>NC_091446.1:86995774-87301890 GCF_964237555.1 Oryctolagus cuniculus | reverse complement strand
CTATATAAGAAATTTGTATTAGATGCCAGCTCTGCAGTCAGTGACATTATTTCCTATGAAATTATTCCCATGTTTCCTGATTAACATTCTCTGTTGGTTTAAGAGGGTGGCAGGTTGGGAGACCAGGGAAATAGCAAGCACCTGTTTTCTGTTCAGCTGTGCTGAGTGGCAAGGACACTAACAGGGACTCATCAAGGAGTCTAACAAGGAAGTTAGTCTAATCAGGGGACTAACAGGGAAGTTTGTGAGCAGGAAAACTGAGGTTAGAGGGTGAGAGAAGGCAGTGTAGAAGGTAAGTAGAGAGGAAATAATTGCAGAAAAATATTCACAGATTAGTTTGGCAATACAGCCAAGTGTGATCAGAAACCTAAAAGAGAGAAAGAAAAGATGGAGAGCAGAAGAAATGGGAAATTGGAAGCATCTGAAGGAATTTTGACTCTGATCACACACACTTTTGGAAGGTTTGGGGAAACAGGCCCTTGCACTCATATTGGCAGTAGAATAACACAGTACTCTCTTTGGAGGATAATTTGGCAGATCAAAGTTCTTTAAATGTCGATGTCCCTGGCTAGGATTCAACTACAAGTTTATCTTACATATATTTGGTCAAATACATAAAGACCAAGTCAGTTCTTTGTAGTATTGTTCAAGATGGGAATAAAACAGAAGCAGCCTAAATGTATATTGACAGAGAATTGGTAAAATGCATTATGACATATCTGTACAAATACTAAATATTTAATTGGCCTGAAAGGTGATGACAGAATACTTATATGTAAAACAAGGTACAGAAAAAAATGCCCCTGTGTTAAAAAAACAAACACATGCACATGTATCTCTTTTTATAAAGTGTTATTTACTCATTGTCATTTCATTCAGAAGGCAGAGAGACAGGCAAGGAGAGCTTTTCCATCTCTCCCTGTGAATCTGTTGATTCACTCCCCAAGTGGCTGCAATTGCTGGGGCTGAGCCAGGCCAAATCCAAGAGCCAGGAGCCCGGAGCCAAGAGATTCAACCTGGTCTCCCACAAGGGTTCAGGGTGCCAAGGACTTTGGCCATCTTCCATTGCTTTCCCAGGTACATAAACAGAGATTTGGAGAGGAAGTGGAGCAGCTGGGACACAAACTAGTGCCCATAAGGGATGCCAGCATTTACGGTGGTGACTTAACCCATTTATGCCACAATGCCAGCCCTCTGCATATATATCTTTATGAAGGCACATCAAAAAGTTCATGAGAAATGGAATTAAAGATGACATTATTTTGGTGCAAAACTTGCAATTCATTCACTTCTTTTCATAATACACACTACACAAATGTTTTTGAAACCTTGTATGCATGGACTTTGAAATTAATTACAAGGGCCGGCGCTGTAGTGCAGCAGGTAAAGCTGTCGCCTGCCATGCCCACTGGGCACTGGTTCAAGTCCTGGCTGCTCCACTTCTGATCCAGCTCTCTGCTATGGCCTGGGAAAGCAGTGGAAGATGGGCCAAGTGCTTGGGCCACTGCACCCACATAGGAGACCTGGAAGAAGCTCCTGGCTTTGGATCTGCTCAGCTCCAGCCATTGTGGCCATCTAGGGAGTGAACCAACAGATGGAAGACCTCGCTGTCACTCTCTCTGTCTCTGCCTCTCTGTAACTCTGCTTTTCAAATAAATAAAATAAAAATTTAAAAAGACATTAATTACAGCAAAAGACAATCATTTGATTACATTTTTCATGATACTTTATTATTTTTTTTTTATTTTTTTTTTTATTTTTTTTATTTTTGACAGGCAGAGTGGACAGTGAGAGAGAGAGAGAGAGAGAAAGGTCTTCCTTTTGCCGTTGGTTCACCCTCCAATGGCCGCCGCTGCAGCCGGCGCACCGCGCTGATCTGATGGCAGGAGCCAGGATCCAGGTGCTTTTCCTGGTCTCCCACGGGGTGCAGGGCCCAAGCACCTGGGCCATCCTCCACTGCACTCCCTGGCCATAGCAGAGAGCTGGCCTGGAAGAGGGGCAACCGGGACAGAATCCGGCGCCCCAACCGGGACTAGAACCCGGTGTGCCGGCGCCGCAAGGTGGAGGATTAGCCTATTGAGCCACGGCGCCGGCCTTTTCATGATACTTTAAAGTACTCTTGTATATATGCATACAGAAGTCTCAGAAGATAATGTAAGAAACAGTTAAGAGTAGTTTGTTCTGGGAAATATGACTAGTATAGAATGAAGGGAGTCATGCTTTCACTTTATACTCTTCTGCAGTCTTTAATACCTAATATGTGCATTGTTACTAAAGATGTACTTTTAAAGGTAGAGAGAGAGAGAGAGAAAGGGAGAAGTTGAGGGAGCTAGGGAGAGAGAAAGCTTCCATCTACTGTTTTATTCCAGAGGTGGCTTCAATATCTAGGGTGGGCTAGGATAAAGCCAGAGACCAGGAACCCCATCTGGGTCTCCCACATAGGTGATGGGGTCTATGCACTTGGGTCACTGTCTGTCTTTCCATGTGCATTCCAGGAAACTGGATTATCAGGAAGCTGGAACAGGAGAGCAGGCAGGACTCATATCAGGCTTTCTGTTATGGGATACTGGTATTCTAAGCAACAGCTTAACCTGCAGAATCACAATGCCACCTGCATGTATTATTTTTATAATTAAAATGTCTAGATTTCAATTTTTAAATGATAATTTGTGGTTACACAAGACAGAAAAAGTATATTATGCAATAACTGAGGAATTGAAAATGACATAAAGACTTTAGTTAATGATATGTCAATATCAGGGCCAGTGTTGTGGCACGATGGGTTAAGCCACCTCTACATGCAAGCAATCCCACCTGTATGTTGGTTGCAGTCTCAGCTGCTCCACTTCCAATCCAGCTCCCTGCTAATGATGTGGGAAAACTCAAGGTAGATAGATAGTTCATGAGCTGAAAGCCATACCTCCTCCACCCCTAGGTAGTCCTATCACCCACATGTCAAGCAGACTACGTAAACATGGCCCTTTTGGAAGCTCATAAAAAGCTTGGTGAAGGGTAATGCATGCTTGTTCTCCCTCCCCTCATGGAGACAGAAGAGCCTGGTATGGAATTCTGTCTTTCCACTTCCTGCCACATTCTGCCTTGATAAAGACTATTTGTTCCTATGTATCCTTCTCACTGTAAATAAGCCTCATCATGCTGCATGTTGCATTTGTGTCTGAACTTAGAATTCTCTAAGTAACAGGCAAGATCATGAAATTGCAGTTTGAGCCTAAGCTAGTCCACAACACTAATGCACCTGGGAAAGTAGCCCAAGTGCTTGTGTCTCTGCCATCCATGTGGGAACTCAGATGGAGTTCCGGGCTCTTGGCTTTGGCTTATGATGGAACAAGGACATAAGCTTCAGTCATCTTAGGTTCCTGTTACTCCTGCCTTCTTTCAAGAGACCAGTTGAGTCTCATATCCTATATTGTTCCCACCTCACCCCCTACATTCTTCTCCAGGTTTGAAAACCCTTGAAAAACTTGAAAAACCTATATGGAGAAGCTCATCTCCACCTACTATTCCCCACCTCTACCCTAACCTACCTAAGATATAATAAGGCCCAGGCTACTGGGGTCTGGGACTTCAGCCACATGTTTGGTCTTTGTGCACATTGGCAGCTGGTCAATTTCTGCAAGTGCATTTTCTTTGTATCATCTCCTTACGTGTGGTGTGCCATGTGAGGAGGGGAGTGAGGGAATGGCAACTGGCCCCAATCAACCACTCCTGTATCCTTTTGGTAAGAGCTGTGCATATCAACCTTTCTCCAAACTTTCTTCTCCTGTCTAAACTCTTTTCCCTGTTTACTGTCTCTGCCCCCTCCTTACCTTCTATTTCCCACAATCTCCTTTTTCCCTTCTGACTCAGATGGCCCTGAGAGATGCTCTCCAGAACACTTTCTCACCTGCTTGCACTTTCTCATTTCTTAATGATTCACAGAGCCTTTGCCAGATCTCATCACTGCATGCCACAGCGAACCTAATTCTCAACCCTCTGGATTGGTAAGAGAGGTCTCTGCCACCTCAAGCACATTGGGGCGATGTTCATGATGGCTTCTTCCTCCTTTTAGGGCCTGGGGTATTTGGTTGGGCCAGTTCATGCCCCCTCTTAGGGCCTGGCATGTTTAGTCAGTTTCCTTCTCTTGGAGGAAATGCTTATCTGTAACAGCTTAAAACTGGGATGCCGGTCTAAGCTTGGGGATTCTCATTGTCTCCTCTTAGAGAACTCAGAACTTAGGTTCTTGGTTGTGGTGACTCCTTCCTGAGGGACACCCTGTGAAAGGACCTTCTCCCCTCAGGCCATATTTTGCTTAATTCATGGGTTCTAAATTTCTATTCCCCTCTAGCCTGCCTCTTTTTTTTTTTTTTTTAAGATTTTATTTATTTTATTTGAGAGTCATAATTACAGACAAAGGGAGAGACAGAGAGAAAGGTCTTCCTTCTATTGGTTCATTTCCCAAATGGCCACAACAGCTGGAGCTGCACCAATCTGAAGCCAGAAGCCAGGAGCCTCTGACTGGTCTCCCACATAGGTGCAGGGGCCCAAGGACTCAGGCCATCTTCTACTGCTTTCCCAGGCCATAGCAGGGAGCTGGACTGGAAATGGAGCAGCGGGATTAGAACTGGCACTCATATCGGGTGCCAGCACCTCAGGTGAAAGATTAAACTACTGTGCCATGGCACAGGCCCCTCTAGCCTGCCTCTTACAGACTTTTGGAAGAGCCTGAGTGGGGAGATAAAGCAGAGGTGATTAATCTACCACTGCACTAAAATTTGGCCTCAACATAAATTGGACAATGATTCTAAAATGGGCAGAATTTGACATCTTCATCTCAAAGTTCTCTAAGTCTTTAATAACTTTACACGTCATGTCTCCCCCTCCACCTGAGAAGCCAGCATCTCAGGAACACAGCACTCCACTCACTCCACCCCACCCTATTTCACAGCCTCCTCCTCTTCCCTTTCACCAGGGGCAGCAGGGGCAGATATTCTCTTTATCCTGTTCTCCCCAAGGGAGAAAAACTTCCCTGTAAGCCCTCTGCCCCTCCCTCATCCCACCACTGAGATCCTGACCCAGCACAGGATCCTCTCCCCTACTTGCTCCAGGGCCCTCCTGAGCCTCCATCTGGTACTTCCTCTCTGGCAGGCCACCTGATTCCCCTACATCCAAGCTTCTGTCCTCCTCCCAAGGTCAACATTCCTCACTGCAAGCCCTCAGCAGGAGAAAGGCTTGGAGCCACCTCTTGAATCCTTTCCCTTTCACTTTTGCTCTTCCCTCAGGTCGCTGCCCCCTCAGGACCTTTTACTTTTTACTTTTACTTGCCCTGTCCCCCTGTCTGGCTCTTCTCTTCTCCTTTCCCCCAGCAGCAGCCACAATCACCTCTCCTCTCTTTCTGACCCCTCCTTCATCTGCCACTCTCCCCCTGGGTGCAGAAAGATAGTGTAAAATTTAGCAGAATGTTTTTTACTCTGGAAAGCACTCTCTGGGACATCCCAAACTCCTAAGCCAATGTCCTGTAAACTTCACCAAGGAGCTTTTCTCTCATACCTGCCCACCTTATCAGACTCCATGTGGCAAGCTGCACCTCCTCCAACAAGCAGCTTAAGAAAGGATTCTGCCTGCTGTTCAAATGCAATGAAGCCCAACTTCAACATCCCCACCCTCACCCCCACCCTCTGTCATGGGGAGCTCAGTCTCTCTTCTCCTTTTACCAGCCTCCACCACATTCTGTTTTCAGTAAAATAAAGTATTTTTTTAAAAAAAGATTTATTTATTTATTTATTTAAAAGGCAAAGTTACAGAGAGGCAGAGGCAGAGAGAGGTCTTCCATCTGCTGATTCACTCCCCAGTTGGATACAATGTTCAGAGCTGTGCTGATCAGTAGCCAGGAGCCAGGAGCTTCTGGGTTTCCCACATCGGTGCAGGAGCCCAAGGTCTTGAGTCAGCTACTGCTTTTCCAGGCCATAGCATAGAGCTGGATTGGAAGTGGAGCAGCCAGGACATGAACCAGCACCCACATGGGATGCTGGTGCTGCAGGTAAAGGCTTTGCCTGCCATGTCACAGCAGTGACCCATAAAGTCTTTTTTAACTAGCTGTTTCCAGCTGGTGCTATGGCTCACTAGGCTAATCCTCTGCCTGTGGCACCAGTACTCCGGGTTCTAGTCCCGGTTGGGGTGGTGGATTCTGTCCCGGTTGCTCCTCTTCCAGTCCAGCTCTCTGCTGTGGCCTGAGAAGGCAGTAGAGGATGGCCCAAGTGCTTGGGCCCTGCATCCCATCTCCCACATGGGAGACCCTGGCTTTGGATTGGTGCAGCTTGCCAGCCATAGCGGCCATTTGGGGAGTGAACCAACAGAAGAAAGACCTTTCTCTCTGTCTCTCACTGTCTAACTCTGTCTGTCCAAAAACAAAACAAACAACAACAAAAAAAACCTGGCTATTTCCTTTCCTTCTTTTTTTCTTTTCTCAAGCCCTAGGCTTCCTGGCCTAGATACTCCTCCATGTAGTTGGTTCCTGGTGCTTGGTATGAGCCCATATTTACCTCTCTCTTTTAAATAATGCTCTCTGCCTCTGCTGCCAGTGATAAGTGGTGGATAGCAGCTCAAGGTGCTTACTGCACATGGCTTTGGCCTGCTCTCTGAGTGGTATGGATGCTACCCTAGTTTCCAGACTTTCCCCTCTCTCCTACCTGAACTAGAGCCCTCACTTTCCTAGATACCTCTCGCACTAAATAAAAACTTAAAATGTACCATGCTGCCTTGTTTATCTGTGCCAGTATTTAGAATTCTCTAAATAGTAGGCAAGAACCCTTTCAGGCTTATTAATATATTGGGGATTTAGTAATAAGCCCATGGTGAAATTGTATGGCACCTCAAATTCTGGTAGCATATGTGACACCCCAGATAGCACTTCTGGGGAACTTGAAGGGGCCACATTTTGGTGTAAATTTTAGGGGGTCATATTCGATTTCACTTCTGTGAGTCCTAAAATCCTAAAACCTAACATAATGCAGCCACACCTCGCACTGCTACTCTATATCACATCTAAATTCTCTCACGTGAAGACAAAAATCTCTGTTCCAGCCATCTCCAGTAATATATTTGGCAGTGCTAGCAAAGAAATCTCAAGAACTGTGGCAGGTCCTGAGCAACTTCACTTGAAAGAATGCCCCATGCCTAGCCGCCTTCTATCTTTTCCCCTGCCTTGTCTAGCGACAGCCAAAATCTCTTCGCTAATATTTCATGGAGACAAAGTCTTGCCTGTTATTTTAACCTGGCCACCTTGGAATTTCTCATGTCCTTCACCAAGAGGGCCAACAAGTCCTTCGTAAAGTCCTGGTAGGAATTTCAGGAATTCCACACCCATGAAGCCCTCTATTCCACACAATATTCCACACAAGGAGTGGAAAGAAAATAAAGGGCCCCTCCCATGGAAACATTACCCTGGGAGATACCTCTCCTAAGCTATGTGGAATAATGCTCAACCCAATGGCTCACTGGGTTCATTACTACTTCCAGGCATAGCTCTCTCTATAATAGCACTTCATTCTGTCACCTATTAGACTGTCCTCATTGGGAATCTCTTCAACAAGAAGGTGTCCATCTGCTCTGATGAACACCCTCCTCCCATTAAATCTAATGTAATGTTGAACAGTCACCAGTGAGTAACTGTTGTATCCTGGCCATTGGGCACAGTCAACCTTGGGGTCATGGAGCTGCCTGAATATGTAGTTGTTTCAGACAGTTCCAAGTAGCTGATGGTTGACCAGACATCATTAGCCTAAGGTGATTTTTGGGTTAAAAAAATAGACTCAAATGCAGTTTAAAATCTAACATGTCTTTGGTAAATAACAATCTCGTGCATGAAATTTTGGTTCAGCTGTAAAAACAGCTGGACATTGGGTTTAAAGGAATTTCTCTTTTGAATCTAGAAAGATTATTGCCTTAAAAATTAGCCTATATAGGCCAGCGCCAAAGCTCAACAGGCTAATCCTCCACCTAGCGGCGCCGGCACACTGGGTTCTTGTCCCGTCCTGCGGGACAGCAACTGGGGCCGAGCACCTAGAAGGAGAAATGAAAGGGACAGGAGACACAAAGATGGCAGCAAGACAGGTGCTGATCAAGCTGCGACTTTATTTTTTCAACCACACACTTATATATCATCGAGGCAGGGTATCGGGCGGGGGAAGGAGGGGGGGCTTATCTTGTAGCTGCAATGCTATTGCAAGTAGGGGAAAGGTTACAAGGCCTTAAGGCACAAGGTCACACAAGGTTGCGTTATCAGTACTATCTGGTCTGGCCTGTCTAGCCCTGTCTTTCCACTAAGAGGTCACATGCTGCGTGGTCCCCGACATATCCCCCTTTCTTATCAATTAAACAGAAATGGCTACCAGTTAGGCCAAGCATGATGAGCGAGCAGTGCCTGTCTTAGGAATCGACCCGGGGCTCCATCACCTCTTACCCGTCATTGGATATCCTTGCCAGTCCCCAAGGACTCCTGTCTTAGGTGGGTGAGGTTCCGGGAAGGTGCCCATCATTGGCTTACTGCTCATTTTATTTATTTATTTATTTTATTTTTTTTTTTTGTCAGGCAGAGTGGACAGTGAGAGAGAGAGACAGAGAGAGAAAGGTCTTCCTTTGCCGTTGGATCACCCTCCAATGGCCGCCGCTGCAGCCGGCGCACCGCGCTGATCTGATGGCAGGAGCCAGGATCCAGGTGCTTTTCCTGGTCTCCCATGGGGTGCAGGGCCCAAGCACTTGGGCCATCCTCCACTGCACTCCCTGGCCATAGCAGAGAGCTGGCCTGGAAGAGGGGCAACCGGGACAGAATCCGGAGCCCCAACCGGGACTAGAACCCGGTGTGCCGGCACCGCATGGTGGAGGATTAGCCTATTGAGCCACGGCGCCGGCACTGCTCATTTTATTGATAGGCCTGGGGCCCTTCCTGGGCTCCCAACTGGGGCAGCGGCAGACCGAAGGGGAGAGTCAGTTGTTGGAGGGACTGTGACCTCACTGGTCAGACTTCACCGGCCAGAGAGATAACGTTTTCCATGGGATCTTCCATGGCCAGACTTTGGTAATGTATTTGAATTGGTCTGGCTGCTAAATTATCTACTTGTTGTCTGATAAAGGTCATCAGCCTATTGAGGAGACAAGGACCTATAGATAGCACAACAAGCAACCCAACAATGGGGCCTAAAAGTGGTAGCAAATAGGGAAGCAGTCCATTCCATCCAGTCCAAAAGGGATTTTCAGCCATGGCACCTCGACGACGCTCCAGATCTTCTTGAAGTGTCTTGATTTTATCACGAACAATGCCGGACTTGTTAGCATAAAAACAGCATTTTTCCTGTAAAGCCAAGCAAATACTTCCCCGTTCAGCAGTAAGCAAGTCTAAGCCTCTACGATTTTGTAGAACCACTTCCGCTAGGGAATCAATTTGATCTTGAAGGTCCTGAATGGTGGTGGATAGGGTCTGCACATCATTAATAAGTTGTTGGGACAATTCTCTATATTTGTGGACCGCGATTCCTAGTCCTGTGGATCCTGTAACCATAGCTGAGGAAATTCCCAATGTGGCTAATAAAGGAATAAATTGAATAGCTCGTTTTTGTCTCCCTGCAATATAATCAAGGGAGGGGATAAGAACAGGGGTATCTCCATTGATAATCTCTATATCAGGAAAAAGTATAGCATGCATGCAATTACTGGTCCAATTTGTTGGTAAAATGGTATAAGCTAAATTATCCCTACATACAAAAACGGTGGAATTAGGGGCATAAAGAGGGTAGTTTACTGTTACATTATTTGTACAGAAAGGAGCAAGGCCTACATCGATATCAAAGGGATTGTTGTTGGGAGGTTTATAAAGGCAAGTGATATTTTCCGTTGGGACAGGAAGAACAGGAAAGGGCTGCATAGGGGGGCGGCCCAAGAAGATATTGAACTCAAGGGCATTATTAAGCGGTAGAAAAATGGCAAGAGGAAGGGGGGGTCCCTGGCGTAAACAGAGCCAGCAGTCTCTTGCAAGGTTTGGGGCAGAGAGATTAAGCAGTTTATGGGTGTTGGTAAGGATATCGATGGTATTGACATCCAAGTCTTTATTTCCTCTGGAATGAACTTTAGCCAGGGGGTGGTATTGGAGGGAAGGGTAAAGGCTTTCAAATATGGTTTCGAGTACCTTTTGTGTTTTTAATTTAGTAAGGGTATCCTGAGGGCCTCCACCATCAGACACTCCCACAGGGGCTATAGGGTACCAGCAGGCTACTTGTCCCTTAGTGGGGCAGGAGGGGGAGCTGAAGCGTGAAGAGGACAACTCTCCTCCGAACGTTCCCTCATAATCTCCTGATATAACAGCAAACAATAAACGCTGATTTCCCTTGTTACAGGTTTGATACTATGTATAACAGGAGGAGTGCACGGAGTAATGGATAGTTTTATTGCACTCTGATGGGCACTGATCCCCAGTGCGGTAAGAGTCTAGCTTAGGTTTGGGAGCGCAGAACCATCGGGACAGTCGCCCGGGTCGGTCAGATAAGCAGTTTTATCTCCGCAGTCTTGTGTAAAATGCGGCTTTTGAGCATGGCCAAGGGTTTGTGGGAAGGATACTATTATGCCCCCTGAGCAGGTACAAGGGTGATGCTGTTGAAGGGGTTTTTGAATGCCCTGAGGGTTGTCAAGCCCTGCAAAGACTGGTGGAGCCCAATGGATGGTGTAGATTGCCATCATCAGGAGAGCAAGGCTGAGGGCCATTGTATTAGGGCCCTTTGGAGGGGTTAATCAGTGAGCCCTCAGGAAATGTAGCAGGGGAGGAGAGAATAGAGAGATGAGATACACAAATAGCAACAATGGCAACAATTCCAGCAATAATAAGGAGTCCTGTAATGAGTCCCAGTAGCGTCCAGCCAGGTCTTTTCATTCCTGTGGGTATAAAGAAAAGGCGTTCTCAGGGCCAAGTACAGGCTCTGGAACAACATCATTATTTGTAGGAATTGGTGGATTAACTTGTTTAATTAATCTTTCAGGTAGCCATCTTGGTGCCAATTGTTTTTGGTCCAGGATGCAGGCTGAGCCACGTCCCCAAATGAGTACTGGATCTGGGCCGTGCCAGCTACTGGTGAGGGGGTCTCGCCACATTACCATAGGCGGAGCCGTATCAGGGGAAGGGTGCCAATGACGGTCCGCAGCTGAATGATTATTATTATCCAAGGTCAGGAAGTTTAGCACAAAGAGCGCATGATTCAATCGGTCGCGGGGAGAGGCAAAAGACAAGGAAGTGGCTTCAAGCCGAGTGAGCCAAGTTTTTAGTGTTTGATGGGCTCTTTCAACGATTCCCTGTCCCTGTGGATTGTAGGGAATTCCTGTAATGTGGTTAATATGGAGTGCCTCACAAAATTGTTTAAACTTAGTGCTGACATAAGCAGGACCATTGTCTGTCTTAATCTTAACAGGTTTTCCCAGTACAGAAAGAGCTGTGATAAGGTGCGAGATAACATCCTTAGCAGCTTCTCCTGTGTGGAGGGAGGCAAAGACAAAGCCACTATAGGTGTCTATAGAGACATGGAGATACTTTAGTTTGCCAAATTTTGGGAAGTGTGTGACATCCATTTGCCACAGTTGATTAGGGAGAAGACCACGCGGATTGACTCCCAAATGCAGTACAGGTTGGCTTGTAACGCATGAGGGGCATTTTTTGACTATTTCACGAGCCTGTTCTCATGAAATTTTACAAAACAAATGGAGAGATTGAGCATTTAAGTGATGCAACCTATGCAAGTTTTGAGCTTCCTGTACTGATCCCACAATTATGGGGAAGGTAAGCCTTGTAGCAGCATCTGTCTGGGCATTACCTTCTGAGTTCTGAGCTTTCTGCACTGATCCCACAGTTGTGGGGAAGGTAAGCCTTGTAGCAGCATCTGTCTGGGCATTACCTTCTGAGAGTGATCCTGGTAGGCTTGTGTGTGCCCTAATATGTCCCAAATAGAAGGGCTGTTGTCTTTCTCGTATTAGCTTTTGAATTTGTATAAACAAGGGCATAGCGTTGGAAGTTGTTTTAAGAAAAGGAGAAGTCTCAAGCAACGGAATGGAGTGAGCTACATATGCACTATCGGTATAAATATTTACAGCCTGACTGGAAAACTGTGTAAAGACTTGAAGTATGGCATACAGCTCAACCAACTGGGCCGACTGATAAGATGTTTTAAAAACGTGGGAACGGTTATCTGCCATGAAGGCAGCCATTCCATTGGAGGACCCATCTGTAAACACCGTAACAGCCTTTGGAATGGGGTTACTTTTTGTATTTTTTGGGAAAATAAAGGAATAGGATTGGGCAAACTGTAACACGGGGTCATCAGGGAGGTGATTGTCAATGACTCCCATAAATCCTGACATGGCTATTCCCCAGTCATCAGAAGTTTGAAGAAGGAACTGGGTCTGTTCTCGGGTATATGGCACTACTACAACATCGGGGTCTTTTCCGAAATATTGGCGGGAAAGGAAACGAGCCTTGATGATTATTGAAGCAACCTGAGACAAATATACTGCAATTACCTTAGATGAGGAAATGGGGAGATGAACCCAGAAAAGAGGTTGACCCTTTTTATTGGGCATGAGGGATTTTTGCCAAAAAACTCTAGTGGGCGTATGTGGTGTGGCTAAAACTACAAAAAGCAGGGGGAGAGTATAAGAAATCTGTGAAACAAACTGTTGGCTGATGGCTTGCGCTACTTGGTTTAGTGCATCTCCTGCAGCAGGGGTGAGCTCGCGGGGGGAAGAGGGATCTGGGTCTCCTCGCAGAATGTCATTGAGGGGCAAAAGGACATTATTAGATATTTTTAAATAGGGCCTGAGCCATTGAATATCTCCTAGAAGTTTTTGAAAATCATTAAGGGTATGGAGGCAATCCAAGCGGAACTGGATGCGGGGCACAAAAACCAAATCCTGTTGTAATTTTAAACCTAAATAGGTAAAGGGGTCTTGTAACTGGACCTTATCAGGAGCAATTTGTAAACCAAGGGTAAGAAAGGCTTTAGAAAGTGCTGTAAAGCAATCTTGTAGGTCTGACTTGTTTTGAGCCGCCAGTAAAATGTCATCCATATAATGTAGAATATAAATGTGCGGCCAGTGTAAACGAACTGGGTCCACTGCCTGTGCTACAAACTTTTGACAAAGGGTGGGGCTATTGGCCATTCCCTGGGGCAAGACTTTCCAATGAAATCTTTGCATCGGTCCCTGGAAATTAACACGGGGGAGGCTAAAGGCAAAATAAGGACGATCATCAGGGTGTAGAGGAATAGTGAAAAAGCAGTCTTTGAGATCTATAATTATTTTGTAATAACCATTTGGGATGGCCACGGGGGTTGGGATGCCAGGTTGGAGGGCACCCATGGGTGCCATGACCTTATTAACGGCGCGCAAATCCTATAAAAGATGCCATTTACCAGATTTTTTCTTTATGACAAAAATGGGCGTATTCCAGGGAGAATTGGAAGGCTCTAGGTGTCCAGCCGCGAGCTGCTCCTGTACAAGCGCTGTAGCAGCATTTAGCTTTTCTTGAGTAAGCGGCCACTGATCCACCCAAACAGGAGTTTGAGTATTCCATGTGATTTTATCTGCATGGGGTACAGGAAGGCCAGTGGCCATTAATAAAAATCCGAATATCTGAGCCCATGTCTATCTGTTTTAGAGGGGGCTGTAATAGGTTGAGTTATGCCCTGTCTCATTTTTCCAAGTCCTGTGCCAGGCACATAATCCATGCACAGCATTTGTTGTGTGACCACAGCATTAGGGCTGCACAGGATAACTTCCATTTGGGAGAGAATGTCATGTCCCCACAGGTTAACAGGAAGGCCTGGTAATACAAAAGGAGTCACAGTGCCCTGATTGCCTTCCTTATCTTTCCAGCGTAATACCCTTGAGCTGACTTGGGGGTTATTGGACTGGCCTATACCTCGCAAATTGGTGAGCGATGAGGTCAGCGGCCAATGGGCGGGCCAATGATCTTGAGATATGACCTTGGCATCTGCCCCTGTATCCAAAATGCCCTTGAAATCCTTTCCTTCAATAGTAAGGGTTAACACAGGCCTATTTTTTGTAATTGGCTGGACCCAATAAGCATCCGAGGAGCCCAAAGGGGTAATGCCTCGGGGCCTGGAAGAAATTGAGGATGTACTTCCAGTAATTAAAGGCAGAAGAACCAGTTGTGCTAGACGGGTGCCCTGTGGAACGGCAGCTACTCCACTGATAGCGGCTGCTAGGATTTTTATTTCCCCGGTAAAGTCACCGTCAATAATACCGGGAAAAACTTGAATGCCTTTAAGGGTGGCTGATGCTCGGCCAAGAATAAAAGCACAGGTACCCGAAGGCAAGGGGCCCCACACCCCTGTGGGGATAATTTGTGGGCCCTGGGTGGAATCTAATATTGTATCGGAGGCGGCACAGAGGTCAAGTCCACTACCTGGGGTTGCTCGTTGGAGAGAAGCAATTGTTGAGGTATTTGCTGAGCCTGAGGCTGGGAAGGGACAAACCGTACTGCCCCAGGGTTTGTCCTTTGAGAAACTGGGGCCAGGGGCT
This sequence comes from Oryctolagus cuniculus, assembly GCF_964237555.1. Classification (NCBI taxonomy): domain Eukaryota; kingdom Metazoa; phylum Chordata; class Mammalia; order Lagomorpha; family Leporidae; genus Oryctolagus; species Oryctolagus cuniculus. The sequence goes on along the minus strand of NC_091446.1, from coordinate 87,287,319 downwards.
GGCCCCTCTGGGAGTTTCCCCTGCATGCGAGGAGGGAGGGGTTGTCCTGAAGAATTAGTCTTTGACCTGCATTCGTTTGCCCAGTGATAACCCCTATGACATCGGGGGCATGGGGTGGAGGGGAGCAGCCTGTCTGGGGGAGATGGATCGGGGCCTTGGGCCATGGGCCTGTTTGATAAGGCAGTTGGACATTCCCGGGCAAAATGTCCTGGCTGTTTACAGGCGTAGCAAGTGGAGGTCCCCTTGGAGGGATTTTGGGTCAGTTTGAGTGCAGCCCCAATTGCCAAGCCCATGGCATGGGCCGATCCCACACCAGCACAGAGCCTCACATAGTCTGAAAGATCACCCTTATGTTTATGAGGCCGAAGAATATCTTTACAAGCTGGGTTGGCATTTTCAAAGGCGAGGTGCGTAACAAATGCACTTCCATTTTCTCCTGGGCCAACTAGTCTCTCAGCTGCAACATTAAGGCACGAGACAAAATCACTATAAGGCTCGTCGGGCCCCTGCTGAATCTTAGCCAAAGAGGTAGTGACTGCTCCCCTTTGAGGAAGCTTTCTCCAAGCCCCTAGTCCGGCAGTTTTAATTTGCGCCAGAAGTCCATCAGGGAACTGGGCTTGTGAATTGTTGGAATTATACGGGGCATCTCCCAAAAGTTTTTTGAGGGTCCAATTTTTAGATGAAGCTTTAGCAAAATTTTGTTGGGCTATTTCTTTACAAATTTGAACATAATCAGCCCTCCACAGGACATAGTCACCTCCGCTGAGAGCAGCTCTGGCGAGGAAGTCCCAATCATTAGGTGTAAGCCACCGGGCACTCTGGCTTTCCAATAAGGCCTGAGTATACGGGGCAGTGGGACCATACTGGGTGCAAGCAGTTTTAAGTTTTTCAATAAATCTGAGACTAAGTTTTTTATAGGGTGGCAGCTGTCCATAACCAGGTCCTTGATTGGGGAACTGATCTTCCTCCTCCGACCCAGGTTCCTCACTATCTTCCTCAGAGTGGTGGGGCGAATTCTCCTCAGCCTCATTTACCCCATCAGCGGCAGGCTCAGAATGACCTCTGGCTTGCCTCCTGGTTACAGGGAAAGCTAGAAGGGGTTGGGTTTTGGACCTGACTTTACCTTGTTTAGGTTTTGGAAGGGGCTGCTCTAAGGCAAGGTGGCGGAGCTCCTCGTCGAGGGATTTTATTTCCTTAAGGAGCTGGATGTGCTCTCGTCTGTGTTGAAGTGACTGTCGCAAGGCCGACAAGTCAGGCACAGGAGGGTTAAAGTCATAGAGAGCGGGGGCACAAATGGGAAGGTGCGGGTGAGTATTGTATGGCGGGGGATTTTTAACATTTGGGGGCCAATTGGAATTAGGATAGTGCACGACCTCTTCCTCTGGGGCAGCTTCCTCATCTGAATCTAATTTGTCTCGGATGGCAGGATATAGTCGGCTCGCTTCATTGGTAGGGGCTAAAGTGGGCTCTTTAATTTTATTGTTGGGGTCATCATCAATGGAGGGTATATCTAGAATGACAGATGGGCATTTAGATGCAGGTCGGGAGGATTGCTGTAACGTCTCCTCACCATCCCTTACTAGGGCATCAATAGTCTTATCTAGGTGATGGGTTTTTAGAATGTCATTAATCAGGTTCCAATATGAAAAAATCGTAATAGGCACTTTTGCAGGGCCAAAGGTCTCATGAAAATCCTTTAAACAACTTCCAACTCTTTCCCACTTGATCTCGTCAATTGTTCCTTCCTTGGGGAACCAGGGACACAATCTTTCTACATACTCAAAAAATGCCTTTAGATCCTTATTTTTAACCCGAACTCCTCGTGTCTTGAGGGCCTCCCTGAGACCCGAAATGAACATTTCCCGTGACGATAATGCCTGTCCCATGGCTGTCACTTACCTTGCGCCATCTTCACTCAGCAGCGTCGACCGATGCTAATGATCTCGGGTGGGCAGTTCCGAGCCGGTCGCACAATCACTTGGATCCAAGTTTTCCTCCTGGAAGGCGGCGTTCCTCCAATCTCACAGGCACTTGAACCCCAAGGGCCGCACTCGAGCCCCACGTTGGGCGCCAGTTGTCCTGTCCCGCGGGACAACAACTGGGGCAGAGCACCTAGAAGGAGAAATGAAAGGGACAGGAGACACAAAGATGGCAGCAAGACAGGTGCTGATCAAGCTGTGACTTTATTTTTTCAACCACACACATATATCATTGAGGCAGGGTATTGGGCGGGGGAAGGAGGGGGGGCTTATCTTGCAGCTGCAATGCTATTGCAAGTAGGGGAAGGGTTACAAGGCCTTAAGGCACAAGGTCACACAAGGTTGCGTTATCAGTACTATCTGGTCTGGCCTGTCTAGCCCTGTCTCTCCACTAAGGGGTCACATGCTGCGTGGTCCCCGACAGGTTCTAGTCCTGGTCAGGGCACTGGATTCTGTCCCGGTTGCCCCTCTTCCAGGCCAGCTCTCAGCTATGGCCCGGGAGTGCAGTGGAGGATGGCCCAAGTGCTTGGGTCCTGCACCCCATGGGAGACCAGAAGCACCTGGCTCCTGCCTTCGGATCAGTGTGGTGTGCCAGCCACGGTGGCCATTGGAGGGTGAACCAACGGCAAAAGGAAGACCTTTCTCTCTCTCTCTCTCTCTCTCTCTCTCACTGTCCACTCTGCCTGTCCAAAAAAAAAAATTTAGCCTATTAATTTGCCAGACTTGTTTTCTGACTGGTTTAACAGCTGTTTTCTAACTAGAATTCCATATAAATGTAATTTTGACCTTAATTCAGATAAAAATATGGTATGATATCAGCATCTTAAGTCATCTAGGTGTAACTGCTAAAGGTAAATTGATAAAGGGGCCGGCACGATGGCTCACTCGGTTAGTCCTCCACCTGTGGCACCAGTATCCCATGTGGGCACCAGAATCTAGTCCTGGTTGCTCCTCTTCCAGTCCAGCTCTCTGCTGTGGCCCGGGAGGGAGGTGGAGGAAGGCCCAAGTGCTTGGGCCCTGCACCTGCATGGGAGACCTTGAGGAACCACCTGGCTTCTGGCTTCGATCAGCGTAACTCCGGTCATAGTGGCCATTTCAGGGCTGAGCCAATGGAAGGAAGACCCTTCTCTCTGTCTCTCTCTTACTGTCTAACTGTATCTGTCAAATAAAAATAAAAGGTAAATTGATAAGGGTAAATAAGATAAATATGTCTAAGTGTAAGCTTAGATACTCTTAGCACCTTACTTTTTTTTAAAGAATTATTTTATTTATTTGAAAGACAGAGTTACAGAGAGAGGTGTAGCCAGAGAGAGAGAGAGGTCATCCATTCCACTGGTTCACTCCCCAAATGACTGCAACAGCCAGAGCTGAGCTGATCTGATCTGAAGTCAGGAGCCAGGAGCTTCTTCCAGGTCTCCCACTTGGGTGCAGGGGCCCAAGGACTTGGGCCATCTTCTACTGCTTTCCCAGGCCATAGCAGAGAGCTGGATCAAAAGTGGGGCACCCATGTGGGATGCTGGTGCCACAAGTTGGGGCTTTAACCTGCTGCACCACAGCACTGACCCCTGTTTTGTGATCTCTGGTTTATGTTCTATAAAAAAAATGAGTTTGTTAACAAATACGTTTCTATAAACTGTTCACATATGAAAAATTATTCAAGACTGTTTGAAATTAATGTTGAAATTTTCTATGGTCTTTTATTTAGAAAAGTCTTAACTTGGAGATTTTTAAAGGATCATTTCAAAATGTAACCCAAGGAAATCAGCAGAACTATTTAGGAATTGTCTTAATCTCTAATTCTGAAATAGATCAAAAGCATCTCCTTTTAATAGTTTTTTGTTTCATTGGTGACTCTGTCAGTTTTCTGCCAACTTTAGTAAGCTCTCTTCTCTTTCTCTATTAAAATTTTTTCAAATTATGAGATGATTCCATGTACTAACTCATTTAAGGTTTTAATTTTCCATTTTACTGAAAGACCAAAGAGATCAATTGTTTAAAAACACCTGAGTCTTTATGAATATATGCTCATTATAAAGCATTTGAGGGATCACTTTTGAACAATGATCAAGTCTGGTCTATATTGTATTAAGATGTTAAAGATCCTATTTCTGCCAGACATTTTAAGCCTTCTTGGCATCTCTGCAGGCATTCAAAAAATAAAGTTCCAAATTCTTTGGACTTTGATGTGAGGTGGTGCTAAATGTTAAGTTATGATGATGTAAAATGCTATCAATACAAATGTCCAAATGTTACAAAAGTCTAACCATTTTGTCATGCTGCTATCAGTCATGATGGTTATCTTAATGAAAACGGTTTAGAGGCCTAAGAGCTAAATGTTTTATGAAATCTTGCAGATGCTTTCTAAAATACTGTCTGGTATAGGCAATCACCTCTTCTTTTTAGTTAATGAGTTTATAATTTTAACCATTTATAATTTGAACTATTTAAAGTCTTTCATCATTCACATTTTATATTCTCCTCCAAGTACTAAAAATCAGATTTACTGCTCATGGAAATTAAAACATTGTTGGCTCTATGTTTAAAATGTGTCCTCTTCAAGGTTATGAAAGACTTTTATTGGATTCAACACTTTGGGACAGTTGGATAAACAGATATTGTCCAATAATAGACTACAGTTTCTAACTAAGAAATGGTATGGTTAATTCAGGTTACTAAGAGCAGGAAGTAATTCTAATTGGTTGTTGGTGATTTTTAAAAAGGCAGTTAAAGGGGCCAGTGCTGTAGTGCAGCAGGTTAAAGTCCTGGCCTGAAGTGCTGGTGTCCCATATGGACACTGTTTCTAGACCCGGCTGCTCCTTTTCTGATCCAGCTCTCTGCTATGGCCTGGGATAGCAGTAGAAGATGGCCCAAGTCCCTGGGCCCCTGCACCCATGTGGGAGACCCAGAAGAAGCTCCTGGCTCCTGGCTTCAGATTAGCACAGCTCTGGCTATTGTACCATCTGGGGAGTGAACCAGTGGATGGAAGACCTCTCTCTCTGGCTGTACCTCTCTCTGTAACTCTGTCTGTCAAATAAATGAAAATGAATCTTTTAAAAAAATAAAAAGGCAGTTAAAGATTTTAAAAAGCTTTACTGAAGCTGTTTTGTTGTTCTCTCCTGTAATGCATGATATGTGGTATAAGTGTGTATATATTGTATGTCTACATGGGAAATTTATTAAGAGTTCTGTTACAATTGATTTTTACACTTGTGTTATATATTCAAGAAATAGTTTCAACTATATATACTGTTAAAATTTAAAGAAGGCATTGAAACTTTTGGTAAATGTTTTCATAAGTTAACAGTTAAAATTGTTTGCCAAGTTTTCACTTGATATTAAGTTACTAAGAGTAAGCAATCTGGGTAGCCTTATTCCCTCATTTCTCTATTCTCTTCAAGGTAGGAAACTGATTCTGCTCTGAAAGACTCTCCATCAGGATGTACAGTCTGATCTTTAAGCATTATCAAAAGGATGGCTAACAATTTTCTGTAATAATATCCTGACCTCATACAGAAGAAATTTTTATTTTACAGCTGGATTTATTTTGCCATGATCACAGTAAACATTGAAAACCTTCCTTTTCAAACTAAACTAAGGGAGAAAGGATCTTAATAATCACTTCAAAATATATGACAGTTTAGATAGGATGGTCTTAATGTTTGATCTTACCTTTCCCTACAGGCAGAATCTTATCTTTCTTTTTTTATTTTTATTTTTTGTAAAGGTTTATTTTTATTTTATTTATCTGAAAGAATTACAAAGATAGAGAGAAGTCATCCATCTGCTGATTCATTTCATAAATAGCCACATGAGTAGAACCATTCCAAAGCCAGGAGTAGGAGCTTCTTCCTGGTTCTCCCACATGGATCCAGGGGCCCAAGGAGTTGTGCCACCCGCTGCTACTTTCCCAGGTGCATTAGCAGGGAGCAGAATCACAAGTGGAGCAGGTGAGACTTGAACTGGTATCCATATGGTGAGCAAGCACTGCATGCTGGGGCTTTAACCTGCTGTGCCACAGTACCAGCCCTGAAAAACACCGTGATAACATGCCTGTGAACACAGATTTCTAGCTCTGGCCACCAAAGATTAGGGATGGGATTGACCACCCCCTTGGCTGACATTCCCAAAGGCTGCCTCTGTAGTCTACTTTAACAGAGATTAGGAGGAAGAGGAGTTATTTAGGCAGCAGGAGCAGTGTAAGGATAGATGGCAGGCCAATTAATGGCTGCCTTACATAGTAATCTTCCACCAAGGAGACCCAACAAAGCCAGTCTACCTCAAATGGCACTGATTGGCAATATGAGCAATCTGGGCATTGGGCAAGCAGCAGCCATGCTAGAAGATGGCTCCTGAAGGGGCCTGTCAACTCTACCAAGAGCAATGCTACTGGAAATGGAACTGCCCTGGAGGTTGAAGGACTCCTGGGTCAGAGCTGCAGACCCTGTTGGCTCTCCCTAAACTGAAAAAGCCCTTCACTCTTCCCAACTTCCAAAGTAACCATGATGGTTGAAGAGATGACCTAGGATTAGTAACATTGCAGGCCGAGCTCTAAATTTCTTTTAGGGATGTCACCTATTAAAACTCATCTATTCAGGCCAGCTCTCCTCCCAGGCCAGCTAGGTATGGAAGTCAGCAGGGTGTCTTCCCTAAAAAGGTTCACACCTCATTTTATGATGCCACTTCCAGTACCCCATGTGAAGAGATAGATAGGTCTGTGCCTCACTTATACCTGGCCAGGCCTTAACATCAACCTGATAATTATCAAGCCCTTCTTGTCCGTTTCCATTTATTTCTCAATGGGAAAACTCCCTCTTGGTTTGGACAGCACCTTTCTTAGATACTCTAATAATGTCTCCTTTAGTCTCTGTGTATCTAATTTTCTTGTTATATTCATTTTCTTCAGACATAAAGCAGAGAAATTCTAGATGGCCATGCACATGAAACCTTGAATGGAGACAGTTTCTGTGAGTTGGCACTGCAACCCCCTTGAGAGGCTACCTTCTGGAACCCTGTCTTGATCACAGGTCCCTACTTCACCCCTATTCAGCTTGAAGAAAGCAGAACAGTTTTCGCCTTAACCCCTGACAGCAGCCAGGGTTCCATAAACAGAGGGAGGAAATGAGGGACCCCAGGACTAGAAGCAGACCAGACTAACTCTACCCCACAGCTCCTTGCCAGCACATACACACTAAACAAAACAGAGCACTCAGGTGTACATCTATCTTCACATTAACTGGGCAGGACTCTTATATCCCTCTTTGTTCTCATTTCAACCATCTTTCCCACCATGGGCAATGATTCTAATTTCTCCTTTTATCCTCATAATCATAATGCTTCCATTATTACCATGTATAATTAACATATTTCAAAAGTCTTTACAGGAGCATATGACTGCTAAATCCTCAGCAGTTATGCAGGAAAAACTCAAGACTCCTCTTCTTCAATCAATCCAATCCAGAGTATAGATATCAGTAAGAAGTAGCCAGAAAGAAACTGACACCCCATGTCCTTATCTATAGTCAGAGTTGTGACTGATGGAACAAGGACATAAGCCTCAGTCATTTCAGGTTCTTGTTACGTCCGTCCGTCCTTCCTTCCTTCCTTCCTTCCTTCTTTCCTTCTTTCCTTCTTTCCTTCCTTTCAAGATTTATTTTTAATTTGAAAGAGCTACACAGAGATAGAATGAGAGGCAGAGAGAGAAAGAAAGAGGTCTTCCATCTGCTGTTTCATTCCTCAAATGTCTGCAATGTCCAGAGCTGGGCTGATCTGAAGCCAAGAGCCAGGAGCTTCCTCCAGGTCTCCCACATCGGTGCAGGGGCCCAAGGACTTGGGCCATCTTCTACTGCTTTCCCAGGCCATAGCAGAGAGCTAGATCAGAAGTGGAGCAGTCAGGACTCAAACCGGTGCCCATAGGGGATGCCAGCAATGCAAGTGGGTAAAGCCACTATGCCACAGTGCTGCCCCACCCCTGCCTTCTTCTTTTTTTTTTTTTTTTCTGACAGGCAGAGTGGACAGTGAGAGAGAGAGACAGAGAGAAAGGTCTTCCTTTGCTGTTGGTTCACCCTCCAATGGCCGCTGTGGCCGTCGCACTGCAGCCGGCGCACTGCACTGATCCGAAGGCAGGAGTCAGGTGCTTCTCCTGGTCTCCCATGGGGTGCAGGACCCAAGCACTTGGGCCATCCCCCACAGCACTCCTGGGCCACAGCAGAGAGCTGGCCTGGAAGAGGGGCAACCGGGACAGAATCCGGCACCCGACCAGGACTAGAACCCGGTGTGAGGATTAGCCTGTTGAGCTGCGGCACCGGCCCGCCCCTGCCTTCTTTCAAGAGACCAGCTCAGGTCACATCATGTATTATTCCCCACCCCACCCTGCCTTCTTCTCCAGGTTTGAAAGCCTGTGAAAAACTTGAAAAACCTGACCTGTATGGAGAAACTCACCTCCCCCCACTGTCCCCATCTCCATGCTTAGCCCACGGAAGATAAAAGGCCCAGCCTGCTAGGCTCTGGGCCCTCTGCCATGTGTTTGGTCTGTGGGTATATTGGCAGTTGATTGACTTCTGTGAGTTTATTTTCTCTGAATAAATTTGATCTGGCTGTGAGTTCATACCCTGTCTCCTCTCTGTTTGTACCCCTTTCCTTACAGCTTGTTCAGCCCATCGTTGCAGCCATCTGGGCAGTGAACTAGTGGATAGGAGACCTCTCTCTGTAAAGCTGTCTTTCAAATGAAAATAAATCTTTATAAAAGAAGATATATATAAATAGTACCACATTAGTTGTCATAAGTGTACTATGTTAATATATTAGTAATAGTGGAAACAGGTGTGGGTATCTAAACACTTTTATCTTTGTAATGTTTTTCTGTGAATCTGAAAAATATTCTTAAAAAACATTTATTTTGAAAAGATATCTTGGAAATCTGGCCGGTGCCACGGCTCAATAGGCTAATCCTCTGCCTGCGGTGCTGGCACTCCAGGTTCTAGTCCCAGTCGGGGCACCGGATTCTGTCCCAGTTGCTCCTCTTCCAGTCAAGCTCTCTGCTGTGGCCCAGGAGTGCAGTGGAGGATGGCCCAAGTCCTTGGACCCTGCACCTGCATGGGAGATCAGGAGAAGCACCTAGCCCCTGCCTTCAGATCAGCATGGTACACTGGCCACAGCGCGCTGGCCTGGAGGGTGAACCAACGGTAAAGGAAGACCTTTCTCTCTGTCTGTCTCTGTCTCTCACCATCCACTCTGCCTGTCAAAAAAAAAAAAAAAAAAAGATATCTTGGAAATCTGTATTATGGGGAAGGGCCAGAACATAGCATTTAAAAGTTGAAAATTGAAGGATGAATTAATGCAGAAAAATGGTTCAAGAACCATTCCGCTGGATTGAGAACCAATTACTAATTGCTTATGCTTCTCTGAAAGGTTAAATTGGTGGTAATGAAGTCACAGTTGTTGAAAAAGCACTTGATTTTTGTTAATAAAATTAGTTTTATTTTTTAATATTCTTTTTTAAGATTTATTTATTTTAAAGATTTATTTATTTATTTGAAAGTCAGAGTTACACAGAGAGAAGAGAGGCAGAGAGAGAGAGAGGTCTTCCATCCACTGGTTCACTCCTCAACTGGCCACAACAGCTGGGGTTGCACCAATCCAAAGCCAGGAGCTAGGAGCCTCCTTCAGGTCTCCCACACAGGTGCAGAAGCCCAAGGACTTGGGCTATCCACTGCTTTCCCAGGCTGTAGCAGAGAGCTGTATCAGAAGAGGAGCAGCTAGGGTTTGAACTGGTGCCCATATGGGATGTCAGCTCTGCAGGCGATAGCTTCTCTCACTACACCACAGTGTGGGCCTCTATTTTATTTATTTGAAAGACAGAGTTACAGAAAAATAGAGCCAGAGAGAAAGAGAGAGAGGTCTTCCTTCCTTCTTCTGGTTACTCCCCAGATGGCTGCATCATCTGGAGCTGGGCTCATCTGAAACCAGGAGCCAGGAGCTTCTTCTGGGTCTCCCACAATGATGCAGGGACCCAAGAACTTGGACCAACTCCTAGTGCTTTCCCAGGCCACAGCAGAGAGCTGGATCAGCAGAGAAGCAGCCAGGACTGGCACCAGTATGGGATGCTGACACTACAGGCTGGGCTTTAACCTGCTGTGCACAGTGTCAGCCCCACAAAATTAGCTTTCTGAATAAGTGTTTTCTTTTTAAATTAAGCAATAGATATTTAAATTTCACCATCCAAAAATCACAGACTCATGGGGAGCTACATAGTGAATACAGTTTAAAAAGGAAAGCCTTGGGGTGAGTGTTGTGTTGCAGTAGATTAAGCTGCCACCTGGCATGTCATCCCATGACGGAGTACATAGAATCTAGTCCTGTCACCACTCCAGTCCAGCTTCCTGCTAATGCACAAGAATGAGAAGCAACATGTGATGTTCCAAGTACTTAGATTCTTTGCACAAACATGAGGGACCCTGGCTCCTGGGTCAGCATGGCTCGTTTCATTTGGGAAGAGAAACAACAGATGGATTGTCTTTCTGTATCTCTTCATGCATTTTCCTCATTTGTTCACTATTTCAAGTAAATAAATGAATGCAGAAATAAAGTTGTTTTTTTTTTTTAAATGAGGAGACTTAAAAGTGGTCAAATGTTTGCTATTTTTTTTTTTACATGAACAAAATGGAGGGGACAGAGCAGATGTGTGTGGTCAGTGTAATTCCATTTAAGCAGCTCTGTGAGTGGTCATTTCTATAACTTTTTCCTTCAAGATGGCACCATAGGAGGCAGACCAGGAAACCCTGGCCATCTTCCAAATTAGAACACTTTGCTCATCATGCACTATCAAGTCCAATTGTAGCCACTGACTGAGTTCTTTGCAGGATTAAGATTGAGAAACAGAGACTTGCCATTGACTCAGTATGATATGTGCTCATCTCTTCCAGCCTTTGGTTAAGACCAAATGTAAAAAATTACCCCTTTGAATCAATTTGTATTCTCACCAGGGATCTCTGGACCCTATTACCAGTTGGCATTGGCAACTAGCTGAAGAAGGGGGATCCTTGATAGTTTGGGTACAATCATTGCATCCTGGAAATCTCTCCCTTGGCTTCTGGAACACTTTACTGCCATTGTCTACTTCTTAGGACCCAAACATAGGTTCTCCTACACATGATGAGTAACTTGTTACCCACTCTTCCAAATATCTATATCTTCTTCTTTTAATAGAGTCCCATTTTGTCTACTCCATTAAAATATCAAGGATAGGTGTTTGCTAACTTTTCTTTTGATGATTTCCCTAGAACTTAAAATATACATTTACAACTCACTTACACTGACTTTCAATTAGCAGTACACTATTGGGCACTAAAACTATTATAGTTCTGTAGTTTCTTTTAAAAACTTTTACTTTTTTATTTGAAAGAGTTACAGAGAGAGAGAGAGAGAGAGAATCTTCCAACTGTTTGTTCACTCCCCAGATGGCTACAATAGTTAAGGCTGGTACAGGCTGAATTCAGGAGTCAGGAGCTTCTTCTGAGTCTCCCTTGGGAATGGTAGGAGCCAAAACAATTTGGCCATTTTTGCTGTTTTTCTTAGGCTATTATCAGGGATCTGGATTGGAAGTGGAGGAGTTCGGCACAAATCAGCACCCAAATGGGATGCTGCCATTGCTTATGGTGGCTACCACTACTCCATGCTGCTTGCCCTTCTCTAATTTCTTTCAGCTATTGGAAGCTACAACTATCCAGTTCACTTTTTATATTATTGCTTTAAATAAATATTTATCCATTAGACAAGGTAGAAATAAGTTAAATATTTTATTATACTTTTTTTTTTTTGAGATTTAAAAGTATTAGAGGGGCTGGCACCATGGCACAGTAGGCTAATCCTCCACCTGTAGTGCTGGCATCCCATATGGGTGCTGGTTCTAGTCCTGGCTATTTCTCTTCCAATTCAGCTCTCTGCTGTGGCCTGGGAGAGCAGTGGAGGATAGCCCAAGTAATTGGGCCCCTGCACCCACATGGGAGACCAGGAAAAAGCTCCTGGCTCCTGGCTTCGGATCAGCACAGCTCTGGCCATTGTGACAACCTGGGGAGTGAATCAGTGAACAGAGGACCTTTCTCTCTGTCTCTCCTTCTCACTGGCTGTAACTCTATCTCTCAAATAAATAAAAATTTTTTTAAAAAATTATTTATTAGAATCAAGGCCCTCCAGCCAGAGTGGCATGGAGTGGCGCTTCCAAGAGAGGAAAACCAAAGGGGACTGGTGGCAGTTGGCTTTAACTACAATTTTGAAGAAAAAAAAAGAAAAAATAAGGCAATCAGATTGGCATGTTACCTGGTGGAGACAAAAGCCATCAAAAGACCTCATTTACAATTCTCCATCCTGTCTGTCCTGCTAAGGGTGGGAGCTCTGGAGGAGTTGCTTTGCTATTCTCATGGTAAATTTGGAATTCCATTTGTTCCTGCTTCCCTGTTTTGGGGAAGGAAGCAAATATTTTATACTCCCAATTCCATTGGGCTCCCCTGACTTTCTAGTAACCCATCTGACTCCTCACATTCTCTCCTCCTGGATGGAACCCATAAGATCTGTTATGGGAACAGGATGATGGTGGATCTGGCTGCTTCCCGCTGAAAAGGGGCATCTTTGGGAAGGGGAGTCAAGAGAGGGTTGCAGCAGGAGGCGGCTTCTCCAGGGGGATGCAGCGCCAACTTGCAGAAACTGCTTCCTTTGGAGGTTCCATGTGCATGGCCACCTAGAATTTTACTTAAATCCAGAGAAAAGAAATCTTACAAGCAGTTTAAACTCACAGGATCTAAAACCAAGGCCAGAGTAATTTTTAAAGGCCCTAAGAAACGTGTCTAAACCATCAGCAAGTTTTTGTATGGAGAGGCAAATACAAACTGACAGAAAGGGTTTGAAAATAATCAAATGGACTTAAGGCCTTGTCAGTTATGAGGTTCAGACCTATCTATATCTCCTTACATGTGGTACACCATAAAGGAGGCACCCTGTTGACTTCTATTACCTAGCTGGCCTGGGAGGAGAGCTGCCTTGAAGTGAAGGTAGGTGGCATTTCTCAAAGGGAAACATTTATTAGTTAATATACAGTTCTGCCTACAATGTTGTTGACCCTACTTGTCCATCCCCTCAACAGCAGTGGTTCCTTTGGAAGTTGGGGTAAGTGAAGGGCTTGGCTTTTCAGCTTAGAGTGACCAAGGCCTGTGGCTCTGACCTGGATTCCTTTGACTCCAAGGCAGGTCAGCTTCCAGTGACCCAACTCTTAGCTGCCAGGGCATTTCATAAGCTGACTTCTGCTGAAGCCTGGCTTTCCACTTCAAAAACCAATGCAGTGGTCTGGCCTGTTGGGTCTCGTTGATAGCAGATTGCTGTGTAAAGCAGCCATTAATTGGCCTACCACCTACATTTACATTGCTTCTGCAGCCCAGATTCCTCTTTCTCCTGATTTTTGTTAATGCAGAGGAAACATGTTAGCCCAAAGGAAACCTTTAAGAGAATGCAAGTCAAGGGGGTGTGTCACAAGCCCTACTGTTATGCAGCTCGACAGTAGCAAGTGCAATGTATGACTTGTCAGTCACGGGGAAGAAAGGAACACCAGGACACAAGACTGTCTTTCCAATGAAAGATTTTTATTGCTCACACATGAGGGACACACCAGGGATTTATCACACTACTCCTCTGCTTATTTATCAGGGTTAAAACATTATCAATATCAATCTATATGCCTAATAATGATAATGTACCTAAACCGCTCAACTCTATTCATAGCCATATATCATGCTTACTCTATACCTAACAATGTGCTTAACAACCTATGTCCAACAGTCTGTAACTCTATACTTAGAAGTCTATAGCTTACCGATCTATGTTCTAACTTAACCACTATACCTACTATAACAACACAATCTTAACACACAGTCCTAATCATACTGATAGCAATAACTAACAATCCATAATCAGTAATCAACAATCAATAATCAAACATCAATATCACACTTAATGTTTCTACATTGATCACGAGTGAGTACATCATTGACATGACATTACAACATGTGCTTGATGCGTGTCTAGGTTCGTATCACTGTCATGAACATGTTTCTCCTGTGGGGAGTTCAATGTCCAGAGTTCAATGTCCCAGCAGGGATGGATCTCAGATCAGTCACTTACAGGCAGTAGGCTTGGAGTTCTTGGGTGAATGGTGAAGTGCTAGGTGATGGGAAGGCAATAAGGTGGTAAGGTGATGCAGCGATTCAGGTGGCACGCCGACAGCTCTGCTAATCAGGCACAGCAGTGAGGTGGTGAGATGGTGGAGTGGCAAAGTGGTGGCCCTGCTGGTCAGGCACAGTGACAAGGAGGCAATGCAGCAGCTCTGCTGTCCTCTTGATCACGTCATCACCTTGTGCTGCATAGCAAGAGAGCTAGCAGGCTGGCTCTTCAGCTCCAAGTGCAAGGAGATCCAGAGGTTCACACGCACTGAGCCCCCCCCCACATACACACAGACAGTGGGGTATTACAGCTCAGGGACAGCTCTGCTGGTCAGCTTGTGCCGCTACCTGCTCCATGCACAGTAGCAGGCTGCCTCTTCAGCTCCAGATGTGGGGAGATCCAGAGGTTCACACACACCAGGCCCTTTCTTTGGTGGCAAAACTGCAGTGTTACAGCAGTGTAAGCTAGGTTTGATTACAGCTCAGGAACTAGACAGAAACAGGACAGCTCATGTGGCTAAGGCTGCTCAGGAAACTGCGGCTGGAACAGCTCAGGAACGGGTGCAGCTCAGGAAGCTGCATCTCTGGAGGTCAGCTCTTTCTGCTCAGGTCAGCTCTCTTCAGTGGCAGTTCGGTGACAGCTTGTCTCAGCTCCGCTCTTTTTCTTCTACTCCCAGTGGTTTACATGCACCAGGCCATGGTCCTTGAAAGGATGGAGAGCAGTGCAAGGACTCCCCTTTTTGTCCTCATTTTCTGGCAGTCCTCCAGCTTGTTGGGTGGTCAAATAATCCAATCAATACTGTTCCCGCCTTGCTTATATTTGAACAGTCCAGTCAGTGTGGGCAGAAGGGTATTGTCCTTAGCGCACTGTTATCTGACTGCCCAAAGATGTCTGTTTGGTATGATTAGGAGCGTCTCCCTAGAAGGCGGTAGGCCAAAATCAGCTCCTGGCTATTCATGAGTGATTCCATTCTACTTTCATTTTGTGGCTGGGGTAATTTTTACTCAGTGTTTTACTGTGGAGTTTCCACAGTTTGCCTCCTTTTGCTAGTCAGGTAAAGGTGATCTGTGGCTCTATTTTTGGGGCTTTCTGTGGGATTCTCCACAGGGTGCTTCATCCCTCATCTTTTGTGGCCTAAACTAGAAATCTGTAGTTACAGGCAAGATCTGATAGTGGTGTTCTTTGAGGTGGACAATGCCCATGAGGAAAGCTATGTCAAAAATGGTGACCACCTTATTTATTAAATTTTAATTCACTAGTAAAATTCTCTCCCTTTGGTTAACAAAGAAAAAGGGAGGTTTTGCTGTTTACTCTGCATATGGCAAAGTAAATCTAGCTGTGAAATCATAATTTAAGCTCTCATTTTGGCTTTGCTATTATTACAGAAAAGTGTCAGCCATCCATTTTATAAGGTCTAAAAATAAAATAATACATCCTAGAGAGTTCTGCAGAATAGAATTAACTTCCTCTCTTTAAGAGGAATGTGGGAACAAGTTAGGCTTCCCAGATTGCTTACTGACAATAACAATATAAAATGAAAACTGGCAAACAATTTAAACTGTTAAGTAACAACTTATGAAATCAAGTACCTGAAGCTCCAATGTCTTCTATAAATTTTAAGACAATAGTGTACATATTTGGAAACATTGCTTAAGTATCTAACACAAGTGTAACTTGTTTGACCAGCAACCCCAAGTGCAAATATGTCAACAATTTGAAACATCTGATACAAAAATTTAGGTCACACAAACCAAAAAAGTATCTCTGATTAACTTAGTTTGGATTTGAGTGATTTTTTTTTTAAGATTGATTTATTTATTTGAAAGTCAGTGTTACACAGAGAGAGGAGAGGCAGAGAGAGAGAGAAATCTTCCATCCAATGGTTCACTCCCCAATTGGCTACAATAGCCAGAGCTGTGCTGATTGGAAGCCAGGAGCCAGGAGCTTCCTCTGGGTCTTCCATGCGGGTGCAGGGGCCCAAGGACTTGGGCCATCTTCTACTGTTTCCCAGGCCATAGCAGAGAGATGGATCAGAAGTGGAAGTGGAGTGACCTGGTCTCGAACCAGCACCCATATGGGATGCTGGTGCCTTAGGCCAGGCGTTAACCCAATGCACCACAGTGCTGGCCCCAGATTTGAGTGATTTTATCTCTAAGCTAATTAAAACAGAACTCTTAATACATTTCCCTTGTAGACATACAGTATGTATACACATGAAACATAAATACACAAAATAGAATAAAGCAGCTTCAGTAACAGTTTTCTAAGATCGTTAACTGATTTTTTTTTACTACCATCAACCAATTAGAATTACTTTCTGCTCTTAGCAATACGAATTAACCATACATTTTAAAGTTGGAGAACATTATTGGTTTTATCTGTTTACAGAACTGACCCAGGCCGGCGCCGCGGCTCGCTAAGCTAATCCTCCGCCTTACAGTGCTGGCACACCGGGGTCTAGTCCCAGTCGGGGCGCCAGATTCTGTCCCAGTTGCCCCTCTTCCAGGCCAGCTCTCTGCTGTGGCCAGGGAGTGCAGTGGAGGATGGCCCAAGTACTTGGGCCCTGCAACCCATGGGAGACCAGGAGAAGTACCTGGCTCCTGCCATCGGATCAGCGTGGAGCGCCGGCCGCAGCACGCCGGCCGCAACAGCCATTGGAGGGTGAACCAACGGCAAAGGAAGACCTTTCTCTCTGTCTCTCTCTCTCACTGTCCACTCTGCCTGTCAAAAAAATAAAAATAAATAAATACATAAAATAAAATAAAATAAAATAAAATAAAGAACTGACCCAGAGTATTGAACACAATAGAGGTCTGGGAAAAAGAAGTCCTTTGGAATCTGAAAGGACACATTTTAATTTTTTAATTAATTATTTATTTATTTTTTATTTGACAAAGTTAGACAGTGAGAGGGAGAGATAGAGAGAAAGGTCTTCCTTCTGTTTATTCACTCCTCAAATGAATGCTACGGTTGGTGCTGCACCTATTGGAAGCAAGGAGCCAGGTGCTCCTTCCTGATCTCCCATGCAGGTGCAGGGGCCCAACCACCTGCACCATTCTCCACTGCCCTCCCTGGCCACAGCAGAGAGCTAGATTGGAAGAGGAACAACGGGGACTAGAACCCGGTGCTTATATGGGATGCTGGCGCTGCAGGTGGAGGATTAACCAAGTGAGAAATGGCACCAGCCCCTGAAAGGACACATTTAAACACAGAACAAACAATGTTTTAACTTTATGAGCAGAAACTCTGATTCTTAAGGTTTGGAAAATACAAAACTGGATGCAGAGGCTTTAAATAGCCGTGTTTACAATTATAAACTCACTAACCAATAAGAATAGGCACTTGCTTATTCCACACAGTATTTTTGAAAGCACCTGTATGATTTTATCATTAAACCTTTTTGGCCTTTGGACCTTTTTCTTTAAGATATTTATCATTGTCTGAGAACAACACAAGATCATTAGAATTTTGGACATTTGTATCAGTGGCATTTTACATTATCATAACAAAATTTATCACCACTTCACATCTTGACAGTATCTTCAATATAATCCAAATAGCTATATTAGTTAAGACTCAAAATATCTGGTTGAAATAGGATCCCTTTACATCATGACATAATATGGACCAAACAGGATCCCTGATACAAAATGATTACTTGGGGGCGTACACTGTGGTGCAGTAGGTTAATCCTCTGCCTGTGGCACTGGCTTCCCATATGGGTGCTGGTTCTAGTCCCAGCTGCTCCTCTTCCAATCCAGCTCTCTGCTATGGCCTGGGAAAGCAGTGGAAGATGGCCCCTGCAGTCCTTGTGCTCTGCACCTACATGGGAGACCAGGAAGAGGCACTTGGCTCCTAGATTCAGATCGATGCAGCTCTGGCCATTGTGGCCATTTGGGGAGTGAACCAGCAGACAGAAGACATTTCTTCCTCTGTCTCCCTCTCACTGTCTGTAACTCTACCTCTCAAATAAATAAAATCTTTTAAAAAATGACTACTCAAAGGCTTGAAAATAAGTACGTGTTTAAATAACCCATAGTCTTTAATAAAAAAAACTCAGCTGTTTTGTTTTTAAACAATTAGGACTTTTTTTTAAAAAAGGTTTATTTATTTACTTGAAAGTCAGTTACACAGAGAGAGGAGAGGCAGAGAGAGAGAGAGAGGTCTTCCATCTGATGGCCCACTCCCCAGATGGCCACAATAGCCAGAGCTGTGCCAATCTGAAGCCAGGAGCCAGGAGCTTCCTCCTGGTCTCCCACAGGGTGCAAGGGCCCAAGGACTTGGGCCATCCTCCACTGCTTTCTTGGGCCACAGCAGAGAGCTAGACAGGAAGTGGAGTGGCTGGGTCTCAAATCGGCAACCACATGGGATGGCACTTCAGGCCAGGGCATTAACCCACTGTGCCACAGCACTGGCCCCAATAATTAGGATTTAACAGAGACATTAAGAGGATACAGTAGATAACTTCAACAAAACACAAAATCTGTCTTTGGTCATCCCAAGAATCATAAATAAAACATATTAGTTTTTTTTTTAAAGATTTTATTTATTTATTTATTTATTTGAGAGGTAGAGTTACAGACAGTGAGAGGTAGAGGCCGAGAGAGAGGTCTTCCATCCAATGGTTCACTCCCCAAATGGCCACAACAGCCAGAGCTGCACCAATCTGAAGCCAGGAGCCAGGAGCCAGGAGCTTTTTCCAGGTCTCCCATGTGGGTGCAGGGGCCCAAGGACTTGGGCCATCTTCTACTGCTTTTCCAGACCATAGCAGAGAGCTGGATGGGAAGAAGTGAAGTGCCCAATGAACGACTACCCCCAAGAATCAGAGACTACCAGAGTCCAAGGTTGAAGCAAAATTGCAGGGGTCGTTTATTGCGAGTTTGAACTCGGACCCTCCTCACCTTCCCAGTAACAGTGGTATGGCAAAGGAGAGCCCCCAGCCCAGTTTACACAAAGCTTATATAATTCAGTACAAACAGGTGTATACGTAAGCACTTATTCCCTATTTGGCTTTTTCTATGAATTTAAGCATTTCATTGGTGCTTTTAAAAGTGAAAGCTGCTGTCTAAAAAAGAGGAAGTGAAGAAGTAATCTTAGACAATAAAAACTGTAATATGCACTTGTGGTTCCTGATCTTACATCTCCAGGAATTGTTCACCATTTTTCAGTTCTGGGAATTTCAGTTCTGGGGGACTTTTCATCTGTAACTGTCTGCAACCGGGAGACTTGTGAAACCAGGGGCAAGCAAGTGCACAGGAGCTAAAACCGCATTGCAAAAAGGTGAGGCAAGTAAGCAAGCAGTGTTACAGAAGCCAAAACCACAAGGGTGCTGGTTGTGAAGTGCTCTTTCATTCCCCCCTTTCACATGGAGCTTGGATGGACCCAATCTTGGGTCTTGGTAGACTTACAATTCCTGTTCCTCCTTAAGATGGTGTTGGGTTCGCAGTACTAGAAGTTGAATGGAGTTAACTATTTTTAACAAATGCAGTGAGCTCTTTCAGAAGAGCAGCTGGGTCTGAAACTGGCACCTATATGGGATACTGGCACCACAGGCAGAGGATTAACCTACTGCACCACTGTGCCAGCCTCTAAAAAACTTACATTAACACATGGAATGATCCCATAACTTGAAACAATTTTAACAGAGTCAGAACTAGGGAAGAGCCAATAGCTTACTGGAGCTAATTAGAAAACTGACAGAGTCACCAATTATGCAAAACTATTTAAAGGAGATGCTACAGTTTTAAAAAAAAAAACAAACAAATTTTTAACATTATTTTAGAATATTTACTAACATATGAATTGCAAAAACCTTATTGCTTTAACAGAGGATCAGATTTTAATTCTATGTCAGAGAAATAGATTAACAGCTTTTGTATCCAAAAATTTCTTTCTTTCATAACCTTCTGTGACTTCCACACACCTTCCTCAACTTACTTGAAACGTGCTATCATTTCCATTCCAGTCTAGAGTAAACTAGCCATCAGGATAAGTAATTCTTACAAACCATGTCCTTTCTTTATTAAAAAAAAAAAAAGTTTTTTTTTTCTTAACCTTCCTTACTAAGAGCACTCTTTCTATACTTGTAATGTTTTCTAACTGCCAATTTCCTTGATTTACATTTTGAAATAACCTGTTAAAAATCTCCAAATTAAGGGAAAATATTTAAATAAGGTAACACATCAAATTTCAGCTTTAGTTACTTTCAAGTGGTGTTGAAATATTTCATATGGACAATTTATGAAAACTTATTTGTTAAACAAAACCAAAAAGTTTCCCAACAGTATATAAGTACCAAAGTTTACATTTAGAGACATTTATCTCATTTTCTTTACCCGATTTACATTTAGCAATTACACTTAGATGACTGAAGATGTCATTGTACCTCATCTCCTTGGCTTTCCTCTATACTTGTGATTACTCCTTTTCAGTTCATTTGGAGTGTGTCCTGCATTAAATATTGATATTGCTCAGATGTTTACCATTGCAGTGCTTGTCTCACACTTTACCAATATGTGTGGTGCTGTGGTAATCTCATCTATTCCTCATAACTTTATACTTTGCATTATGTTAAAGAAATGTACATTTCTCCTGTACATAGATCTCATATATGCAACTGTGACCTTCACAGATTCTGCAAAATCAACATGAGCAAAATTAAAAGTAAAAGTCATTTCCCATTTGGAAAATCTTATCTCAGAATATGTTACTGGCATTCAACTTCCTATAAAAGGCAAATATTTGGGACTCATCAATTATTCCCTTTTTGTCATTCACTTATAAGTGGCTATTGATTCTATTCCTTAGCTATATTTCAATTGTCTTCATTCCACCAGCCAGTTCCCTGGCCCAGGCTTCCTTCTATCTTCTGTCTCCTACAAATGGAATTGCAATAATTATCTAGCATAGCTCCCATTCTTGCTCTGAACTTCAATCCATTTCCCAAGAAAAAAAGTAAAACACAATAGCTGTCACTTTAGTTTACCTTCATACCTTCACCTAAGCCACATGATTCTTCATCTCACTCCTGCCTACTTCTACAACTTCATCTTTGTCAGTGGCTCCTGACCCCAACTTCACTTTGATCATTTTGTACTTTGCTCAGTTCCTGGCCTGTGCCTTGCCTTTAGCATACTACTTGGCATGTAGAAGCTCATGAAAAATGTCAACCGCATAAATGAATTGATCATTGAATGGTAGTGATTCCTTGGAGTAACTTAATAAGAGACAGAAGGAATAAAACAAGACAAAACAAAAAGTATCCTCAGTATAAAGAAGGTGTACTATTTTTGCAAGCTATAGGGAAGAGATTAAATAGTAGTTTCACAGAAGGAAAGTAATGAGGTTGGAAAGTTTGTGGCCAGGCTAACTGGCACTGTTCAAGATCCTAACAAGCCCTTTAGAAAAGGAGTAAGGTTTGCTTACACCCAGGTAGACTCTGCTCTCTGGAGGTGAACAGAATCCCCTAAACACACACTTGTTGCACAGACAAAAACCTGAGTCTTGCATTCACTCACAGGTGTTGGAGTCTGATATTGTATTTTGATTTACTTTTACCTAATGGCTAATGACATTGAGATTATTCACATATATTTTAACCACTTATACTTTTTCTAAGAAATGTATATTCAGATCCTTGCCCATTTTAACTTTTTTACAATTGTTTGTGAGTTTTTCCAGTACTATATAAGTTCTGGATACCAATCCCAGGTCATATTCAGATTTTCACTTTTTTTTTTTTTCCATTCTGTTCACTGTGTCTTCACTCTGATGATTACTTTGTTGTGAAGAAGTGTCTTTGATATAATCAAATCTGTCTGTTTTTCTTTTTGTTTTCATTTGTTGTTTGTTGATTTCTATATGAAAGCCATTCTAGTTGGTATGAAGTGAAACCTCATTGTAGTTTTAATTTGCATTTCCAGATGGCTAGTGATCTTGAGCAGTTTTTATGTGCCTGTTGGCCATTTGAATTTCCTCCCTTGAAAAAAGCCTATTTAGGTACTTTGCCCATTTTCTAACCAGATTGTTGAGTTTCTTGAGCTCTATATAGATTCTGGATATTAATCCTTTATCAGCTGCATAGTTTGAAAATATTTTCTTCTTCACTTGCTGAGTGTTTCTTTTGCACTACAGAAGCATCTTAGTGTGAAATAATGTGTTCAATTTTGGCTTTGATTGCCTGTCCTTGTTGGGTCTTTTCCAAGAAATCTTGGCCTATGCCCATGTCCTGCAGGGTTTTCTCAATGTTCTCTAGCAATTTGATGGCACTGGGTTGTAGATTAAGATCTTTGATTAATTTGAGTGGATTTTGTGTAAGGTTCAATGTAGGGGTGTTGTTTCATATTTCTACATGTGTAGATCCAGTTTTCCCAGCACCATTTGTTGAAGAGGTTGTCCTTGCTCCAGGAATTGATTTTAGCTCCTTTATCAAAGATAAGTTGGTTGTAGATGCATGGATTGATTTCTGGAGTTTCTATTCTTTCCCATTCATCTATGTGTCTTTTTTTTTTCTTTGGTCAGTATCAGGCTATTTTGATTATAACTGCCCTGTAGTATGTCTTCAAATCAGATATTGTGATGACTGGCTTTTTTTTTTTTTTTTTTTTTTTTTTAAGATCGCTTTAGCTATTTGGGTTCTCCTGTGTGTCCATATGGATTTTAGCATCATTTTTTCTAGATCTGATAAGTATGTTTTTGGTATTTTGATTGAGATCACATTCAATCTGTAAATTGCTTCTTGTAGTATAGACATTTTGATGATATTGATTCTTAAATACATGAACATAGACGATTTTTCCATATTCTGTGTCTTTTATTTCTTTCTTTAATGTGTTGTAACTTTCCTCAGTGATATATGACATCCTTGGTTAAATTTATTCCTAAAGCATTTAGCTTTTTAGGTAGATATGGGATTCATACTTGAAGTTCTTTCTCAATATACATTGTCTGTATAGAAAGGCTATTGATTTCATGTGTTAATTTTATTTCCTGCCACTTTACCAAATTCCTTTATGAGTTCCAATAGTCTCTTAATGGATTCTTTTGGATACCCTGTTTATAGAATCATATCATCTGCAAATTGGGATAATTTGACATCTTCCTTCCCTTTTTCTTTTCCTTGCTGAATGACTCTGGTTATAACTTCTAGAAGTAAATTGAATAGTAACGGTAAGAGCAGGCATCCTTGTCTGGTTCCAGATCTTAGTGGGAATACTTCCAACTTTTCCCCATTCAAAAGATGCTGGCTGTTGGTTTGTCATAAATTGCATTGATAGTATTGAGAAATGTTTCTTCTATACCCAGTTTACTTCAGGCCTTTATACTGAAAGGGTATTGTATTTTATCAAATGCTTTCTCTGCATTTATTGAGATAAATATATGGTTTTGGTTCTTCAGTTTTTGTGTTTTTTTTTTTTTGTTTTTGTTTTTTTTTTTTTTTGATTTGTAAATGTGGAACCATCCCTACATACCAGGGATAAATCCCACCTGGCCAGATGAATGATCTTTCTGATATGTTGTTGGATTTTATTGTCTAGTAATTTCTAATCAGGGTAATTGGTCTATAGTTCTCTTTGTTGTATCTTTTTTTTTTTTTGGTTTAGTAATTAATGTGACACTGGCTTTACAGAAAGAATTTGGAGTATTCTCTCTCTTTCAATTCTTTTAATAGCTTGAGAAGAATTGGAATTAGTTCTTTAGATGTCTGGTAAAATTTAGGAGTGAAGTTATCTGGTCCTGGGTTTTTCCTTCTTGGGCAGGTTTTTATTACTAATTCATTCTCTGTCTTAATTTTTTGTTTGTTTAGGTTTTTATGTGTCTTCATGGCTCAGTTTGATATATTGTATGTGTCCAGTAATCTTGATTTCTTTTAGGTTTTCCATTTTGTTAGCCATCATATCAGATGTTCACATTCTATATTGCAGTGGCAATCAGAGTTTTGGGTACTCTACTTCCAAACCAGTTTCCTGCTAATATCCTGGGGAAGCAGTGAATAATGGTTCAAATTCTTTAGTTTCTGTCACCTAAGGTGGGAGATCTCACCTAAGTGAAAGACTTTAGAGCCTAATCCAGCCACAGCTGTTGCAGACATTTACAGAGTGAACCATCAGATGGAAGATCTCTCCCCTCCCCTCCCCTCTCCCCCTCCCCATCCCTCCCCTCCTCTCCTCTCCTCTTCTCTTCTCTTCTCTTCTCTTCTCTTCTCTTCTCTTCTCTTCTCTTCTCTTCTCTTCTCTCCTCTCCTCTCCTCTCCTCTCCTCTCCTCTCCTCTCCTCTCCTCTTCTCTCTGTCTCTGTCTCTGTCTCTGTCTCTCTTTCTTTCTCTATCCATATGTGCCTCTTTCTTATTTACTTATTTATTTGAAAGTCAGAGTTACAGAGAGAGAGGGAGAGACAGAGAGAGATCTTCCATCAGTGAATTCACTCCAAGATTACTTTAATGGCCAGGGTGTTGCCAAGTTGAAGTAAGGAGCTTCTTCTGGGTCTCCCATGTGGGTGTCAGGAGTCCAAGTACTTGGACTATTTTCTACTGCTTTTCTCAGACCATTAACAGGGAGCTGGTCAGAAGTCAAATAGCTGGGATTTGAACTGGCACCCATAGAAGTTGGCAGTGTAACAGGTGGCAGCTTTGTCTACTGCACCACAACACCAGCCCCCCTCTCTGCCTTTCAAATAAATAAAATTTTTAAAAACCAAATTAAAAAGACCATAAGGTAGTAAAAGTCTTCATGACTGAGCATTGGGGAATCTTTTTATGTGATCTACTTTTTAAAAGATTTATTTATATATTTGAA
The DNA here is from genome assembly GCF_964237555.1 of Oryctolagus cuniculus. Lineage (NCBI taxonomy): Eukaryota > Metazoa > Chordata > Mammalia > Lagomorpha > Leporidae > Oryctolagus > Oryctolagus cuniculus. Next base: position 87,262,344 of record NC_091446.1, on the reverse strand, counting down.
AGGCAGTGTAATATTGTGTGTGGAAGAGAAATTGATCTTCCTTTAGGTTTGCTCACTTCCCACATAGCTGCAATGACTGTGGCTAAGCCCGGCTGATGTCACAAGCCAGGAGCTTCTTTCATGTCTCTTACATGGGTGCAGGGGCCATAGCATTTGGCTTATCCTGTGCTGCTTTCCCAGATGTAGTAGCAGGAAGCTGGATCACTTTGGAGTATTACTGTCTATGATACTCTTCTTGCAGTTCAAGGATGTAGAACCCATCTGGCACAAAGTCTCATTTATGTGTGGGCTAAATATGACAGCTTCCAACTGTTCAAGGGTGAGGGAGGTGAGTTCTGAGATATTGTGTTAAAATAGGTTTTAAGCCATAACTCTTGGTTTAAGATTTTGTTAGCAGAGTTTTATGTTGCCAATGATAATTCCAATGCCAACTTTGGGTCTCTGGAATGCAACCAATGAAAGCATGCAGACCAACAGCACAATGATGTCCAGCTGAACTTAAATGGCTTTTACTGTTTATTAAAAGGGTGACCTGTAATACCATGACATCTGGACATAGACAGCAGACATTGGAGGCCATCCCCTCTGCCACATGTAGTATGCCAAGTTTTGGTCTACCATATATATATATGGAAGCTTTTATTTCATAAATATAAATTTCATGATTTCATAGGTACAACTTTTGGAATATATCAGTTCTTCTTCCCATACCCATCACTCCACTCCCACTCCCATCCCACTTCCTACTCCCTCTCCCATCTCGTTCTTCATTAAGATTCATTTTTAATTATCTTTATATACAGAAGATCAACTCTATACTGAGTAGATTTCAACAACATGCATCCACACAAACATTCAAAGTATAAAGTACTGTTTGAAGACAAGTTTTACCATTAATTCTCATAGTATAACAAATTAAGGACAGAGGTCCTACATGAGGAGCAAGTGCACAATGACTCCTGTTGTTGGTTTAACAATTGACACTTGAGGCTGGAGCTGTGGCATAGTGGGTTAATGCCCTGGCCTGAAGTGCCGGAATCCCATATGGGTGCCGGTTCTAGTCCCAGCTGCTTCCCTTCCAATCTAGTTCTCTGCTATGGCCTGGGAAAGCAGTACAAGATGGCCCAAGTTCTTGAAACCCTGCACCCACATGGGAGACCTGGAAGCGCAGCTGCAGTGAATTGGGGAGTGAACCATTAGATGGAAGACCTCTTTCTCTCTCTGCCTCTCCTTCTCTCTGTGTGTAACTCTGACTTTCAAATAAATAAATAAATCTTTGGAAAAAAATTGACACTCTTATTTATGATGTCAGTGTTCACCTAAGGCTCTTGTCATGAGCTTCCAATGATATGGAAGCCTTTTGAATCCACAAACTCCTTCATTATTTATGCAGAGCTGTAAGCAAAGTGGGTGTTCTCTCTTCCCTTCAGAGGAAGGTACCTCCTTCTTTGATGGCCCCTTCTTTGCACTGGGATCTTGCTCACAGAGATCTTTCATGTAGGCCATTTTTGCCATAGTGTCTTGGCTTTCCATGCCTGAAATGCTCTCATGGGCTTTTTGTCATATCTGAATGTCTTAAGGGCTGATTCTAAGGCCAGAGTGCTGTTTAGGGTGTTTGTCATTCTCTGAGTCATTTTAATTCTATCTATTATCATTAGCAAACATTTTGTCTTATGTATGTGATCCCTTAGAAATTTATTCCTTTCTTTATGATCCGTTATGCACTTAAAATGATCATTTTAACTAGTAAGATGGCATTAGTACCTGCCAACTTAATGGTGTATTCTATATTAGGGACTCAGTAGCCATGCTCCGATTTTACTGTTCTATATCCATGATGAAAGTCCTAGTAGACAACATGGTTTGGAGAATCACAGGCTCAAAGTGTATAGGAGACTATATTTCCACTATAGTGCAATTAATAGCCATCTAATTTAATTTTACTGGCACATAGCAAGGTTTCAAAAGAGGTAATTTTTTTGTATCACAGCCCTTGAGAACTAATGAACAGCACAGGTGATTCTGAGAATTTAGGAGGCATGTGAGCCCTTAGAGTTAAGAAGTCATTGAGAATACTAAAGACAGTGCCTATAGAATTTATTTTGACTGATTTCAGTACCTTATTTTGGAGGAGGATCCATATAAGCTGCAATGATTTATAGCTGACAGATGGGGATAGTTGGAACAATCACATTTTTGTTAATTAAGTCTACTGTCTTAAATTTTAATGCATGAAGACATTGAGTTTTGGGTTTTTTGGGGGGGTGGCATTTTATTTTAATTTGTGCCCTTGAATTCTATTTTCTCTAGCCAATTTGTAACTGAAAAATTTATTTTGTTACTCACTATATTAGATCATCTCTGATTTCAGTGAAATTTTTTTTTTAACTTTTTTTTTTTTTTGACAGGCAGAGTGGATAGTGAGAGAGAGACAGAGAGAAAGGTCTTCCTTTGCCGTTGGTTCACCCTCCAATGGCCGCCGCGGCCAGTGCGCTGCGGCCGGTGCACCGCGCTGATCCGATGGCAGGAGCCAGGAGCCAGGTGCTTTTCCTGGTCTCCCATGGGGTGCAGGGCCCAAGCACCTGGGCCATCCTCCACTGCACTCCCTGGCCACAGCAGAGAGCTGGCCTGGAAGAGGGGCAACCGGGACAGAATCCGGCGCCCCGACCGGGACTAGAACCCGGTGTGCCGGCGCCGCTAGGCAGAGGATTAGCCTAGTGAGCTGTGGTGCCGGCCCTTCAGTGAAATTTTTTGAGTATACCTGACTATTGGGAAATTTAGGAAGTATGGTAGTTAAAGTGAGATGTGCCAAGTAAATTAGTTATTTTTCTTCTGATAAATATTTTGTAGCTTTTCAAAATTTGTATTGAGTACTCAGCTTAAGTTTAGTGGGATCCCAAAGTAAGAATGTTGTTTGAGCCACACAACAGGGAACATCTATTAAACTGTGAATAGCTGCGTATAGAACCTGGGAAAGTTTATGTATATCTGATACTATATATGACATTAGAATCAATGTCTTTTTTATTTTCTTAAATTATATTATTTAAAAATAAATTTTGGTTATGCAATTGGATCAATTATGTACTTTTCAGAAATATATATATGTATATATATACACACAACTAAAATTTATACATTTTATTTTCCTTCTTTAGATTTTTAAAAATATTTATTGGGGCTGGAGGTGTGGCATAGCAGGTGAAGCCTCCACCTGCCATGCTGGCATCCCAGGTGCTTTCCCAGGTACACCAGCAGAGAGCTGGATCAGAAATGAAGCAGCCAGGATTCAAACTGGTACTCATATGAGATGCCAGCCCCACAGACAGTGGATTAACCTGCTGTACCACAATTCTGTCCCCATCAATTTGTAACTTTTATATTTATCTGATAACTTATTGTATGGATCATGTAGGTGATGGCAGAAAATGCAGGCAGAGGTGGATATTCTTTAATTTGCCAGGGTCAGCATAACAAATTACCACAGGTTGGGTTGGTTAATCTTAGAGATTTATTTTAATCATAATTCTGGAATTTGGAAGTCCAAAGTCAAAGTGTTAGTAGGTTTGTTTTTTCTTGAAACCTTTTCCCTGGCTTCCAGTCAGACATCGTCTTGCTGTGTCATCTCATATTTCCTTTGTTCATGTCCATCTCATGTCTCTTCATGTATGCTCACCAGTATGGATCTCACACATTTGATTTTTTTTTTTTACTTTAATTGTGTCATTAGAGTAACCATCTCCAGATAGAGTCACACTGAAGGTTAGAGATTCAAGATAGAAAATTTTGGGAAACACAGTTCCCTCCATCAAAATGGAAAGCACCCTCAAGGGCAGCAAACTCTAAATAGGACTTACTGTGTTAAGTGAGTGTTAAAGTTTATTTTGTTATTATTTTTAATACCATGTCCTATTTGGGTGCATGCATGTACAGAAAAAATTATCTGTATATACCTACACAAACTAATATAGATAACTGATAGTAGTGTACATGTAAAATCAATATAAAGATTCAAAAGATATAATATTTGAAACACTAAAACTGAAGAGAACTAGAAAAATAATAAAATCCGAGCTCCATTGAGTGTATATATAATATATCCACTATTTTTTTTTAAATAAACAGCTATGAGGAAGATAACAAAGACATTGATACCTTACAATAATACAGATCAGTCTACATAATGGATCAGAAATATTCTAAATTGAATTCCACATAAAATATGACTTCTTGGGGTCAGTGCCATGGTGCAGTGGGTTTATCCTCTGCCTGAGGTGCTGGCATCCCATGTGGGCACTGGTTCTGCACTCAGCTGCTCCTCTTCCCATCCAGCTCTCTGCCATGGCCTGGGAGAGCAGTGGAGGATGGGTCAAGAGCTTGGGCCTCTGCGTGCATGTGGGAGGCCAGGAGGAAGCAACTGGCTCCTGGCTTCGGACTGGCACAGCTCCAGCAGTTGTTGCCATTTGGGGAGTGAATCAATGGATGGAAGACCTTTCTCTCTGTTTCTCCCTTTCACTGTCTGTAACTCTACCTCTCAAATAAATAAATAAAATCTTGGCTGGCACCACAGCTCACTAGGCTAATCCTCCACCTGTGGCACTGGCACACTGGGTTCTAGTCCCAGTTGGGGCGCCGGATTCTGTCCTGGATGCCCCTCTTCCAGGCCAGCTCTCTGCTGTGGCCTGGGAGTGCAGTGGAGAATGGCCCAAGTCCTTGGGCCCTGCACCTGCATGGGAGATTAGGAGAAGCACCTGGCTCCTGGCTTTGGATTAGCACGGTGTGCTGGCCACAGCATGCCGGCTGCAGTGGCCACTGGGGTGTGAACCAATGGTAAAGGAAGACCTTTCTCTCTGTCTCTCTCTCACTGTCCACTCTGCCTGTCAAAATAAGTAAATAAATAAAATCTTTAAAATTGTGACTTCTCCTCTGCATGATGTATTCTACACTAATTTGTGAATATGGCTATTAATTCTTGAGGAAATCTATGTAGCATGTCCGCCTACCTAATATGATTAATTCAGGGAGCAGGCCTTCAGTGCATGTGGGGAAAGGTGACATTCAGTGTTACCTCTGTTTTACAGAATATATTAATGAATAAATTTATTAGAAAGTAAAACATGATTAGAAAATGCTGGTTGGTACATTAGTGTGTATTTCCATTAGTGATGAGTAGTGGAAAATTTTTTTTTACTCTCTTTAAAAAAATATAAATTTCATAAGTAAAACTTTTGGATTATAGTAGTTCTTACCCCCATACCAGCCCTCCCACTCCTAAACCATCCCACTTCTGACTCCCTCTCCCATCCTTCTTCATTAAGATTTATTTTTAATTATCTTTATATAAAGATCAACTTAGTATATACTAAGTAAAGATTTCAACAGTTTGCACCCACACAGACACACAAAGTATAAAATATTGTTTGAATAGCAGTTTTACCATTAATTTGCATAGTACAACACATTAAGGACCAAGGTCCTACATGGGAGCAAGAGCCAGATCCAAATGTCTTAAGGGCTGATTCTGAGGCCAGAGTGCTGTTTAGGACATCAGTCATTGTATGAGTCTGCTGTGTGGCTTGCTTTCCATGTTGGATCATTCTCTCCTTTTTAATTCTATTATTACCAGACACTTGGTCTTATTTATGTGACCCTTTTGACACTTAATCCTATCTTTAGGATCAGTTATGAACTTAAACTGATCACTTTAACTAGTAAGATGACATTGGTACCTGCTAACTTAATGGGATTTGGAGTCCCATGGCAAGTTTTCAGCTTTAGTTCAGGGGAACATATGCCAAGCTATATATCTCCTCCATCTCTTATTTCCACTCTTATTTTTAACAGGGATCAATTTCAATTGGATTTAAACACCTAAGAATAATTATGTGTTAAGTAAAGAGTTCAACCAATGATATTAAGTAGAAAAAGAAAATACCAAAAAAAGGGGCTGGCGCTGTGATGCAGTGGGGGTTAATGTCCTGGCCTGAAGCACTGGCATCCCATATAGGTGCCAGTTATAGTCCCAGCTGCTCCACTTCTAATCCAGCTCTCTCCTATGGCCTGGGAAGGCAGTGGAAGATAGCCCAAGTCCTTGGGTCTCTGCACCCATGTGGGAGACCTGGAGGAAGCTCCTGGCTCCTGGCTTCAGATTGGTGCAGCTCCAGCTGTTGTGGCCATCTGGGGAGTGAACCAGTGGATGGAAGACCTCTCTCGGCCTCTACCTCTCTCTGTGATTATGTCTTTCAAGTAAATAAACTAAATTTAAGAAAAAATACTAAAAATAAAATAGTAAGCTGTTCCTCGATAGTCAGGACAAGGGGTGATCAAGTCATTGCTTCTCATAGTGTCAGTTTCACTTCTCCAGGTTTCCTTTTAGGTGCTCAGATAATTGTCACAAATCGTGGAGAACATATGGTATTTGTCCCTTTGGGAATGGCTTAGTTCACTATATGTGATGTTTTCCAGATTCCTTCATTTTGTTGCCAACGACTGGATTTTTTTTTTTATTGCTGTGTAGTATTCCATACAATACATATCCCGCAATTTCTTTATCCAATCTTCCATTGAAGATTTAGGTTGATTTAGGTTGATTCCATGTCTTAGCTATTGTGAATTGAGCTGCAATAAATATTGAGGTGCAGATAGCTCTTTTATTTGATAATTTAATTTCACTTGGGTAAATTCTGAGGAATGGGATGGCTGGGTCATGTGGTAGGGCTATATTCAGCTTTCTGAGGTATCTCCAAACTGTCTTCCATAGTGGCTTTACCAGTTTGCGATCCCACCAACAGTAAATTAATGTTCCTTTTTCCCCACATCCTTGCCAGCATCTGTTTGTTGATTTTTGTATGAAAGCCCTTCTAACTGGGGTGAGGTGAAACCCTACTGTGGTTTTGATTTGCATTACTGACAGCTGGTGATCCTGAACATTTTTTCATGTGTCTGCTGGCTGTTTGGATTTCCTCTTTTGAAAAAATATCTAAGTCTTTGGTCTATCTCTAAATGGGTTGTTTGTTTTGTTGTTGTGGAGTTTCTTGGTCTCTTTGTAGATTCTGGTAATTAAACCTTTATCAGTGGTAGTATTTGCAAATAATTTCTCCCACTCTGTCAGTTGCCTTTTCACTTTCCTGACTCTTTCTTTTGCTGTACATAAACTTCTCAATTTGATGTAATCCCAGTTGTTAATTTTGGCTTTGGATGCCTGTGCCTCTGGGGTCTTTTCCAAGAAGTCTTTGCTGGTACCTATATCTTGCAGGGTTTCTCCAATGTTCTCTAATAATGTGATGGTGTCGGGTCAAAGGTTTAGATCTTTAATCAAAGTTGAGTGGATTTTTGTGTAAGGTGAAAAATAGGGGTCTTGCTTTATACTTCTGAATGTGGAAATCCAGTTTTCCTAGCACAATTTGTTGAATATGCTGTCCTTGCTCCAGAAATTGGTATTAGCTGCTTGATCAAATATAAGTTAGTTGTAGAAGTTTGGATTAAATTCTATTGTTTCTATTCTGTTCCATTCATCTATCCATCTGTTTTTGCACCAATATCAGGCCATTTTGATTATAACTGCCCTGTAATATGTGTTGAAATCCAGTATTGTGATGCCTCCGGCTTTGTTTCATTGTATAAGATTGCTTTAGCTATTTGAGGTCTGATGTACCTCCATATGAATTTCAGCATCATGCTTTCCAGGTCTGAGAAGAATATCTTTGGTATTTTGATTGGTATCTCATTGAATCTATAAATTGCTTTTAGAAGAATGGACATTTTGATGATATTGATTCTTCCAATCCATAAAGATGAAAGATTTTTCTATTTTTTGTATCTTCTTTTATTTTTTTCTTTAAAGTTTTGTAATTCTCATCATAGAGATCTTTGACATCCTTGGTTAAGTTTATTCTAAGGTATTTGATTTTTTTTTTTTTTGTAGCTATTGTGAATGGGATTGATCTTAGAAGTTCTTTCTCGGCTCTGGCATTGTCTATGTAAACAAGGCTGTTGATTTTTGTGTATTGATTTTATCTTCTGCTACTTTACCAAAATCTTCTCTGAGTTCCCATAGTCTATTAGTGGAGTTCTTTGGATACCCTTAAAGAAAGAATCCTGGCATCTGCAATTAGGGATAGTTTAACTTCTCCCTTCCCAATTTATACCCCTTTGATTTTTTTTCTTGCCTAATGGCTCTGGCTAAAACTTCTAGTACTATATTGAATAGCAGTAGTGAGAGTGGGCATCCCTCTCTGGTACCAGATCTGAGTGGGAATACTTCCACCTTTTCCTCAGTAAATATGATGCTGGGTGCGGGTTTGTCATAAATTTCTTTGATTGTGTTGAGGAATGTCTCCTTCACAACCTAAATTGCTTAGAATTTTCATCATGAAAGGGTGTTGTATTTTATCCAATGCTTTCTCTGCATTTATTGAGATAATCATATGATTTTTATTCAGCAGTTTGTTAATGTAGTGTACCACATTCATTTATGAATGTTGCACCATCCCTGCATACCAGGGATAAATCCCATTTGTTCCGGGTGGATGATTTTTTGAGGTGTTGTTGGATTCTATTCACTAAAATTTTGTTGAGGATTTTTGGATCTATGTTCATCAGGGAAATTGGTCTGTAATTCTCTTTGTTGCATCTTTTTCAGATTTAGGAATTAAGATGATGCTTATTTCATAGAAAGAATTTGGAAAGATTCCCTCTCTTTAAATTGTTTTGAATAGCTTGAGAAGAATTGGAGTTAGTTCTTCTTTAAATGTCTGGTAGAATTCAGCAGTTAATCCATCTGGTCCTTGGCTTTTCTTTCTTTCTTTCTTTCTTTCTTTTCTTTTTTTTTTTTTTTTTTTTTTTTTTTGACAGGCAGAGTGGACAGTGAGAGAGAGAGAAAGAGAGAGAAAGGTCTTCCTTTGCCATTGGTTCACCCTCCAATGGCCACCACGGCCAGTGCGCTGTGGCCGGCGCACCGTGCTGATCCGATGGCAGGAGCCAGGTACTTCTCCTGGTCTCCCATGGGGTGCAGGGCCCAAGCACTTGGGCCATCCTCCACTGCACTCCCTGGCCACAGCAGAGAGCTGGCCTGGAAGAGGGGCAACCGGGACAGAATCCAGTGCCCCGACCAGGACTAGAACCCAGTGTGCCAGTGCCGCTAGGTGGAGGATTAGCCTAGTGAGCCGCGGCACCAGCCTGGCTTTTCTTTCTTGAGAGGGTCTTCATTACTCTTTGAATTTCTGTCTTGGTTATGGGCCTGTTTAGTTTTCTGTGTCTTCATAGCTCAATTTAGGTAGGTTGTATGTGTCCAGGAATATATCAATTTCTGCTAGATTTCCCAGTTTGCTGGCATATAACTCTTTGTAGTAATTTCTGATGACTTTTTATTTCTGTGGTGTCTGTTGTTACATTTCCTTTTTCATCTCTAATTTTATTGATTTGGGTCTTCTCTCTCCTCTTTTTGGTTAGTTGGGTCAATGGTGTGCCAATTTTAACTCCTTCCATTCACCTTTTCTTCCTGGTGTCATTCTGGGCACCTCCAGATATTTCCAAGAGCAAAGAAAATTAATACATCACCTGTAAGTGGTTTTCTTTTTGTAAAAGATTTATTTTATTTATTTGAAAGCAAGATTTACAAAGATAGGTAGAAAGAGAGAGAAAAAAGAGAGGTCTTCCATTTGCTGGTTTACTTCCCAAGTGTCTACAATGACCCGAGCTGAGCTGATCTGAAGCCAGGAGCCAGGTTCCAGGTTTCCCATGTGGGTGTAGGGGCCCAAGGACTTGGCCCATCTTCCACTGCTTTCCCAGACACAATTTTAGGTAATTGGATCAGAAGTGTAGCAGCTGGGACTTGAACTCGTGCCCATTTGGGATGCCAGCACTGTAGGTGCCACAGTGCTGGCCCTTGTAAGTTGTTTTCTTAATTATTCCTCAGCTTGTTTTCATTTTTCATTTTAGGAGATGTGTAATGTTTATTAATTAAAATGCAAAAATAAGTATAAAGTTTATTCTCAGGGAATATACACAAATAAGATTACTGATGAATTTGGAATGATTATGAAACATAGTCCTCTAAGTAAGGCAATTTGGTCTCTTTCTGTTGCCATAGGAAAACATACAATTGTTACATGTTTTGAGTTCAAACTTAGAGTACATTATGCTAATTTTTTGGGGTCATGATGTCCAAAACAGTCTTTATTGTCACATAGATGTTGTAGTGGGCAGTGTTTTAGTGCCACCCTGGAAATAAACACTGAACATTCTGCAAGGGTAAGAGTTACTTAGTGCTAAAACACAAATTAGTTAAGCTTGTTTTTGAATTGTTAGGATAATGCAGTCCTTAATAATTTTGAGGAGCTGAACTAGATTCAGGGATAGGATAAGGAATGTGTGCAGAAAATAATCTACTGCAGGTTGTTTTTTATGATTTATTTATTTATTTGAAAGACGGAGTTACAGAGATTGGGAGAGACAAGGAGAAAGAGATACGTTCCATCTATGGGTTCATCCCCAAGTGGTCACAATGGTCAAAACTGGGCCAGGCCAAATCCAAGATCCTGGAACTTCAGCTGAGTCTCCCACATTGATGGAAGGGACCCAAATATTCAGGCCATCTTTCATTGTTCTTTCAGGCACATTAGCAGAGAGCTGGATTGGAACTGGATAAGCCAGGACTCAAATTATCTGTTCACCTGGGTTGTCAGCATTGCATGTGGAGACTTAACCTGCCACACCACAATGTTGCTGCTTACTATAGGTTCTTAAACAAATCTCTATGAATTTCTTTCAGTAAGTCACAAATGCAGATTGTGCTGCAGACTTTCCCAAGCTCTGATTTTGGGCAAATAGTTACATTGTTTTCACTTTAATTTGATATAATATATTTTTTCTTTTTTTTAATATTTAAGCTTCAATTTTATTTGAAGCCACAGAATTGGAAACCATGTAATATCTTTATTTTTATAGAAACCTTTTATTTAATGAGTACAAATTTCATAAGTAAAACTTTAGGAATGTAGTGATTACTCCTACCATACCTGCCCTCCCACCCTCACTCCCACTCCACTTCCTCATCCCTCTCCTATTCCCAGTCCCATGATCCATTAAGATTCATTTTTAATTAACTTTATACACAGAAGACCAATTCTATACTAAGTAAATATTTCAACGATTTGTGTGCACACACACATACACAAAATATAAAAAACTATTTGAGAACAAGTTTTACAGTTAATTCTCATAGTACAATTCATTGACAGAGGTCCTGCATGGAAAGTAAGTACACAGTGACTCCTGCAGTTAATTTAAAAATGAACACTCTTATTTATGATGTCAGTGATCACCTGAGAATTTTGACTTGAACTGCCAAGGCTATGGAGCCTTTTGAGTCCACAGTCTCCATCAGTGCTATAATGTATTTTCATTTCTTCAAATGTTTCTCAGTAGAATAATCAGAGACAAAGCCAAAAGCTATTTTCTATTCTATGTCTTACTTGAATCTTCTGTTATTTAAAAATATTTATGAGCTTGATAGAGAAAGAAGTTGATGGAGACTGAGAGAGATAAATAGCTCTCATGCACTTATTTACTCCTTAAGTAACCATACCAACCAGAAGTAGGGCAAGACTGAAGCCAGGAGTCAGGAATGGAGTCTAGGCCTCCCTCATTGGTGGCATCACCATTGCTTCACCAGGTCTGCATTATCTGGGAGCTAGAAACTTGAGCTGGCCCTGGAAATCCAACCTGGGCATTCTGAGGTAGAGTATCTTGGTTGGCATCATAAACACTAAGCTAAATGCCTGCCCTCTCTTAAATTATTTTTTCTCTGCCATATTTCAGTGACTGTGCATGGTATTTTCCTGGAAATTCTTCTCTGTTCATTCCCATCATAGATGATTTCTAGACTTTTTCCTTGAACACTTCTATATTCTTCTCTTTAACATAGCTCATTCAAGAGTCAATATTGTCCCCCTTTCAGCCTGCTGTGCAATTCCCTTTGACAGACATAGCCCTTTGTGATCTGAAACTCCTATTTCCCTCCAGCTTGGGCATTTTTCACTGCCTTTCAACCATAGGTTTGACTCCCTGTCAATGCCTCTCTGTTGCTGTCCAAATGCTTCAAGTCTAAAATGAAATCATATTATTCCTTCTTCCTTCATGCCCATATACAAGATACACAACTGAAAGTCTGTTTTGTGATAGAGTTGAGATGTTGACCAGAAGTCTTCAATTACAGGTGATGATAGCATTTGAAGACCTGGCTGTGTACTTTAGCTGGGAGGAATGGCAGAACATGAACAATGCTCAGAAAATCCTGTACAGGGATGTGATGCTGGAGACCTACAGCAGCCTCCTCTCCTTGGGTGAGTGACAGCCATCACTCAATGGTAATAGTTTCTTGCTATTTGACAAACAAATGAACACTTTATAAAGTTCAGTGATGGGCAGGTATAGAATTTGAGTCCATGAGTAATATGAATGTGTACCATCTAAGAAAGGTTTCAAATGGTGGGAACATTTGTTGCATAGCTCATGAACCAAGCTATAGTTCTTTAAATAACCCAAGATAGTGATTTCACAGTCTTACATTGTTTCCATTAATAGGGCACTGCACCACCAAACCTGACTTGATCTTCAAGTTGGAGCGAGGAGCAGAGCCATGGATGGTGGAAGAATGCCTGAATCAAAGCCTTCCAGGTCAGTCTGCACATAGTGGGCAGGGAGGCCAAGGCAGAAAGAGTGCAGCAGATGTTGACTGGTGCTGTTTCCATGAATTTTTCCCAAGTCTTACTCCAGAGGACAGCTGGTTTTGTGCATCAGACACATGCATTCTAGAATATCTAGAGTATCTATTCTATTTCTATCTCTAATTCTTTTATTCTTGGTGAACATGAATATATAGGTTAGATACAGTCCCCAAATTCTAACTTGTCATTCTCTACACTTTTATATCTTTCCTTCCTTGTTAATTTGACAACTTATAAAAACTTGTTTCTTACTCATTGCTCAGACTGAGTTCCCACTCATGGTTTTGGCCAGGAACAGAACTTGCTATTTTAAGCATCTTAGGACTAAACCAATAAATGTGGACTTTCTATTTCTTTGTCTCTTTCTCTCTTTTTTTTTTTTTTCACATTCTTTGTGTCTCTCAAATAAATAGGAAAATTATAGATTGCTGGAAACAATTGAAGAGTGATCCTGTGGCTGACAACCCTCTGTTTCATTCTCTTTGTGTCTCATTCTCTCTTTGTGTCTCATTCTCTCTCTCTCCAACTCTCAGGTAAGTAAATAAGTAAACAGTAAGAGATGGTCAGAAATACACCTCCCTGCTGTGACATCAGAAATCATGACGTTAAGCAGGAACTTGTATAGGAACATGAGAATAAGTGATCCTAGACGCACTATGAAAGTGATGAGATTCTGAGACCCAAGGTCAAGTAACCTCATGGGTTTATGTTGAGTGGCTCAGATTTATTAAAGACTGGAGTTTAAAGTATGAATTCTCTCTTATTCTTTGGTATCACTTAAAAACAAACAAAAAGATAAGAAAGGCACAGGAAATGGAGTTTTCTGTGAAAATAGGAGACAACTAATCAAAAACCTCCAGAAACACAATTTATAACAGATTAGTGTTTATAGAAAGAATTGAGAAGAAAGAACCAGGGCTGGTGATTTCAGAATGATATATAAAACACTTTTCAAAGAAGGTGAACATATCCTGGATTGCAGAAACAAACTCTTTAAACTGGTAGAGGGGCTGGAGCCATGGCACTGCAGGTTAAAGCTCTGGCCTGAAGCACCAGCTTCCCATATGGGTGCCAGTTCAAGTCCTGGCTGCTCCTCTTCTGATCCAGTTCTGGCCCAGGATAGCAGTAGAAGTAGCAGTAGAAGATGGCCCACATCCTTGGGTCCCTGCACCCACATGGGAGACCCAGAAGAAGCTCCTGGCTCCTGGCTTTGGATCGGCACTGATCCAGCTGTTGTAGCCAGCTGGGGAGTGAACCAGTGGATGAAAGACCTCTCTCTCTGTCTCTACCTCTCTCTGGTAACAATGTCTTTCAAATAAATAAAATAAATCTTTAAAAAATAAAAATTAAAAATTAAACTGTTATGGAGTGTATACCCAAGGCAGTATATTGGGACTTTTCTGTACCTGTTGTAGTTCTGAGTAGCTGAAGATGTCAGGTTTCCTTAGGAATATGGGGAAGCTGTCACTGAATGCAAATAAAAGTCAATTTTTCATTTAAAATATCTCCTAAATGATGTTTCCCTGGGAAGAGTGAATATGAAAAAAAATCATAGTTTCAAATATTGTTCCTCAAATGTGGTCCTGCCTAGAGTACAGACACACTTAATTTATTTTAAAGATTTATTTCATTTATTTGAAAGACAGAGTTGCAGAGAGAGATAGAGCCAGAGGGAGAGAGAGGTCTTCCATCCACTGGTTCACTCCCCAGTTGGGTGCAATGGCCAGAGGTGAGCCAATCTGAAGCCAGGAACCAGGAATCTCTCCTGGTTCTCCCACATGGGTGCAGGGGCCAAGGATCTGGACCATATTCTACTGCTTTCTCAGGCCACAGCAGAGAGCTGGGACAGAAGTGGAGCAGCCAGGACTCCAACTGGCACCCATTTGGGATGCCGGTGCTGCAGGCCAGGGCTTTTACTTTCTGCACCACAGCATTGGCCCCACATTTCATTCTTCTCCACCTGCAAGTAAATGAACAAATAAAACCTTCCCATATTTATGGTTGAAATATCAGAAGCCCAAAACACACAATTTTTATAAAAATTTTATGGAAAAAAGGAACAGAGAATAATTGGCTGCTAGCCAGCTTGTGAATATTTCTAGTAAGTATTTGTTCATTCTTTAAAAATCTTCTATAGTTGTTTCATCTTTAATAAAGCCAATGACAGTGAGAGGGGAAGATCTATTAGCTCACTCTCCAAATGCCAGCAAAACTTAGGTCTTACTAGTCTGAAACCAAAAGTCTGGAATTCCATTTAGTTTTCTCTGTTGTATTACAGGGTCCTAAGCATGTGATCCATCATTTGCTACCTCCCAGTTTACATAAGTAGAGAGCTGTATTGGAAGCAAAGTAGCCACAGCTCAAACTGTCAGTTTTGTTACGCAGGCGTCCCAAGCAGTGTATTAACATATCTGAATACAAAAGCCATTCTGCCATACTTGTTAAAAATTCAGGTTGTAAACAGGATCATGAGTGAACATTGGTAAATCTATTGTACAATTGAATATATTAACATGTTAAGGAGAGAAAAAACAAATAATGGTCATAACTAAGTAACTTGTACTTATTTTGTTAAAATCTTACACCACTTGTTTAACAAGTAACTTCATTTCTTTAAATGAGTATGCCAGGAGAAACAATTATATGTGATTCAATGACATGGTTATTTTTTTCTCATTTCAGTTGCCATGAAAAGGGATGACCTGATTTGGACCAACCAGCAAAATCAGGACAAAAATCTGAGTCAGCATGTTATGAAAAATAACAAAACATCAACTCTCAAGAGAGTTGAATTAAGAAAAAAACTTAATTTAAGTTCAACACATCAGAGAATTCACACAGGGGAGAAACCTTATGAATGTAATGACTGTGGAAATGCTTTTCGCAAGAAGTCAGAACTCAGAAAGCATCAGATAACTCACACAGGGGAGAAACCTTATGAATGTAATGACTGTGGAAATACCTTTCGCAGTCAGTCAGAACTCAGAAAGCATCAGATAACTCACACAGGGGAGAAACCTCATGAATGTAATGACTGTGGAAAAGCCTTTGGCCAGAAGTCACACCTTTTAAGGCATCAGAAAATTCACACAGGGGAGAAACCTCATGAATGTAAAGACTGTGGAAAAGCTTTTGGCTGGAAGTCAGACCTCATGATGCATCAGAGAATTCACACAGGGGAGAAACCTTATGAATGTAATGACTGTGGAAAAGCATTTTGCTCTACATCACATCTCATTTCACACCGGAGAATTCACACAGGGGAGAAACCTTATCAATGTAATTACTGTGGAAAAGCCTTTGGCTTTAAGTCAGTCCTCAGCAAACATCAGAGAATTCACACAGGGCAAAAACCTTATGGATGTGATCGCTGTGGAAAAGCGTTTGGCTCTAAGTCAGCTCTCAGCAGACATCAGGGAACTTCCACATATAAGAAATCTTACAAATGCAATCACTGTGGAAAATCCTTTTGCTTTAAATCACATTTAATTGCACACCAGAGAATTCACACAGGGGAGAAAGTTTATGAATGTGATGACTGTGGAAAAGCCTTTGGTTATAAGTCAAACTTCCTCAGACATCAGCAAATCCACAGGGGAAAAACCTTATGAATGCAATGACTGTGGAAAACCTTTGGTCTTAAGCCACAGCTTATAAGGTATCAGAAAATTCACACAAGGGAGAAACTATGAATGTAATGACTGTAGAAAAGCCTTTGGCCAGAAGTCAAACCACATAATGCATCAGAGAATTCACACAGGAGAAAATCATGCATGTAATGACTGGAAAATACTTTTGCTATAAATCACAGCTCATGAAACACCAGAGAATTCACATTGGGGAGAAACTTTCTGAATGTAATAGTGAGGAAAAGTCTTTGGCCATAAGTCACATCTCATAATCCATCACAGAATTCACACAAGGAGAAACCTTATGAATGCAATGACTGGAAAATCCTTTTGCTATAAATCATAACTTATAATACAAAAGAATTCACACAAGAGAGAAGTTTTATGAATGTAATGACTGAAAAGCCTTTGGCCATAAGCTACAGCTGATAAACTATCAGAATTCACTGAGGAGAGAAATTTCATGAATGCTACTTGAATTCTGAAGGTAACTGAAGTGCTATGAAATAGATGAGCACAATCTCTGGTGGTAGAAGTCAAAATAATGATCTGCTCTGGGAAGCTGGACAGAGTGCTAGTGGGATCAACAACAGATTGATCAGATAGCTTCCTGGTACATATCTAAGTATTAATATATGGCAGTTCTTTCCTTAGCAGCATGAATGTTGGAAAATACATGATGTGGTGCATCTTTAGAAGCCATTTCTTAAGTCTAGGTGAAATGCTAGAAAATGCTGCTGAGTAGGTGGCTAATGTGAGCCAGCTGGTCTATATATTGAACTCTGTGGTGCCAAGATACTACTGTCAACTGATCTCCTGAGATTTGGAACCTGAGGTCATTGTGTATCACTGGATATTTTCTCTGATCTTTTCATAACCTTATTAACTTGAGTAAGCAGTAAGAGAGGCTGGAATATTCAATACAAATTATTAAGAAAAGAGTTTTGTACATTTGTTATACTAAAATGTGCCAGTTGATCAAGAACAGATTATACAGGTCCACTCAGTAGAAACCCAGTTGGTCACAAGATTGAATAAATGGAAAATTGTGAACAAGCTTTGTATTATGCATTTATGTTTAAAGTTAATTGATTTGGGGAAAGGTCTTTGTTGCAGTGCTTAATAAAGCACTTGGGATGTCCACACTCTAGTATGAATATGTAGATTTGTGTCCAGTTTCACTTCTGATTCTAGCATTCTGCTAATGCACATATTGGGAGGCTGAAGGTAATGGTTCAAATATTTGCATCTTTCCACTCAAATGGAAAGCCTAGACTGAATTTTCACCTCCTGGTTTTAATCTGTCCTGATCCAGCTGTAGACAAGTAGGTAGAAGATCATTTCCTGCCTCTGAGTGTCTGTTGTCAAAATTAAAAAACAACTAAAGATTCTATAGTTTAGCTTATTCTATTCTTGGGATAAAGGATCTGTTCATGGTTTCTTATGTATCTGTCCTGTGATGATAAGGGCAGGTATATTGTGGCTCAGCCATAAAGTGTCCAAGAGAGAAGACACCCTGGGTGGGGTCAACCATGGCTTTTCCAGAATGGCAATGTACAACCATAAATCCAGAAGCTAAATATTAAATAAATACAGCATTGAAAAATGTTTACTGGGGCTGGCACTATTGTGTAGCAAGTAAAGCTGCCAGCTGCAGTGCTGGCATCCCATATGGGCACCAGTTTGAATCCCAGCTGCTCCACTTACTCAGTTTTCTGCTATGGTCTGGGGAAGCAGTAGAAGATGGCCCAAGTTGTTGGGCCCCTGCACCCATGTAAGAGACCTGGAAGAAGCTCCTGGATAGGCCCAGCTCTGGTCATTGCAGCCATTTGGGGAATGAGCCAATGGATGGAAGACCTCTTTCTCTCTCTCTCTCTCTCTACCTCTCTTCTCTCTGTGTAACTCTGACTTGCAAATAAATAAATCTTTAAAAAAAAAAAAAAGCTTGATCTTCCACAAATGACTAGAACAAAGTTTCTTTATTTTTATAATTGCCTTTTCTCCAGTTTCTTGTATTTCTCATTTCCACCTGACACCATAACACAATAACTTTTTGCTCTTGTTTTTTTTTTTTATTTTCTCATTTTTGAAATTTTATTTGTTATAAAAGTTTCATATATTTCACATATGCTGATTTAGGAACAACATCACACTGTCCATCTTGTCCTCCCTCCCTACCACATTTCAACCTTTCTTCCTCCTCCTCCCATTCCCACTCTAAATTTTTACAAAAATCTACTTTCACTTTACTTACTGATTATAAACTTAACCCTACACTAAGTAAAACAGCTCAACAAATAGTATGAAGAAAAAGAAAAAAATCATTTCTCAACAGAATAAACAAGGGTTGTATACAATCACTGCATCTCAAAATGTCCGTTCTGTCCAATATGTTACATTTGGGCCTCTGTATTTGTAACTGTAGTTCAGGGAAAACATTATTTCTGGTTTTTTTTTTTTTTTTTGGACTGGTTTATTTCATTAAGTATAATGGTTTCCAATTGCATCCATTTTGTTGCAAAAAACGGGATTTCATTTTTTTTTACAGCTGGGTCATAATCCATAGTGTGTATATATACCATATTTTTTTTCTATCCTGTCTGTAGTTGATGGACATAGCTATGATGATTAGGTTGATTCCATACCTTAGCTATTGTGAATTGTGCTGCAAAAAACATGAGTGTAATGATAACTCTTTCATACGCTAATTTCTTTTGGTTTGGGTAAATTCCCAGGAGAGGGATGGCTGGATCATATGTTAGGTCTATATTCAGGTTTCTGAGGTATCTCCAAACTGTATTCCACAATGGCTGCAACAATTTATATTCCCACCAACAGTAAATTAAGGTATTGTTTTCCCCACATTCTCACTAGCATTTGTTGTTTGTAAATTTCTGTATGAGAGCCTTTCTAACTGGAGTGAAGTGAAAGCTCATTGTGGCTTAGATTTGCATTTCCCTAATGGCTAGTGATCCTGAGCATTTTTTTCAAGTGTCTGTTGGTGATTTGGATTTACTATCTTATGAAATGCCTGTCCAAGTCCTTTGCCCATTTCTTAACTGGATTTTTTATTTTGTTGTTGTTAAGATTCTGGATATTCAGTTGCATTGTTTGAGAACATTTTCTCACAGTGGGTTAATGCCCTGGTCTGAAGTGCTGGCATCCCATATGGGCATCAGTTCGAAGCCTGGCTGCTCCACTTCCAGTCTGGCTCTCTGCTGTGGCCTGGGGAAGCAGTAGAGAATGGCCCAAATCCTTGGGCACCTGTGCTTGCATGGGAGACCCAGTAGAATCTCCTGGCTCCTGGCTTTGGATCAGCGCTGCTCCAGCTGTTGCAACCATCTGGGGAGTGAACCAGTGGATGGAAGACCTCTCTCTCTCTCTCTCTCTCTCTCTCTCTCTCTCTCTCTGCCTCTCCTCTCTCTGTGTAACTCTGACTTTTGAATAAATAAATCTTTCAAAAAAGAGAACATTTTCTCATTCTGTTGGTTGTATCTTCACTTTGATGTGTGTGTGTTTTTTTTTTTTTAAGTTTTATTTTTATTCATTTGAAAGAGTTACAGAGCTAGGTAGAGATAGAGAGAGAGGTCTTCCATCTGCTGGTTCACTCCCCAGATGGCTGCAACAGCCATAGCTGTGCTGATCTGAATCCAGGAGCCAGGAGCTTCCTCTGGGTCTCTCATGTGGGTGCAGGGGCCCAAGCACTTGGGCCATCCTCTACTGCTATCCCAGGCCACAGCAGAGAGCTGGATCAGAAGAGGAACAGCCAGGACTAGAATCGGTGCCCATATGGGATGCCAGTTCTTTAGTCTAGGGCTTTAACTTGCTGGGCCACAACTCTGGCCCCCTTGCTGAGTGTTTCTTTTGCAGTGCAAAAGCTTCTCAGTTTGATGTAATCCCATTTATCAAATTTGGCTTTGATAGTGCTTCTGGAGTCTTCTCCAAGAGTCTTTGCTTATGCCAACATCTTACAGTGTTTCCCAGTGTTCTCTAGTAATTTGATGGTATGGGGTTGTAGATTTAGGTCTTTGATTCATTTTGAGTGCATTTTTGTGTAAGGTATAAGGTAGGAGTCCCATTTTATATTTCTGCATGCCTAGATCCAGTTTTCTCAGAATCACCATTTGTTGAAGAGTTTGTCCTTGCTCCAGGAATTTATTTTAGCTCCTTTGTCAAAAGTAAGTTGGTTGTAGATGTGTGGATTGATTTCTGCATTTTCTATTCCACTTCACTGGTCTACACATTTGCTTCTCTACCAGTACCAGGCTGTTTTGATTATAATTGCCCTATAATATGTTTTTTTAATTTGAAAGTTGGAGTTGGAGGGAGGGAGGGAGTGAGAGAGAGAGAGAGAGAGAGGGGTCTTCCATCTGCTGGTTCACTCCCCAATTGGCTTTAATGGCTGGAGTTGCACCAATCTGAAGCCAGGAGCCAGGAGCTTCCTCCAGGTCTCCCACATGGGTGCAAGGGTCCAAGGACTTGGGCCATCTTCTATGGCTTTCCCAGGACATAGCAGAGAGCTGGATCAGATGTGGAGCAGCTGGGACTCAAACCAGCCCCATATGGAATGCCAGCACTGCAAATGGTGGCTTTACCCACTATGCCACAGTGCTGGCCCTTGCCCTGTAATGTCTTGAAATTTGGTATTGTGACACCTTTGACTTTTTTGTTGTTGTTGGATAAGATTGTTTTAGGTATTTGAGATGTCTCATGCTTCCATATGAATTTTAGCATCATTTTTTCTAGGTCTGCAAATAATGCCATTGATGCTTTGTTTAGGATTACATTTAATCTGTAAATTGCTTCCAGTAGTATGGATATCTTCATGATGTTGATTGTTACAATCCATGGTCATCGATAATTTTTTTCATTTTTAGTGTCTTCCATTTTTTCTTTAATGTTTTGTAATATTCATTGTAAAGATCTTTGATTTTCTTGATTAATTGCTTTCCAAGGTATTTAATTCTTTTTGTAGCTATTGTATTTGTATTTCTTGTATGCTCATTAAACCATGCCATTCTACAATCCATTATCCAGTTCTGTATCCACTTCCACATGTTTAAGTAGTTGTTAAAAAATTACCCCAAATTTTGTGCTACCATGTCTCTAATTGCTGGGGATATCATAGGAAGATACCACATATGATCTCAGTTACACAGAATAAAATTATTCTTCACAGTTCTGAAAGCTGTGAGTTCCAGTGTCAAGGTGCTTGCTTCCTTTTTTTCTGGTGATGGGTGTCTGCAGATTCAAGTTTTATTGCTGAGTCTTTATATGGCTTTTCCTCAGCATGTGCATGCAGAGGAATAATGCTCTCTTTTCCACTTTTTATAGGTCCACTACTCCTAACAAGAAGGCTACACCTCTGTTGCTAACTTGTAACACTGATTACATTCCAATGACCTTATCTACTAATGTCAACACGGTGAAGGGACAGCTTATATATGAGATCACTACAAAAACTGATGGGAAAATGAAAATTAAAAGATAAGTTTATTTTCATATGGATAGTTTTGAAACTAAAATTTTTCATATTTTTCATGAACTTTTAAAAATTATACACATAGGCTTAAAACACTTGGAGCATAACAAACATTTTAATTTACTTCTTCCACAAATGTATTTAAGTAGTCTCATGTTTGTGGAAGACTTAAACATTATGTTTATCACATCTGGGAAATCCATATTTGAGATAATTATAATAGGAGATTCATGAAGGTTATGATGGAAAGCTAGGGCAGTTTTAAAGCATGTCATTTAATATGATCAAATGCTACTAGGGTATCATGTTGTCATTGAAAATACCTGTGTCCAATATTGTAGCTTCATCATTAGTTTGTATATTGACCCTATAACTAGGTCTGTTTTGCCTTAATTATCATTCTAGGTGAAAAATCTTTTCCTAGCAAGGCTTGAGTTAGCCAAAACGAATGGGATTTATGTCACACTCTTTGTCACCTTTGATTGCTTACCTATAAGCTTTGGGCCTCTGGACTGCAAACTCATGCATATACCCAGAAAACCATAATAGGATCAACATTCCACATAACAGTGAGAATCTAATTTAAATAGCTTTTATTGATTGATGTTGGTTATTGATGCCTACTACATTGTTAGTGGGTCAGAGAATAGACATTGGAAAGTGGACTATTCCAGAGTCTGGGTTTGGTTCCACCATATATTGAGAAAGCCTCAGTATGCATGCTGAGATATTAATGTGTTACTTCAAAGCCCAAAGTCACAGTAGACAACTGGGTGTGGAAAGTCACAGGCTCAGTGCTTACAGGAGATGCTATTTCCAGGAGAGCACAGGAGGTAGGCAGTAAATTTTATTTCACTGTGAGTATCATGGTTCCAAGGGAGAGAGTTTCTAACTTTCATAGCATTTGAGAACTAATGGTTGTCATAGAACATTTAGAGAACTCAGAAAACATAAGAGAATGTTGCTGAGGCCCCCAAAGTGAACAAGTCTGAGAGCAATAAAGACACTGACTGAGTTTCATTTAGATTGATCCTAGTGTTTTTCCTAGGGGCCCTGGTTAGCATGTAATGATTTGTAAAATATCATCATGAAGATTAATCAGTTTATGAATAAGGCATACATTGCCTTATTACCAAGGTGCCTTGTAACAAAGTACCTTGTTAGCAAAAGGTATAAGGTTGTGTGAAATGGATTTCCTTGGGTGAGGATGTCATTAGTATGATGTTGTACCTGTGTCCCTCATGTAAGGTGGATGCAGTTAATATCTTTGAAAATGTTGTGCATTATGTCCAGGCTGTTGAGATGTCCCATATGTATCTTGATGAGATATACTATGGCCATTCAAGGTAAAAGCAAACAGACTGAGTCTACTGATAAAGCACTGAAGAGTAAATTGGCCACATTCTCAATGGATGACAACTGATTTAATTATTGAACAGAATAAAAATATGTGTTATAAGATATGGAGCATAGTAGATGACAAATAGCGTTAAGATTATAATCCACCATGAAGTGTCATTTATTCTTTCTAGGTTTTGCAACAGGCAACATTGAACTATGAAATGTGGAAGAAGAGGCAATAATCACCCTTATGCTAATTAGGCCTTCTCTAATACATTCATTTTTTTCTTTTTTTAAAAAGATTTATTTATTAATTTGAAAGGCAGAATTACAGATAGGCAGAGAGAGAAGAGAGAGAGAGAGAGAGGTTTTCTGTTCACTGGTTCACTCCTTAGACAGCTACAACAGCTGGAGCTGTGCCCATCCAAAGCCAGGAGCCAGGAGGTTCCTTCAGGTCTTCCACATGGGTGCAGGAGCCCAATGACTTGGGTTATCTTCTGTTGCCCTCCCAGGCCATAGCAGAGATTGGGGTGGGAAGTGGAGCAGCTGGGACTCAAACTGGCACAATATGGGATGCTGGCATCACAGGTGGCAGCTTTACATGCTATGCCACAGTGCCAGCCCCTAATGCATTTGTTTTTTAAAAAGATTTCTTTATTACATAGAACAGAGACCTTTTATCCTCTGATTTACTCCCCAAATGGCTGTAGTGGCCATGGCTGGTCTGGGCCAAAACTAGGAAAAAGGAGCCTCACAGGGGTCTCTCACATGGGTACAGGGGCTCAAGGACTTGGGCCATCTTTCACTGCTTTCTCAGACACATTAGCAAGGAACTGGATTGGAAGAGGAGGGGAGCCACATCTTGAACTGGCACACATATGGATGGTGGCGCTGCTGATGGTGGTTTAATCTGCTACGCCATAACACTGTCCCCATGTAATACATTTCACTTCTTGAATGATTTGATTTTTTTTATATTGGCCAATTTTATTTGACTTAATTTGGGCTTTATAGGGTCCCATTTTATCTAGCCAATTTGTCACCTCCAAAAATTGCTTTAGATTTATTACTCATGCAATTGGAGTCTCAGCCACCAATGGGATATTTGGTCACATTGAATTGTGGAAAATTGAAGCAGTGTTAAAGTGACATGACCGTCTCTTTCTGCCGCCATCTTGGTTCCGCGTTCCCCACACAAAATGCCTGGCAAAGCCACAGAAACTGTCCCTGCCACACAGAGCAGGAGTTGCCCCAGCCCCAGGCCGAGACAGGGTCTGGAACAGAATCTGACAGTGATGAATCAGTGCCAGAGCTTGAGGAACAAGATTCCACACAGGCAACCACGCAGCAGGCTCAGCTGGCTGCCGCAGCTGAAATCGATGAAGAACCAGTCAGTAAAGCAAAACAGAGTCGGAGTGAAAAGAAGGCACGGAAGGCCATGTCCAAACTGGGTCTTCGACAGGTTACAGGGGTTACTAGAGTCACTATCTGGAAATCTAAGAATATCCTCTTTGTCATCACAAAACCAGATGTCTACGAGAGCCCAGCCTCAGATACCTACATAGTTTTTGGGGAAGCCAAGATTGAGGACTTATCTCAGCAAGCACAGCTGGCAGCAGCTGAGAAATTCAAAGTTCAAGGTGAAGCTGTCTCAAACATTCAGGAAAACACACAGACTCCAACCGTACAGGAGGAGAGTGAAGAGGAAGAGGTCGATGAAACGGGTGTGGAAGTTAAGGATATCGAGTTGGTCATGTCACAAGCAAATGTGTCAAGAGCAAAGGCAGTCCGAGCCCTGAAGAACAACAGTAATGATATTGTAAGTGCTATTATGGAATTAACAATGTAACCATCTGAAAAACAAGGATCTTTTTTGGTGTTTCAAAGAGTAACTGCAGCTTGGTTTGAAATTTGCACTGTTTCTATCATTAATAAAGTTATGGCTTCTTGTTGGATGAAAAAAAAAAGTGACGTGACCAAGTAATGTCCTTGTTTTATATTTATTAATTTTCTTAAGAGTAGAAGTGACACTCTAAATATATTGTAATGCCTAGTTAAGATTCTGATTTCACCCACACCATTCTTTACACCCATAAATCTGTAGATATGTGGCTTTTTAGAAGCTGTGAATGATAATTTAGATCTTATGTTGTAGGAACACAGAATTAGTGTCATTTTTATATTTTTATCTAAAATAAATTTTAGATTTCTAATTGTTTCAGAATATGGGGCTTTCAAAAAATATACATATACATGGCTAAGTTACTCTTTTTTTTTGTATTTTCTTCATAAATTTGGAAGTCACAGTGACTAAATGGAAGATATAGAGATATATAGAAATCTTTTATATCAGATTCACTCCTAAAATGGCCACATGGCCAAAGCTGAACCGTGCCAAGTCCAGGAGTCTGGAACCACATCGAAGTATACTACATGGTTGGCATAAGCCCAAGAAGTTGGGCCACTCTTACTGCTTTTTAGTCACATTAGCAGGGACTGAATTGCAAACATTACAGTTGGGACTTAACTGGTATTCTGATATGAGATGCCAACATCAGAAGTGTTGCCTTAACCTAGTGTGCCAAAACACCAGCTGTGATTTTTTTTTAATCTTTCGATTTTTTTCTTTTCTTTCCTTTTTTTCCTGGTTTTTGATTTAGGCACCTAAAGCCACAGGTTTTTTTTTTTTTTTTCTAATATCATGCTGCGTGGATCTTCTAGGCTTTTGCAGCTAACATAGGCAGAAGTGAGAATGTACCACTTTGCCTTAGTCTCCATAATATATTGCCCTGGTTGGGATAATCTCTCATAGTTCTTTACATTGGAATTCCAAGTTCAAAGTATAGATGTGATTTCTTCTGGGGCCTCTTTACTTGATTTCCAATCAGCCACCATTTTGCTATGTGCTTGCATGGTACTTCCTCTGTCTTTGTGCATCCCTAGTGTCTTATAAAAACCCCACTCATTTGGATTAAGGATTTACCTCATGATATCATTATAATTTAATTACCTACTTAATAATTTTATTAGTAAATAGTTTAATTTGGGATTAGTGTTTCAAGATATGAATTTTGAGAACAAACAATTCAGCCCAGAACAATGAACAGGGACCCAGTGCTCTGCCTCTGAGGCGGGCAGTTCTAAAGAGGACTAAGTATTTGAAGTTAGGAGTAGGGCTCCTCACAGCATTTTCAATACAATCTCTGTCTTATATGGGCACCTGCATGAACACACATACACACACAGACACTTGTATACACATACACAAACTAGCATGGGATGTCTAAATATTTTGTATAGGTAAAATCACTATAGTATCTGATATGATGAAAATTAGGGAACAATGTGATGAGAAGTAGAAAATGGTAATAAAATATGCAGTTACACATATATATATGATATCCACCATTCGTTGTTCCTAAAAAGTAAACATTGGATATAAGAAATAACCTGGAAACCATGCCTTACATCAATACAGACTAGTCTACTACATGAGAGATGTTTTCTTAAAGACCTTGCAAATTTTAACTAGTTGCTCTAAATTAGCCATTAGGATTATAGAACACATAGGTAAGAAACAATCTAAGAAGGCATAATCTATTGATGCAACTAAAATTTTGGCATATTCTTTCATTTATCTTTTTATTACCTACTAAATTAAGTGCATATTTGATTATCAATGAATTTTCAATTCCTTGAAATTTTATGTATCATCTAAGGTTTTCAAAATTATTGTCAAAGGTGCTTTAAATACTTGAATGAATTTTACTAATTCAATGAACTAGAAGTGACTACTACAGAATTTTTTTCTAAAGATGTATTTATTTATTTGAAAGAGTTACACAGAAAGAGAAGGGGAGGCAGAGAGATAGAGAGGTCTTCCATCTGCTGGTTCACTCCCCAACTGGCTGCAATGGCCAGAGCTGTGCCAATCCAAAGCATGAGCCAGGAGCTTCCTCCAGGTCTCCCACATGGGTGCAGGGGTCCAAGGACCTGGGACACCTTCCACTGCTTTCCCAGGCCATAGCAGAGAGCTGGATTGGAAGTGGAGCAGCCGGGACTCTAACTGGCACCCACATGGGATGCCAGCACCACAGGCAGCAGCTTTACCTGCTACACCACTGCTCCGGCCACTAGAATTTTTTAATTGCTAAATTATAATAACACATATGACACTTTGGCTTCCTCAAAGCCTCCAAAGAATGTCAATAACAATGTGACTCTCAGGATATTGACAATTGATTGATGATAATTGTCAGAGTTAATGTGTCATTACTGTATGATAATTATAAGCAATTCATGAATTAAACTTGAAAGATCTTTATAAAGATTTCTTATAGGACAGCAAATAGTTATATAGACCTACATTCCTCTAAAAATGGTGAAAATTCCTTAAATATAAAGCAGAAATCCAACCATCAAAATGCTCTTTAAATGGTCTCAAAGACACAGCAGTGAATGAAAAAATAATGCTAAAATCTAAGATTGGGACTGGTGTTGGGACATAGTGGGTAAAGCTCCACTTCTGATCCAGCTTTCTGTTATGGTCTGGGAGAGCAGTAGAGGATGACCCAAGTCTTTGGGCCCCTGAACCTGCTTGGTAGACTTAAAAGAAGCTCCTGCCTTCTGGCTTTGGATCAGTGCAGGTCTGGTAGTTGCAGCCATCTAGAGAGTGAACGAGTGGATGGAAGACTTCTCTCTCTCTCTGCCTCTGACTCTCTATAACTTTGCCTTTCAAATAAATAAATAAATCATTTTTTAAAAATTCTGCTAAGATTAAGTAACAGCATGGAAATTCAATGATATTTGAATTTAGACCTTCTCTTTCTCTCTCCTTTCCTGAATCTTTGTCAGTAAACTGCAGTCCAATTGTGTAAAGCCAAGAATGTGAAGTTTTCCTTTCTGCCAGTTGACTGGATACCTTGGATGTGAGAAATCATCACTATTTCTCCTCCTTTCCATGGACCTGTTGCTGTTCCTGTGCACTAGGTGAGTGCAATTTTGAGGTGGGCCCCAGGCCCAACTTGTGGATGGGCTCCACATTGGGAATAAGAACTCTTGGAAACCTGCATCCATCACATGGGATGTTCACAGTACAAAAAAACTATGCATATTTGTGTTTAGTTAGGGTTGGGGAGATGAAGCCATCATCAAGGAACAGATATAGGGTACTGAGTTTCTAGATGAAGTGGTAAATGTGTTCTAAATTGACAGCCACCATGATTTCATATATCCGTTGAAACCACTCAATTGTACACTCTGAATGGGAAAATTACATGATAATTAAGGGAAAATAATATCTCCATAAATAATTAAAAGGTACCAAATAAATGAGCTTTCAGCGCATCTCAAGGACCTAGAAAAACTGCAGCAAACCAAACCCAAATCTAGTAGGAGAAGAGAAATAATTAAAACCAGAGAAGAAATGAACAGGATTGAATCCAAAAAAAAACACTACAAAAAATCAGCCAAGCGAGAAGCTGGTTTTTTGAAAAAATAAACAAAATTGACACCCCATTGGCCCAACTAACTAAAAAAAGAAAAGACCCAAATCAATAAAATCAGAGATGAAAAAGGAAGTGTAACAACAGACACCACAGAAATAAAAAGAATCATCAGAAATTACTACAAGGACCTGTATGCCAGCAAACAGGAAAATCTATCAGAAATGGATAGATTCCTGGACACATGCAATCTATGAAAATTGAACCATGAAGACATAGAAAACCTAAACAGACCCATAACTGAGACAGAAATTGAAACAGTAATAAAGGCCCTCCCAACAAAGAAAAGCCCAGGACCAGATGGATTCACTGCTGAATTTTACCAGACATTTAAAGAAGAACTGACTCCAATTCTTCTCAAACTATTCAGAACAATCAAAAAAGAGGGAATCCTCCCAAATTCTTTCTATGAAGCCAGCATCACCTTAATCCCTAAGCCAGAGAAAGATGCAACACTGAAAGAAAATTACAGACCAATATCCCTGATGAACATAGACGCAAAAATCCTCAATAAAATTCTGGCCAATAGAGTACAACAACACATCAGGAAAATCATCCACCCAGACCAAGTGGGATTCACCCCTGGTATGCAGGGATGGTTCAACATTCACAAATCAATCAATGTGATTCACCACATTAACAGACTGCAAAAGAAAAACCATATGATTATCTCAATTGATGCAGAGAAAGCATTTGATAAAATTCAACACCCTTTCATGATGAAAACTCTAAGCAAATTGGGTATAGAAGGAACATTCCTCAATACAATCAAAGCAATCTATGAAAAACCCACAGCCAACATCCTATTGAATGGGGAAAAGTTGGAAGCATTTCCACTGAAATCTGGCACCAGGCAGGGATGTCCACTCTCACCACTGCTATTTAACCTAGTTCTGGAAGTTTTAGCCAGAGCCATCAGACAAGAAAAAGAAATCAAAGGAATACAAATTGAGAAGGAAGAAGTCAAACTATCCCTCTTTGCAGACGATATGATTCTGTACTTAGAGGATCCAAAGAACTCTACTAAGAGCCTATTGGAACTCATAGGAGTTTGGCAAAGTGGCAGGATATAAAACCAATGCACAAAAATCAACAGACTTTGTATACACAAGCAATGCCATGACTGAGAAAGAACTGCTAAGATCAATCCCATTCACAATAGCTACAAAAACAATCAAATACCTTGGAATAAACTTAACCAAGGACATTAAAGATCTCTACGATGAGAATTACAAAATCTTAAAGAAAGAAATAGAAGAGGATACCAAGAAATGGAAAAATCTTCCATGGTCATGGATTGGAAGAATCAACATCATCAAAATGTCCATTCTCCCAAAAGCAATTTATAGATTCAATGCACTCCCAATCAAGATACCAAAGACCTTCTTCTCAGATCTAGAAAAAATGATGCTGAAATTCATATGGAGGCACAAGAGACCTTGAATAGCTAAAGCAATCTTGTACAACAAAAACAAAGCCGGAGGCATCACAATACCAGATTTCAGGACATACTACAGGGCAGTTGTAATCAAAACAGCATGGTACTGGTACAGAAACAGATGGATAGACCAATGGAACAGAATTGAAACACCAGAAATCAACCCAAACATCTACAGCCAACTTATATTTGACCAAGGATCTAAAACCAATTCCTGGATCAAGGACAGTCTATTCAATAAATGGTGCTGGGAAAACTGGATTTCCACGTGCAGAATCATGAAGCAAGACCCCTACCTTACACCTTACACAATAATCCACTCAACGTGGATTAAAGACCTAAATCTATGTCCTGACACCATCAAGTTATTAGAGAACATTGGAGAAACCCTTTAAGATATTGGCACAGGCAAAGAATTTCTGGAAAAGACCCAGGAGGCACAGGCAGTCAAATCCAAAATTAACTATTGGGATTGCATCAAATTGAGAAGTTTCTGTACTGCAAAAGAAACAGTCAGGAGAGTGAAGAGGCAACCGAATGAATGGGAAAAAATATTTGCAAACTATGCAACAGATAAAGGGTTAATAACCAGAATCTACAAAGAGATCAAGAAACTCCACAAAAACAAAACCAACAACCCAATTAAGAGATGGGCCAAGGACCTCAATAGACATTTTTCAAAAGAGGAAATCCAAAAGGCCAACAGGCACATGAAAAAATGTTCAAGGTCACTAGCAATCAGGGAAATGCAAATCAAAACCACAATGAGGTTTCACCTTACCCCGGTTAGAATGGCTCACATGCAGAAATCTACCAACAACAGATGCTGGCGAGGATGTGGGGAAAAGGGACACTAACCCACTGTTGGTGGGAATGCAAACTGGTCAAGCCACTATGGAAGTCAGTCTGGAGATTCCTCAGAAACCTGAAGATAACCCTACCGTTCGACCCAGCCATCCCACTCCTTGGAATTTACCCAAAGGAATTTAAATTGGCAAACAAAAAAGCGGTCTGCACCCTAATGTTTATCGCAGCACAATTCACAATAGCCAAGACCTGGAACCAACCTAAATGCCCATCAACGGTAGACTGGATAAAGAAATTATGGGATATGTACTCTTTAGAATACTATACCGCAGTAAGAAACAATGAAATCCAGTCATTTGCAACAAAATGGAGGAATCTGGAACACATCATGCTGAGTGAAGTAAGCCAGTCCCAAGGGGACAAATACCATATGTTCTCCCTGATCGGTGACAACTGACTGAACACCAAACAGGAAACCTGTTGAAGTGAAATGGACACTATGAGAAACAGTGACTTGATCAGCATAGCCCTGACTGTTAATGAACAACTTAATACATTATCCCTCTTAGTAGTTTTTTTGTCTGTTCTACTTAATATGACTGGTTTAATTCTGTAATTATCACACAGTTATTCTTAAGTGTTGAAAATTAACTGAAATGTGATCCCTGTTAAACACAAGAGTGGGAATAAGAGAGGGAAGAGATGTATAATTTGGGACATGCTCGGGCTGACTTGCCCCAAATGGTAGAGTTAGAAACATACCAGGGGATTCCAATTCAATCCCATCAAGGTGGCATGTACCAATGCCATCTCACTAGTCCCAGTGATCAATTTCTGTTCACAGTTGATCATAATGAAAGGACTAAGAGTCAAGGGGAGCACATAAACAAGTCTAGTACCTGCTAACACTTACCGATAGAATAAATAAAGGGGAGAGTGATCCAACATGGGAAGTGAGATACTCAGCAGACTCATAGAATGGCAGATGTCCTAAATAGCACTCTGGCCTCAGAATCAGCCCTAAAGGCATTCGGATCTGGCTGAAAAGCCCATGAGAGTATTTCAGGCATGGAAAGCCAAGATACTCTGGCAAAAGATCTCTGTGAGTGAGATCCCAGTGGAAAGAACAGGTCTTCAAAGAAGGAGGTACCTTTCTCTGAAGGGAGGAGAGAACCTCCACTTTGACTATGACCTTGTCTAAACAAGATAAGAGTCGGAGAACTCAAGGGGCTTCCATAGCCTTGGAAACTCTTGACTGGAGCATAGGGAGATTACTGATGCCATAGACAGGAGTGTCAATTTGTAAAGTCCACAACAGGAGTCACTGTGCACTTACTCCTCATGTAGGATCTCTGTCCTTAATGTGCTGTACATTGAGATTTAATGCTATAACGAGTACTCAAACAGTATATTTCACTTTGTGTTTCTATGGGGGTGCAAACTGTTGAAATCTTTACTTAATGCATACTAAACTGATCTTCTGTAAAAAAAAAAAAAAAAAAGAAAGAAATTAGCAATTCCCAACTTGACTCTCACTGGGATTAAACATGACAATAGGTCTGATCTGATTTCATCATCATTTAAAAAAAATCTTCTATTATTTTTCACTTTATGTTTCTGTGTGGGAGTAAACCATTGAAATCCTTACTTAATGTATACTAAGCTGATCTTCTGTATATTAAGATAATCGAAAATGAATCTTGATGTGAATGGAAGGGAAGAGGGAGTAGGAAAGGGGAGGGTTGTGGGTGGGAGGGACGGTATGGGGGGGAAGCCATTGTAATCCATATGTCGTACTTTGGAAATTTATATTCATTAAAGAAAAGTTAAAAAAAAAAGAAACCACTCAATTGTACACTCTGAATGGGAAAATTACATGATAATTAAGTGAAAATAATATCTCCATAAATAATTAAAAATTTATATTTCAGATAATTTAAAAACATGTACATTTAATTATTTGAATTCATGTAACACTTTATACACTAGTATTCTAAAATCAAATCTGCATGAAATGAGAATTCTCATCTTTGTTATGCATTCTATATGTAGACATGGCTAAAAATGCTTGAGAAAATGCAGGCATTAGTGATCTGTGTACATGGGGATATTTGTTTATTGTCTAGTCCATAATATATATTTGAAGACTTGTTGGATGGTTTCTGTTAGTACTACTGGGTATGTCGAAAAATTAGTTCTTAGTGCAGTAATTTTCCATGAGTCTTCTATGCTTGTGAGATATTTATTACTGCTGGGTCCCAGTTGTTATTATGACTTTTTATATTAAGTTCTCCATAATATGGCAGGTTTGTAAAATCGACCATGCATAAGATTGCGGTGTTTGTGTTGTTGTATTGTCTTATAGTATCTTCTGGCCACGGAAGTCCATATGGGAATGGTTTTGATTAAGTTGAGGATGAAAATCTAGGGCGTCTCACTGGCAGTATTGTTCATAGCCCTCATCATTCCCCATGTCCAGTTGATACCAGAATTGGTTCCAGGTCCTGGCACTGTGGCATAGTGGGTAAAACTGCTACCTGCAGTGCCAGCATCCCATATAGGCATAGGTTTGAGTCCCAGCTGCTCCACTTTTGATCCAGTCTCTGCTATGGCCTGGAAAAGCACTAGATGATTGTCTAAGTCCTTGGGCCCCTGCACCCACATGGGAGACCCAGAAGAAGCTCCTGGCTCCTGGCTTCAGATCAGTGGCCAATTGGGGACTTAACCAGTGGCTGGAAGACCTCTCTCTTTCTCTCTTTCTCTCTTTCTCTCTGCCTCTCTTTCTGTCTCTCTTTCAAATAAATAAAAACTTAAAAAAAAAAAAAAGAATTGGTTCCAGGCTGAGAAGTTTAAAGTTCATAGCATTTTGGCAATTAAACTGAGACATGTTGTGTCACTGTGTCCTCTTGATTTGTCTGTTTGATACCTTTATAGAGTTCAGTTATTTTTGTAGAAATTCATGGGTTTCATTTACTTGTAATACTTGTGTCATTTCCTACTATCTGCCAGTAGTATGGTTATATTGATTTGGATGCCATAACTTGTCTCCATATTTACAATTTTTCATATGTATGTGGGTCAGTTGAAGTTATTGCTGGTGTATCAAAGTGTGTGTAGTGCCAGATTCTATATCTTCTATTTGCTTTCTAGTATTCTTTGCACTGTTCTACATAAACATATTAACTTAAATGGAAGCATAAGGCATATTTGGCATTGAAGTTATTAATGTTATAAGAGATGATTTTGGCAAGTTGTTTATGATCAAAATATCTGGCAATTTTGATAATATTTTCATCAAGATTTTTTCAGATTGTCAGTATGATTATAGGCTAGAGTAGTAGAGTTGGTGGTGAAATACTTGGGGGGGGCTTTGGGATTGTAATTTGAAGAAATTGAAGGATAATACAAGAGATGATGAGGCATCTCATACTATTCTGTTTCTGTCTCAGATTGTAAGCAGTAGTGAAGTTTGTCAAGATGTCTTCTCATTTAGCATGCCAATAATTGGTATAAAATGGTGAGATGAATATTTAATTGTGGAAGTAGGTCATCAATATAGGTTATTATATTTTTGATGAACTGTTTTTGATTTGTATCAATGCTATCTGTCTCATCATCAATCAAGATTATGTCTTCATTGGTTTCTTCTGTTTCCATATGCTATTGGGCTCTTTTTTTCACATTCCTGGATTGTGTATCCAATTGGGAATTGATCTGGTGTAAAAGGTGATGAATGGAATCTTGGTATAATTCCATCTGGGCTCTGCAGGTCTACCTTATATGTATATGAATTTGTAGTGATTATAGTCCAGTTATTAATATCCATTTATTTTTATTCTTTTAAGGTTTCAATCAAACAGAAGGTATAGTTGGAGGTGAGCTTTCTCTACCAGTCACTGCTGTTCACTCACTGTTCATAAAATGTTAATATCAAGACAGGACAACTGCAGTAAAAGTTAAACAGGTTGTATATATTGTAAGGAGTATGGTTTTGAAGAATCTTGAAGTTGATTTCATGGGGTTGCACAGGCAGATTGGCATCCCATCATCAGGGTAGATCAGTGTTATTGAATGCTAATGTTAATGTCTGTGTCAGTGTAAGTGTTGAAGATGTTGGACTCAAACTCTGAGATTGGACTCTTGTCCAGGATACTCACAAGGATGTCTAGTAGTTGGTTGTCATAAATCCATCAAAGGACAGT
This sequence comes from Oryctolagus cuniculus, assembly GCF_964237555.1. Classification (NCBI taxonomy): domain Eukaryota; kingdom Metazoa; phylum Chordata; class Mammalia; order Lagomorpha; family Leporidae; genus Oryctolagus; species Oryctolagus cuniculus. Next base: position 87,227,213 of record NC_091446.1, on the reverse strand, counting down.
AATGGTTTTGGTGAAGGTAGTGATGGCTTGCATTGTTGATGGATCCAAGTTGGGTTGGCAATTCGCAGGCATGATCTGGCTCCAGATAAACACAAGAGTTTTGATCTGAGTTTACAAAAATATTAGTTGATCTCTCCTTGGGAGTTTTAATTGTCCTTTTTGGCCTGTGGTCCAGTATGCATTTCCTGGTCAATTGGCTAAAATTTCTTGTGAGGATAATGTTTGATCCTTAAGTGTTTTTTTAAATTAATTTATAAGGTTTAACTTTGTGTTTTGAATTTTGTTGTGGTGTTACTTCTAATAAATCATTGGTATTTTGTATTATACTTTATGTGGGTGTTCTGTGTTTGTTTATTCTTTTTTTTTTTTTTTTTTTGACAGGCAGAGTGGATAGTGAGAGAGAGAGACAGAGAGAAAGGTCTTCCTTTTGCCGTTGGTTCACCCTTCCGCAGGCGGAAGATTAGCCTATTGACCTGCGGCGCCGGCTGCTAAAGTTATTTCTAGAAGGACATGTATAGCCTATAACAAATGTGTTACATAAAAGACTGGAAATCAATATGGTAACTCTCCATTTTTAGAGGTTAGGTTTTTTTTTTTTTTTTTTTTTTTTTTTTTTTTTTTTTTTTGACAGGCAGAGTGGACAGTGAGAGAGAGAGAGAGAGAGAGAGAAAGGTCTTCCTTTTGCCGTTGGTTCACCCTCCAATGGCCACCGCGGCCGGCGCGCTGCAGCTGGCACACTGCACTGATCTGAAGGCAGGAGCCAGGTGCTTCTCCTGGTCTCCCATGGGGTGCAGGGCCCAAGCACTTGGGCCATCCTCCACTGCCTTCCCGGGCCACAGCAGAGAGCTGGCCTGGAAGAGGGGCAACCAGGAAAGAATCTGGCACCCCGACTGGGACTAGAACCCAGTGTGCCGGCGCCGCTAGGTGGAGGATTAGCCTATTGAGCCATGGCGCCAGCCCTGTGTTTATTCTTGGTCTGATTTAATTCATAAACTACAATGTCTAGGACATTTCACAACTTTTTTATTATTATTGTCTTGAAGTATTTTAGTTTTAATTAGTCTGTTAAACCTGTCTATGTTGCCACCAATTTGTGGATTATATGCCCTATGACAGTTCCATATAATGTTAAAAATTTCTGCCCATCTTTTAAATTTAGATCCCATAAAGTGGGATCCTTGATCACTTTCAATCACTATTAGGATTCCAAAGAGTGAAATCCATGTCCATAAAGTACTAATAATGATGTCCTGGTTTGGGTGTTTGCATTCTCTAGCAATTTCCAGTCCTGTTTCAGTGTCTATTATTGTACATGCATATTTCTTTTAGAACTTGAGTAATGGACCTATAAAGTCTATTTGCAGTAAACAGCTAGATGTTTTAATTTTATAATTTAATGGTGGTTCTCTATGTCTAAATCTTGGTGTTACATTTGGACAAGCTGTACACATTTTAATAGCATTCTTACACTGTTGCCACATGATGGGTAGGTTTCTATAGGTAACCCATTTATATGTTGCATGTGTTCCTAAGTGTCCTGACCATTGATGTAATTGAAGAATTTGTTCTTTTGTTATCTCTAGTGGATCTGTATTAACTATTTTCCATTTGGATTTTTCTTTAATTTTAGTGTATTTTTACTTTATAGTCTCAATTTTGTTTAGTGATTTTTAATTTAGGTATGTTAATTTCCCAATTATTAGGTGTTTGTTTTTTTAGCTTAATAGTTGCTACGTGATCTATTTTACTAAATCTATCTACCACCTCATTGTAATGTGCTTCCTGATTGGGTTTATTAGTATGGGCATCTACATGAGTAATCATTATTTTCAGTTTGGACTCAGATATCTTAGTACATGCCTCCTTGGACCATATATCTTTACCATAGATTTGCCAATTATTTTTCTTCCATTTATTAGACAAAATTGGGACTCCATTGCATGAGCACTATGAATTATTACAAATCTAAATAAGTTTGTGTTCTTCTTGGGTTGTTTTCTCTATTGCTAACCAAATTTCAAGAGTTTCTGCATGTTGTGCTGATTTGTTTATTCCCTCTTTTGTCAGGATCATTCCATCTGAGGGTCTATAGGCTGTACCTTTCCAGGATCTACCAAGGCTGAACCATCTGTAAACCAGGCATTCCTGAGTTACTCTGACCACATTGGTCCCCATGTGCCAATGGGTTTAGGTGGTGGGTTTTGTGTTTGTGGTGGTAGAGTTGTCATCTCAGCCACCTGTTTAGTGACTTTTGATATGTTGCCACCTGTCTTTGCCTTATGGGTCTTCAGGAGTTCTTGGATATGCCATTTCCAAGTTAAAACCTTTGGTTACAGATGTACTCCGCAGATTGCCTACCCAGTCAAATTGACCCATGGTAGTACAGGTATTGTGGTTCGGATTTCTATGGGTTGATCCTGGCATAGGGGTTAACATTTATCAGCACTTTATATAAAGTCCATATTTTTTTTTTGAACAATGAATACTTAAAAGCTGGGTATGGAAACACTTGCAGTAGATTTCAATTGGTATACTGTGTTTTTCAATAATTTTATAAAGTGCCCAATTACCATACCATTCCAAAAATATAACGTCTATAGTACTATTGTCTCCCTTTATATTATATAATTCTTGGTTTGTTTTAACATATTCTTCATATAAAGTGTGAAGGGCTTGTTGTCCCATGTAAATTTGGATACTTTTCTAGTAATTTGATATATTGCTTTAAATATAATTTGTAAATATGGAATGTGACTCCTCCACTATCCAAATAATCCAATTAATCTTTCTACTCCATTTTTTTCTGTTGTATCAGATAAACTTCCTATTTATCTATTATAATATTAGGGATTGTTTTATCCTCACTGTTCCATTCTATGCCTAAGAATTTTACTTGGTGGCTTGAATTTTGTATTTTAGACTGGGTGATTGTCCATCCATTACTTCCTAAATGTTTGATAAGCTTATCTAAAATGTGTTAGCCACTCTTTCTTATCTCCACAAATTATTAAATCATCAATGTAACTTAAAACTTGCATATCAGGATTTTTATTTTTAATTTGTTTTAGATATCCATTTATTGTTGTATATGCAATATTTGGGCTATTTTTATATTCCTGAAATAGCCTAGTGAATTGAAATTTAATATTATTCCAAGTATATGTAGTTTGTTCTGTTGAATTTTTAGATAATGGAATGCTAAAGAACACATCAATTAGGTCTATTGTGACAAAATATTTAAGATTGTCCATAGTAATCTTTTTGATAATTTTTTCTACCTCTGGTAAGTTTCCTGGCATGGCAGGTACATTATTTAAGTTTCTAACATCTACTGTGAATCACCATTGGGGTTTTATTATAGGCCATACCTGACTATTGAAATTAAAGGGGCCGGCGCCGTGGCTCAATAGGCTAATCCTCCGCCTTGCGGTGCTGGCACAGTGGGTTCTAGTCCCGGTCGGGGCGCTGGATTCTGTCCTGGTTGCCCCTCTTCCAGGCCAGCTCTCTGCTGTGGCCCGGGAAGGCAGTGGAGGATGGCCCAAGTGCTTGGGCCCTGCACCCCATGGGAGACCAGGAGAAGCACCTGGCTCCTGCCTTCGGATCAGCATGGTGTGCCCGCCGCAGCATGCCAGCCATGGCGGCCATTGGAGGGTGAACCAACGGCAAAAGGAAGACCTGTCTCTCTGTTTCTCTCTCTCACTATCCACTCAGCCTGTTAAAAAAAAAAAAGATAGAAATTAAAGGTTTGAATTTGTTCAATTATTCCCTCCTTTGAAAGCTCCCTATTTTGTTATTATGTCTTTATGTCCTCCTTTTAGGGGGTATTGTTTAGTAAAAGTTAGTTTTGGTATAGGTAATTCAATTGGTTGAATATTAATAGCTGCTGGCAATGATTATTTTACTGATTTTTAAGGTAAAGGTGTTCTTTATATATCATTGGGATCCAATTCATTCCCAAAATCTTACGTGGGGATTGTGCTAGAATTTCTTTATCTAAAATATCTTTCCTATCATAACTTTTTATTTTCATTGGGATGTCATACGCCTCTATAGTCTGTCCACTAATGCCTTCGATAGTTATCTTATTTTTAGTTTTAGTGCCTATGCTCTAAATAAGGTTACTTGGCTTCTTGTATCTGTTAAGAATTTTAAGTTATAACCTATATTTTTAAAGTTAATTACTAAATTTATAAATGGTCTATTATTTATATAGTCATATTTTAATTGCATCTTTTGGGTTTGGGTTTCCATTTTGGGAACTTTAATTTCCTGTTTCCCCATTGAGGGGTGCTGTTGAGCTGATTGGGCCATTCCCTGACTCTTGCCTGTTTTGATGGTATGAGGGATAATTTGCTGGTCTTAGAGAGTCTGGAGGGAATTTGGGGCCCAACAGATTTTTGGTGTAAATGGGTAATTCTGGGGTTCCCTATTGGAGTTTTTTGTTATGTTTCCCCTTTGATAATTATTTTGTGTTTTCAGTTTGGGTTTCCATTGGATGTTTTTAAACCCTTCCCCATTAGGATTTGCAAAGAAAGAGGCAGATATCTGAGTTTGGGTGTTAAAAATGATAAATTTTGACCCTCTTCTAGGTCTCTAGCCTGGTGGAAGTAATCAACAATTTCTTGTATTACTCTGGCCCCCATCAGGGTGGAGATCATGGTAAGATGCAAGTGTTGTGGTCCACCCTTAATAATTAGATTTTTAATCTCTTGACACCATCATTAGAGTGGTTGCCTCTCAGGAATATATCATTAACACCCCAATTTTTCTACATAGCCTTATGGCTTGGTTGATATTATTACATTTAATCTGGGCATTGAAAGATGCTAAATCTAATATTGGAAAAGCTTGCTGCCAAGCTTCCATTATCCAGTCAAAAAATGACTGTTCATCATATAATCATCCATTATTTGACAAAGTTTGTCATGTACTGCCCAATTTTCTACTATTCCAGCTAAAATATTCATTTATCACCCACTAACTAAAATGCTATTTACTTCTTTAGTCCAGAGCTTGTATAAGAACTCAACATCTTAAGTCTCTTTGTGGTCAAAGTCCTGCCTATATTTTTGAAGTTCAGCTTCTGTAAACTGATTTCTATGCTGACTTTGGGATCTCTTGTTCTTTGAGGCCTATTTTCTTTATTAGCAGCTACTGGTAACCTGGACTTAGGTTATTTTCTTTCTTTCTTTTTTTTTGACAGGCAAAGTGGACAGTGAGAGAGAGACAGAGAAAAAGGTGTTCCAGGTCTTCAAAGAGGGAGGTGCCTTTCTCTGAAGGGAGGAGAGAACCTCCACTTTGACTATGACCATGTCTAAACAAGATAAGAGTCGGAGAACTCAAGGGGCTTCCATAGCCTTGGAAACTCATGACTGGTGCATAGGGAGATTACTGATGCCATAAACAGGAGTGTCAATTTGTAAAGTCAACAACAGGAGTCACTGTGGACTTACTCCTCATGTAGGATCTCTGTCCTTAATGTGCTGTACACTGAGGCTTAATGCTATAACGAGTACTCAAACAATATATTTCACTTTGTGTTTCTATGGGGGTGCAAATGATTGAAATCTTTACTTAATGTACACTAAACTGATCCTCTGTAAAAAAAAAAAAAAAAAAAGAAATTATCAATTCCCAACTTGACTCTCACTGGGATTAAACATGACAATAGGTCTGATCTGATTTCATCATCATTTAAAAAAAATCATCTATTATTTTTCACTTTATGTTTCTGTGTGGGAGCAAACTGTTGGAATCCTTGCTTAAGGTATACTAAGCTGATCTTCTGTATATTAAGATAATCGAAAATGAATCTTGATGTGAATGGAAGGGGAGAGGGAGTGGGAGGGGGGAGGGTTGTGGGTGGGAGGGACGGTATGGGGGGGGAAGCCATTGTGACCCATGAGTCGTACTTTGGAAATTTATATTCATTAAATAAAAGATAAAAAAAAATTATAGCCCTATCAGGAGAAGAGAGAAAACTAAAAAAAAAAAAAAAAGAAAAAGGTGTTCCTTTGCCGTTGGTTCACCCTCCAATGGCCGCCGCAGCCGGCGCGCTGCGCTGATCCGATGGCAGGAGCCAGGTACTTCTTCTGGTCTCCCATGGGGTGCAGGGCCCAAGGACTTGGGCCATCCTCCTGCACTCCCTGGCCACAGCAGAGAGCTGGCCTGGAAGAGGGGCAACCGGGACAGAATCTGGTGCCCCGACCGGGACTAGAATCCGGTGTGCCGGCGCTGCAAGGAGGAGGATTAGCCTAGTGAGCCGCAGCGTCGGCCTTTCTTTATTTTTTTAAGATTTATTTATTTATTTAAAAGACAGAGTTACACAGAGAGAGGAGAGGCAGAGAGACAGAGAAGCCTTCCTTCCAATGGTTCACTCCCTAATTGGCCACAACAGCCAGCGCTGTGCCAATCCAAAGCCATGAGCCAGGAGTTTCTTCTGGGTCTCCCACATGGGTGCAGGGGCCCACGGATTTGGCTATCTTATATTGCTTTCCCAGGCCATCGCAGAGAACTGGATCAGAAGTGGAGCAGCTGGGTCTCGAACGAGTGCCTATACAGGATGCCGGTGCTTCAGGCCACACACTGCACTACAGAGCCATCCCAGGTTGTTTATTTTCTAAGAATGGGCAATTATTTAAGAATGGATTAATTTGGGTCTTGTCTAATACCTGCCTGGCTAATTCCTTTCCCTTAGATAAATCTGAGTCAGTATCTGCATATTATCTTGGGGACTTTATGAGGGGGAGCTCTTGGCAGGATTGGTTCCACTACTTCTGGAGAGTGTAAGTTAATTGTAAACATCAGTCCCCTTTTTACTCTTAGTGAATTTTTCTTGAGTAATTAATTCCACCTTGCATCAAGGATTTTTTTTTAACTTTTATAGAGAGACAGAGAGAAATGCCTTCCTTCCGTTGGTTCACCCCCCAAATAGCTGCTACAGCTGGTGCGCTGCACTGATCCAAAGCCAGAAGCCAGGTGCTCCACCTTGGTCTCCCATGTGGGCGCAGGGCCCAAGGACTTGGGCCATCCTCCACTGCCTTCCCAGGCCACAGCAGAGAGCTGGATTGGAAGAGGAGCAACTGGGACTAGAACCCCGGGGTGCCAGTGCTGCAGGATTAGCCTAGTGAGCCACCGCACCAGCCAAGGATTATTAACCATTAGTTTATTTACCTCTTTTTTCTTCCAATTTTTGATTTTCTCCCAGATCTCACTAATTTTGTCTTATATTTATAAGCAATATGGCAATTTGTACCTATATTTATGTAAATATCTATACAAAGTACAAAATACCTATATGATTTGCTTATACCAATATAAATAAATACATATGTATTTATGCTGATATTTCAGGTTTTTTTTTATCAAGGTTAATTATGCTATATAGATGGCCAGATTGATTAGCACTTTAATCCACTTTTCCCTCAAATATCTCCTAACCTTCCCACACTGATCTTTAATGCTTACTAGGTAGTGAAATTCCCATTCTAGGTAATTATATAGCCTTTTAGACAGCCAGCCACACACTTAAAACTTAGTTCTTATGAGATCAGCATCAAAGGCCAATTTTGCCCCTACCAGAGCTGCTCTTACTGTAGCCTTGCTCTCCTAGCCTTGGCCATGGGTGCCTTTTGGAGGCAACTAGTCTGGTGCCACTATAGTCAAGAGACTAGTATGGGAGTGTTGAGTCTAGGAATCCATTTTGACCCTACCTGAGCCAGTCTTTTGACAGCCTTGACCACCTAGCCTTAGGTGTGCATACATTTTGGAGGTCACTAATTTGGGTCCCCTTCATCAAGGCTCCAATTTAGGTGGGTATTGGTGAGCCCTTCCCAGAGCCAGTCTTACCACAGCCTTAGCCACCTAGCCTTAGCCATGAGTGCCTTTTGGAGATGACTCTTGCCAGATACTCATACCAAGCTTAAAATTACCTGGAAGAGATTTTGTGAGTGGATATTTTTGAAATCCTGCTAATTATGCCAACTGTCATGAGCATAGTAATGGCATGAAGCTGGTCTTGGTTCTAATAAGGTTCTTTATTATGCAATAGTAAAATCACAGGTTTTAATTTGTATAACACAACACACTGTATAAACCAACCACCCAGGGATCCCAAAGAACCTCTCATGCTCCTCATGACATGTCTTAGACCCAGAGAGAAGCATTGCACAGAGTCTGCGGGGGTGGTACCTCTGAGCCAGAAAGCACAGATGTCCAAGGCGATTAGAGTCTCAGCATCTCGCTGGTGTTTGGAGTTCAAAAAGGAAGAATCAGAAGAGCAGAGCCTCAACACCTGGTGAGTGCAGGGCTGGCTGGGAGAACTCTCACAGGAATATCTGAGTATTTTGGGTACATGTGGAGCTTTCACTTGGCTGCACTCATCTGAGGCTCTTGACATGAGCTGCTTGGGCTATGCAAGCTTTTTGGATCCACAAAATTTATCAGTATTTAGACAAAGCCATAAGCAAAGTAGAAATTCTCTCCTCCATTCAGAGACAAGTATATCCTTTGATGACCACTTCTTTCCACTGATGTGTCACCCACAGAGCTCCTTCATGTAGAGCATTTTTTTTTGCCACAGTGTTTTGGCTTCCCATGCCTGAAATGCTCCCCTGGGCCTTTTAGTCAGGCCAGAATGACTTAAGGGTTGATTCTGAGATGAGTGCTACTTAAAGCAATTGTCATGCTATGAGTCTGCTGTGTGAACTACTTTCTATGTTGGGGAATTTACTCCTTTTTAATTCTCTCTAGTATTACCAAACACTTAATCCTATTTTTGTGGTTACTTTACCACTTTGATTACATTCTTCACAATACCAATCACAATCTTAACAATACCAATTACAATCTGTTTTTCCCCAAAGAAAATTTTTTTAAGGAATACAAACTTCATGTATTTGATAAATACAGTGTTAGGACTACAGTGATTCTTCAAACCATACCCACCCTCCACCCTAGCTCTTCCTCCCTCTCCCACTTGCAGTCCCAATCTCCACTAAAATCCAGTTTCAATTAATTTTATACACAGAAGACCAACTCTATACTAAGAATTCAACAGTTTGCACACACACACACACACACACACACACCTGTTCCTCAACATTCAAGACAAGGATTCTTCAAAGTTATTGTATGTCTAAGTTAATTTCAATTCTTTTTTTCAAAAAAAATTTAATTAACTTTAAAGAAGCACCCAGGAAAGACACATCTTTTGCTAGCACTTGGATGTAACTATAACTTATGAGACATAAGAATATCCTCCACTTAACACCTTCAAATAAAGTAAGTCCTTGAGAACAAGTTTTATCAGAAATTAAGGAAGTAGCTAAGAAAAAAAGTAATGGAGTTGGACACTTAGGCTTAACTAAAACTTATGAGACATAAGAATATCCTCCACTTAATACACTAAGACAAAATAAATCTTTCAGAACAGTGTTAACTCTCATAATACAACTCTTTGAGAACAGAAGTCCTGCATGGGAAGTTAGTGCACAGTGACTCCTGTTGTTAATTTAACAAGTAACTCTCTTATGTATGATGTCAGCTAATTTAACAAGTAACTCTCTTATGTATGATGTCAGTGATCACCTAAGGCTCTTGACATGAGTTGCCTAGGCTATGGAAGCTTTCTGAATCCACAAACTCTGTCAGTATTTAGATAAGATCTACAGGTGAATTTGTAAAGAAATGTGATCTACACACAGTGAAATGTTATATACCCAATAAAAAGTGAGAAATCCTGTGACTGAATGAACCTTGAGGACATCATGATAATAAGCCAAAGAAAAATATGATTCAATTCCACCCATATAAAGTATTTAAAGCAATCAAAATCCTAGAAAGCAGAAAGGTGCTTAAGGATGACAGGAGTGGTTTTCTCTTTAGTGGGAAAAGGTTTTGCTAGACAAAGAGGTTCCTGAGATGTGTTGTAGATTAATATGTTTGCGTTCTATGTCACTACTGAACTGTACTTGTAGAATGTTCAAGATAGTAAATTTAATATTATATGCCTGTGCCTCTGGGGTATTTTCCAAGAGCTCTTTGTGCCAATGTTTTGCATAGTTTCCTCAATGCTCTGTAATAATTTGATGGTGTCAGGTGGTAGAATTTTGCATTTAATCCACTTGGAGTGGATTTTAGTGAAAGGTGTGAGGAAGGGGTCTTGCTTCAGGCTTCTGCATGTGACAATCCAGTTTTCTTAGCACTATTTATAGAAGGGACTCTCCTTGCTCCAGGTATTGTTTTTACCTCCTTTGTCAAAGATCAGTTGGTTGTAAAGGCTTGGTTTCTGGCATTTCTGTTCTGTTCCATTGGTCTATCCATCTGTTTTTGTACCAGTACCAGGCTATTTGGAATATAACTTCCCTTTAGCATGTCTTGAAATCTGGTATTGTTATGGCTCCAGCTTTGTGTTTGTTGTGTAAGGTTGCTTTAGCTATTTGGGGTCTATAGTGTTTCCATATGTATTTCAGCATCATTTTTTCTGTATCTGAAAAGAATGTCCTTGGAATTTTGATTGGTATTGCATTGAATCTGTACATTTCTTTCAGAACTGTGGACATTTTTATGATATTGATTCTGCCTGTGCCTCCAGGGTCTTTTCCATGAACTCTGCCTGGCCAATGTCTTGCAGGGTTTCCCTAATGTTCTCTAATAATTTGATGGCATCAGGTCATAGATTTATATCTTTAATCCATGTTGAGTGGATTTTTGTGTAAGATATAAGGTAGGGGTCTTGCCTCATTCTTCTGCATGTGGAAATCCAGTTTCCCCAGCACCATTTGTTGAAGAGGCTGTCCTTCCTCCAGGGATTGATTAGCTCCTTGGTCAAATATAATTTGGTTGTAGATGTTTGGATTGATTTCTGGTATTTCTAGTCTTTTCCATTGATCTATCCATCTGTTTTTGCACCAGTACCAGGCTGTTTAGTTTATAACTGTCTTGCATTATGTCTTAAAGTATGGTATTGTGATGCCTCCAACTTTGTTTTTGTTGTATAAGATTGTTTTAGCTATTCAAAGTCTCCTGTGGATCCATATGAATTTAAGCATCATTTTTTCTATATCTGAGAAGAGTAACTTTGGTATTTTGATTGGTATCACATTGAATTTGTAAATTGCTCTCTGAAGAATGGACTTTTTTTTTTGATAGGCAGATTTAGACAGTGAGAGACAGAAACAGAGAGAAAGGTCTTCCTTCCATTGGTATCACCCCCAAAATGGCCACTATGGCCAGCGCGCTGTGCCAATCTGAATGCAGGAGCCAGGTGCTTCCTCCTGGTTTCCCATGCGGGTGCAGGGCCCAAGCACTTGAGCCATCCTCCACTGCCTTCACAGGCCACAGCAGGGAGCTGGATTGGAAGAGGAGCAACTGGGACAGAACCAGAGCCCCAACCAGTGCTAGAACCCAGAGTGCCAGCACCGCAGGTGGAGGATTAGCCTAGTGAGCCATGGCACTGGCCAGAATGGACATTTTGATGATGTATTGATTCTTCCAATCCATGAACATGGAAGATTTGTCCATTGTTTGTGTCTTCTTTTATTTTTTTATATAATGTTTTGTAATTCTCATTGTAAAGATCTTTGACATCCTTGATTAAGTTTACTCCTTGATTAAATTTATTGCAGCTATTGTAAATGGGATTGATCTTAGAAGTTCTTTCTCAGCCATGGTATTGTCTGTGTATACAAAAGCTGTTGGTTTTTGTGTGTTGATTTTATATCCTGCTACTTTACTAAACTCTTCTATGAGTGTCAGTAGCCTCTTAGTGGATTCTTTTGGGTCCCCTATATATAGAATCATGTCATCTGCAAATAGGGATAGTTTGACTTCCTCTTTCCCAAGTTGTATCCCTTTGATTTTTTTTCTTGCCTTATGACTCTGGCTATATCTTCCAGTACTATATTGAATAGCAATGGTGAGAGTGGGCATCCCTGACTGGTACCGGATCTTAGTGGAAGTGCTTCCAAGTTTTCCCCATTCAATATGATGCTGGTGGTGGGTTTGTTATGAATTGCCTTGATTGTGTTGAAGAATGTTCCTGTAAACCCAATTTGCTTAGATTTTTTTCATCATGAAAGAGTGTTGTATTTTGTCAAATGTTTTCTCTGCATCTATTGAAATAAGCATATGGTTTTTGTTCTTCAATTTGTTAATGTGATATATCACATTGATTTGCAAATGTTGAACCATCCCTGCATACCAGGAATGAATCACACTTGGTCCAGGTGAATGATCTTTCTGTTGTGTTGTTGTATTCAATTGGCCAGAATTTTGTTGAGAATTTTTGTGTCTACGTTCATCAGGGAAATTGGTCTGCAATTCTCTTTTTCTGTTACATCTTTTTCAGCTTTAGCAATTAAGTTGATGCTGCTTTCATAAAAAGAATTTGGGAGGATTCTCTCCCTTTCAATTTATTAAATAATTTCAGAAGAATTGGTTAGTTCTTTAAATATTTGGTAGAATTCAGCAGTGAATCTATGCAGTCCAGGGCTTTTCTTTGTTGGGAGGGTCTTTATTACTAGTTCAATTTCTGTCTTTGTTATGTGTCTGTTTAGGTTTTCTATGTCTTCATGGCTCAATTTAAGTATGTTGTAAGTGTTCAAGAATTTATCTATTTCTTCTAGGATAAGATGAGTAAAAATGGAGGCATACTTGTGTGCCTCACAATAGAAAATAAAGAAATTATATTTTACATGTCTTTATATTTAAAAATGCAATCAGAATGACAATATTTATTGCACATCTTGGAGTACCAGTGGTATTTTCATGTTTTTCATATATAAAATAACCATATGATATTCAGCTTTAAAATGCTAGTATGCTTGTGAGAAAGTTAGAATTGGAGTCATTACAGAAGATAACCAATTTTTTTTTTGACAGGCAGAGTGGACAGTGAGAGAGAGAGAGAGAGACAGAGAGAAAGGTCTTCCTTTTTGTCATTGGTTCACCCTCCAATGGCCGCCACAGCCGGTGCATCACGCTGATCCGAAGCCAGGGGTCAGGTGCTTTTCCTGGTCTCCCATGCGGGTGCAGGGCCCAAGCACTTGGGCCATCCTCCATTGCACTCCCGGGCCATAGCAGAGAGCTGGCCTGGAAGAGGGGCAACCGGGACAGAATCTGGCACCCCAACCAGGACTAGAACCTGGTGTGCCGGCACCGCAAGGTGGAGGATTAGCCTATTGAGCCACAGCACCAGCAGACTTTTAAATTTAAATATTTTAATTCTAAAATAATTTAAAATAAAGGTGAGGGAGGAGAGGCAGATGACATCAGGTAATAGCTATGAAAACCTAGTTATTTAGGAATAATCAGTTCTTAGCTTTCCCAGTACAGCAAAGTAACTATAGGTCACAATAATGCATTATATATTGTATGAGCAACTACAGGGGAAGAGCTGATGAGCTTAGAAAAAAACTATAAGGAAATGGAAACACTAATTATTTGATTGATCTACTTATACATGTGTTGAAATATTGGATTATGGCTGGTGCCGTGGCTTGGGCCCTGCACCCCATGGGAGACCAGGATAAGTACCTGGTTCCTGCCATCGGATCAGCGCAGTGTGCCAGCAGCAGCGTGCCGGCCGCGGTGGCCATTGGAGGGTGAACCAACGGCAAAGGAAGACCTTTCTCTCTGTCTCTCTCTCACTATCCACTCTGCCTGTCAAAAAAAAAAAAAGAAATATTGGATTATGCTCCATAAGTTTTATGAATACCACATGTTAATACAAAAGACAAAATATTTGTTTTTTGTGTTTAAAAAAAAAGCCTTATAGAAATGATGTATATGTGGGGCCAGTGCTGTGATGTAGTGGGTAAAGCTGCTGTCTGCAGTGCTGGCATCCCATATGGGCACTGGTTTGAGTCCCGGCTGCTCCACTTCAAATCCAGCTCTCTGTCATGGCTTGGGAAAGCAGTAAAAGTTGGCCCAAGTCCTTGGGCCCCTGTACCCATGTGGGAGACCTGAAAAAAGTTCCTGGCTCCTGGTTTCACATCAGTGTGGCTCCAGCTGTTGTGGCCAATTGGGGAGTGGATGGAAGACCCCTCTCTTTCTCTGCCTCTCCTCTCTCTGAGTAACTCTGACTTTCAAATAAAGAAATAAATCTTGTTAAAAAAAAATTGAGAGTCACCAATTAAACAAAAACATTAAAAAAGGATGTATATGTAATGAATATTTATAGCATTTATTTTTATTTACTTAAGTATAGTATGCATATTTTTGGAAAAAATACATGACATATATATGTACAAGAGTGTATATACGTGAACACAAGCATCATTTTTACTGTAAAAGTTTAACACTATGGCCGGTGCCGCGGCTCACTAGGCTAATCCTCTGCCTTGCGGCACCAGCACACCAGGTTCTAGTCCCGGTCGGGGCGCCGGATTCTGTCCCGGTTGCCCCTCTTCCAGGCCAGTTCTCTGCTGTGGCCAGGGAAGTGCAGTGGAGGATGGCCCAAGTGCTTGGGTCCTGCACCCCATGGGAGACCAGGATAAGTACCTGGCTCCTGCCATTGGATCAGCGCTGTGCGCTGGCCGCAGCGCGCTGGCCGTGGCAGCCATTGGAGGGTGAACCAACGGCAAAATAGGAAGACCTTTCTCTCTGTCTCTCTCTCTCTCACTGTCCACTCTGCCTGTCAAAAAAAAAAAAGTGTTTAACACTAAGAGATTGCCTGTCACTTCAGGATGGAATAAAATGTCTTCTCTGTACCTCTTTAAGAGAAAAACTTATACTATATTGACTATATTTTAAATTGTTTAGGGGCATTTATTTTCATTTTATCAAAAATGTTCAAAATATTTGCTGACATTATTTTTCTTTGAAATTATTTTTAAAATAATGAAAGTACACATTGAATTCTTTTAACACATTGACTATCATATTAATGTCTGTTGTTAAGGTAAATGATTTTACTATAAATTCAAGAATAACACTTATTTTGTCATTTTTGTTTAAATGTAAAATGGTCTTAGAGAATACCAGGGACTGACTTTTTAAAAAATAATTTTTACTTATTTATTTACACTTGCATTTTTAATATTAGATCATTAAAATGTAGGAATAAATTTAATGTTGAGTCTAACATATTGACTTTTCATAAGATTTATAGGTTTTTCTTTGGTTATTTAAGATTTTCTTTTTTTGGACTATCAGGTTGATATGGGTGGGGTTATGTTAATTTTGTTCACCACTATGTAACTTTAGTACTTACCATAACATCTGATGCAAATATAATGTTGGGTAATTTTAAACCTGCAAATGTCTTAGATTTCGCTTAATTAATGGTTGGGTCACTCATGAATATCAACACTTTAAATTATTATTCTACATGTAAAATGGCTTAATACATTTTACATGTTAGATTTTCAATTAAGATTCTTATTTTAAAATAGTGTCCTGCTGCTGAAAATATTTGAGCCATTAGAGAGACAGATCAAATTAGAAAAACTTTTCATTAACATTTTCTACTTTATAATGGTCTTTATCAAAGAAAATCGTTCAAGAACTTGAACTTCATGGCTCCTGCATAGGCATATCAGTAACAGGAGACCAATAACACCATGCAAAATAGACATAGATTAAAACATTTAATCTAAACCACTAGTTTCCAAGTAATGATGTTTGAAGACTTTGATTATTCCTCAGGAACTGTATGCAGCTCAGTGTGGTGAGGTTAAGCTATTATGGTTCTGAGAGCTCTCTTTGTTTGAACCAGTTGATATTATCTGCATGATCAATTAGAATTGGACATAGGGTTTTCTTTTATACAAGGGTTTGGAGTAAATGAGCTCGAAGAAAAAATGTTTGACAAACAGTGAAATAAGGATGTAAATCAAAAAATAGATCTTGTAACTACTGATATTTTAATTACATTTTGTTCTGTCTAAAAGAGTTTAGTATTTAGTATCTGTAGGATATGTCATACTGGAAGAAACAGGGAAAACATCTTGATTTAGTCAACCAATTTAAAACATGTTCTTTTCTTACAACACTGACTCATCAAATGACTGAGGAATGTTCCCTTTTGAAAAACAATAAAGAAGTAATGTGGGTCCATGAGTCCATCTTGCAGTCATTTCTGGCACATATCACATGGCCCCTATGGCTAGAGTGGGTGCAGCATATCCCTCATGATGCCAGAGGCACTCCTTCTGGTAGAGTTTGATGGAGCTGTTGACTAACTGCTCGTACTTTTTTTTTTAACTTTTAGTAAATATAAATTTCCAAAGTACAGTTTATGGATTACAATGGCTTCCCCCCCATAACTTCCCTCCCACCTGCAACCCTCCCTTTTCCCACCCCCTCTCCCCTTCCATTCACATTAAGATTCATTTTCAATTATCTTCATATACAGAAGATCAATTTAGCATATATTAAGTAAAGATTTCATCAGCTTGCACCCACACAGAACATAAAGTCTAAAATACTGTTTGAGTACTACTTATAGCATTAATTCACACTGGACAACACATTAAGGACAGAGATCCTACATGAGGAGTAAGTACACAGTGACTCCTGTTGTTGATTTCACAATTTGACACTCTTGTTTATGGCATCGGTAATCTCCCTAGGCTCTTGTCATGACTTGCCAAGGCTATGGAAGCCTTTTGAGTTCACTGACTCTGATCTTATTTAGACAAGGTCATAGTCAAAGTGGAAGTTCTCTCCTCCCTTCAGAGAAAGGTACCTCCTTTTTTGATGGCCCGTTGTTTCTACTGGGATCTCACTCTCAGAGATTTTTTTTTTTTTTTTTTTTTGCCAGAGTGTCTTGCCTTTCCATGCCTAAAATACTCTCATGGGCTCTTCAGCCAGATCTGAATGCCTTAAGGGCTGATTCTGAGGCCAGAGTGCTGTTTAGGACATCTGCCATTCTATGAGTCTGCTGTGTATCCCGCTTCCCATGTTGGATTGTTCTCTTGCTTTTTATTCTATCAGTTAGTGTTAGCAGACACTAGTCTTGTTTGTGTCATCCCTTTGACTCTTAGACCTATCAGTATGATCAATTGTGACCTGGAATTGATCACTTGGACTAGTGAGATGGCATTGGTACATGCCACCTTGATGGGATTGTATTGGAATCCCCTGGCACATTTCTAACTCCACCATTTGTGGCAAGTTTGATTTCATACTTTTTACTCAACCAGAAAATAGCATTGCTTCCCTAGAAACACCATTGTCTTTGGTGTCCTCTGACTTACAGAAGACTCCCTGAATGTGATGCAGCTGCTTGAAGACCTCATGTGCCCAATTTGTTGCAATCTGTTTGATGATCCTCAAGTTTTGCCTTGCTCACATAACTTCGGCAAAAAGCATCTGAAAGGTCTCATAGAGGGGACTGCATAGAATTTATTGTGGAGACTATCATCTTTCAAGTATCCCTCCTGCCATAAGGAAATGTCAGATATGGAGTTAACAGGCAGCAGGTTAATTATTCCCAGAGGGTATTGTGGAGAAGTATAACAAGATCAAGATTTCTCCCAAGATGCCAGTGTACAAAAGACACTTGGGGCAGTCTCTCATTTTTTTCGGCCTGACTGATATGCAGCTGATTTGTGGGATCTGTGCTATTCCTGGTGACCACACCAAGTATGTCTTCTGATGTATTGAAGATGCCTGGGGCTGGCACCATGGTGCAGTAGGTTAATCCTCTGCCTGCAGTGAAGGCATTCCATATGAATGCCAGTTCTAGTCCTGGCTGTTCCTCTTCCCATCCAGCTCTCTGCTGTGGCCCAGGAAAGCAATAGAAGATGTCCCTGTACCCCTGTACCCATGTGGGAAACTGGTAAGAAGCTCCTGGCTCCTGGCTTCGGATCACCACAGCTCCAGCCATTGCGGCCATCTGGGGAGTGGACCAATGGATGAAAGACCTTTCTCTCTGTCTCTCCCTATCACTGTCTCTGTAACTCTACCTCTCTAATAAATAAAATCTTTTAAAAAACAAAAAGAAAGGAGAAATGCCTATGCTCAGGAAAGGAATGCCTTTGATTACCTCTTCCAGAGCTTTGAGACAATGTGTAGGAGAGATGCTCTTTCTCACTTGGATACCATGGAAACTAGCAAGAGAAAATACCAACAGTTACTAAAGATTAAGATAAAATTAAGGAATTTTTTTGAGAAGTTGAAATGCACATTGGATCAAAAGAATAATGAAATCCTATCTGGGCCGGCACCGTGGCTCACTAGGCTAATCCTCCACCAATCGGCGCCGGTGCACCGGGTTCTAGTCCTGGTCAGGGTGCCAGATTCTGTCCCAGTTGCTCCTCTTCCAGGCCAACTCTCTGCTGTGGCCTGGGAAGGCAGTGGAGGATGGCCCAAGTGCTTGGGCCCTGCACCCCATGGGAGACCAGGAGAAGCACCTGGCTCCTGCCTTTGGATCAGCGCAGTGCACCGGCCGCAGTGCGCCAGCCATGGCGGCCATTGGAGGGTGAACCAACAGCAAAGGAAGACCTTTCTCTCTGTCTCTCTCTCTCACTGTCCACTCTGCCTGTCAAAAAAAAAAAAAAAAAAAAAAGAAAGAAAGAAAGAAAGAAAGAAAGAAATCCTGTCTGACTTTGAGACCATGAAATTTGCACTTCTGCAAGCCTATGACCCAGAGGTCAGCCAACTCAACACCACCTTGCAGGAAAAATGATTGGCCTTTGACATTGCTGAGGCTTTCCAAGATTTGTCAGAACCCATGATATTTCTGCAACAGATGCAGAAGTTCAAATCAAAGAGAAAATCAAAGTCATCAAGGAAATTCCATTACCTCCCTCTAATTTTCCCACAAGCCCTTTAACGAAGAACGTTGATCAGTTAGTGTGAGAACATTAAATTAGTTGATGTGGATAAGCTTTCTTTGCCTTGGGGCACTTGTCACATTCATTAGCAAGATTCCCTGGCACTTTAATCAGCTATTTGCAATAGTCCTTCTGCTTGACCTCATTTTCTTCAGTTCCACTGCATCCCTAGAGTGATCTTTATTTGATGAATGTGGCAGGCAATTCACTCTGTCAGCCTATGTTCTTTGGGTGTGTGCACCTTATTAGGTGTGGTCTCAGCAACCCTTATCTACACTAACACAGAAGTCCTCTTATGGCAATCTTGACAGCCAGAACAAGTACAACAGCTTACTGAACTCCTGGAGAAAGATCGATCTGTAAGGGTAGTTCATGACATCAAAGCCACAGATATCATATTAGAAAAATAAGATTTAATGCAGAGGTACATTTTGATGGATGAGTTGTTACAAGAGTTTGTTTGGAAAAACAAGATTTTTGACTAAGTGATATATGAAATTGAAGATGTGAAACACTGGAACTAGAGACCTTTGCACTTAAACATAGAAAAAATATCATTGATGCCTTAGGAACTGAAGTCCATAGACTTGGGAATGAACTAAAAAATGAAATCCTAAAGTTCCATGTGTAAATCTGGAGATATTATAAAATGATACAATGAATCACTTCGGAAGCATGTTTGCCCAGCCACTCTGAAAAGCCATTTCCTACCCTTTCATGCTGACTACAGGGCCATTCAGAAGACACTGTTTCTAAGAAGAAGAAAATATTTTGTGTGAAGAGCAATTGAAGAGTCTACAGAACCAGAACAACTTCCTAAATTCTATGAGACATTACAAGTTGGATTAATCTGAAAATCCTGTTTTTGTGATTCAGTATGGAACATTTTAGTATTTGAATTGCTTATAGTTTCTCATTTTAGCCTATCAGCGTGTGTTGTACCTTGAAATAATGTTTCTTCTCTCGGTACAACTAAGTGGCATCCCCAGGACTATGACTTTCAGTTTTGTTTCCACTGAATTCTTTATTCCATCCAAATTTGCCCATCTTGAACATGTTGGCTATATCTCAGTATGTGATTTTTAAATAGTCCCTGTTTCAGAGTCAATCTTTCCTCATAAAATGTGTAAATTGTTACTACATACCTTGTGACTTTGACCAGAGTCCCAATAGAAGCACTATCCTAACGTAATTATCCACAATGTTCATTCCAGAAATGACTTAGTTGCTGAACTGGATGAAGGTACTTGAGGACACTCTTTTAATCCATAGTTGTTATACCTTTGTAAAATGTCTTCTTTATTTTTTTCATATTTCATTTAATTTTCCTTCTTTTATAATCCTATCTTGACTTTTACATTGTTTTAGTAACATTCTACTGAAGGGAAAAGTTTCCCTTATCAGCTGGATGTATTAATAATTCCCAAACTATGGTTCCTAATCAAAAAACAAGAAGGCAGGATCAATACTTCTATAACAAGAACTACTATTTCACTTTTCTCAAATGGCCACAGACCAAGAACCATGACTCCCAAGAATAGAGTATCTTGTCTGATGAAAGAATAGAATGATTATGTTCTTTTACCCAGTAATTTTATTTCTAGGAATTTATTCTAAGGAAATAAAAGGAATAGACCACAAATACATCAGCACATAATGTTCCTCTCAGTGTTTCTTAAAATAGCAACCCATCAAGAAATAAGCAGGAAAAAAATAGGGGAAAAATTCAAATCTCTATGAAAAAAGAATATATAAGTCATTGTTGGAGCACCCAACAGGATTAGTCTACATATTGGATCCTACAGCCCAATGTCAACAAGAGAAGTGATATCTTAAAATCATGAGACAAAGAAAGATCTCCATCCTTAAAATTCACTAATAGAGTCTTACTTATGTTTCTTATTTATTTGTTAGAAAAAATAAGAAATAGATTTCAATTAAAATTAAAATATATATTATATATTTATTTATTATGAACAATGTGTATTTCAAGAAATATGATGTGATTGGGATTCAAAGGTAAGTTTATTTTCATGAATTAAAATTTGAAATTCATGAATCTGGGGGATCTTTAAAAACTCATTGAAAATGTCTATTATAAAAATCTATACATGGATATAAGTGTTTTTGAATCAAAATAATCTCAATGCATTTTACATGAATTTCTTGAACTGCCATTGTACGTACTGTTTTGAAATATATACGCATTGTCTAATGGTTTAAGATAAAGTGAATTAACATATACATCATAATGCATATTTTTAAAAGTTAAAATTCCTTAAATTTCTCTCAAAAATTTTGGAGAAAACATTTTTAAGTATAGTCACCATGTTTCCCTTTTTTCTTCATCTTCCAAATCTTTCCTCTTTTATCCATTAATTATATAGCTATATTTTTCTTCACCTCATTAACATCTTTAAATTTGTTTTTTACTTCTGCAGCTTAGATGCTCTTTTCCTAGCTTCCTCATTGAAAGTTACTCCCCATTGTTATGTTTTAAGATCATGTATTATCCATTAGTGAGGACTTTCAAACTATTCTGGCTAAAGCAACCCTTGTCCCCTCCCCTGGGACCTATCACATTATTTTATTTTTTATTCAGAGCACTTCAAATATTTAAATCATTTTTACACAAAGCTATAATTTATACCACTTTCTTCAAATATGCTCTATGAGGGTAGAATTTTGCCATTCAGGTTACTCCAGAATATCAAATTAATTAATAGAAAAATCAGGTATGACAGCAGACTCAGAATGGCAATGTCCTAAACAGCACTCTGGCCTCAGAATCAGCTCTTAAGGCATTCGGATCTGGCTGAAAAGCCCATGAGAGTATTTCAGGAATGGAAAGCCAAGACACTCTGGCAAAAAAAAACCTAAATGAAAGATCTCTGAGAGTGAGATCCCAGTGGAAAGAACAGGTCTTCAAGGAAGGAGGTACCTTTCTCTGAAGGGAGGAGAGAACTTCCACTTTGACTATGACCTTGTATAAATATGATCAGAGTCAGTGAACTCAAAAGGCTTCCATAGCCTTGGCAACTCATGACAAGAGCCTAGGGAGATTACCGATGCCATAAACAAGAGTGTCAATTTGTTAAGTCACGTTTAGGAGTCACTGTGTACTTACTCCTCATGTAGGATCTCGGTCCTTAATGTGCTGTACATTGTGAATTAATGCTATAAGTAGTACTCAAACAGTATATTTCACTTTGTGTTTCTATGTGGGTGCAAACTGTTGAAATCTTTACTTAATATATGCTAAACTGATCTTCTGTATATAAAGAGAATTGAAAATGAATCTTGATGTGAATGGAAGGGGAGAGGGAGCGGGAAAGGGGAGGGTTGCGGGTGGGAGGGAAGTTATGGGGGGAACCCCATTGTAATCCATAAGCCGTACTTTGGAAATTTATATTCATTAAATAAAAGTTTTAAAAAAAAAGAAAAATCAGGATTGTGAATCTCACTAGCATCAACACAAGTTGACATTTAGCAGGTAGCCCCATAAAGAAAAAAATAAACTGACAATCAGAGCAGTTCTATTTGCTATGAAAGATTCAGATGTAGTCAGTAGTATATATAAAAATGTCTAACTTTGGCTGTCTGGGAAATTTTATCTGCTTCTCTAAAAGAAATCAAGATGTGATATATTTTAAGGGACTATAGCCCTTTTGCAGACATGGAAAGCATAGTTGATGGGCTGTGATTACTTGGGCACACAAGTATAAAAAATGGGTGTCTAATGCCTGAAGCACTAATTTACCAATCAGTACATATGGGTTTCAGAACTGGAGATACATGCAGCCTGTGATGGAAACAGTTTGGAAACACGTGAAGGAATAAAGAGGATGCAGTAAATCAGTGCTGAGAGATAATTTATAACCTTAAATGATTATGTTAGAATAAAACACTGGAAATCAATCATTACTGCTTCCTTGTTAATTATAAACAAAAAAAAATAAGAGTATTGAAGAAAAGCAAGAAAAAAGAACAGCAGACATGTATGAAATGCTATAAAATGTACCATAAATAAACAAGGACACAATGACTTTTTTTTTTTTAAGGAAAATGTTAACAAAGTTAATAAACCATTAGGAAAAAACAATTAAGGAACCAATGGGGAAAGTAACACAAATAACCAGTTTAGGAATTAAAACAGAATCATTCTTTTGTAGAGATCATAGGTTTGACCAAGATACTAGAGAAAGATATTAAATCCTTAGGAGTAAAATTTGACTACAGAGATCAATATCCATCCTATTTTGAAAATCAGTTTTCCAAAACACAAATATAACATAAAATAGAAAAATTCCTATATAACCCAAGTAAGTTGAATCACATTTTGAAAGCTCCGAACAGCCAACCCAGGAAGTCATGCAATGACAATTTCAGGTCCAGAATTAGAGAATACTTCAAATACTTCAAAAGAAAAAAACAAATTTATATTTCAAAAACCTACCCAAAGTGAAAATAAGCAAAGCCTATTTTTTAGTTTCTTTTGGAAAACCAGCATTACAGTGAGGATGGTGCAAGCAGGCCAGGACTTGAAATTTAAAAAAGGGGCTGGCGCTGTGGCACAACAGGTTAAAACCCTGACCTGAAGCACCAGCATTCCATATGGACACCAATTCTAGTCCTGGCTGCTCCTCTTCTGATCTTGCTCTCTGCTATGGCCTGGGAAAAGCAGAAGAAGATGGCCCAAGTCCTTGGGCGCTTGCACCCATGTGAGAGACCCAGAAGAAGCTCCTGGCTCCTGGCTTTAGATCGGTGCAGCTCCGGCTGTTGCAGCCATCTGGGGAATGAACCAGTGGATGGAAGACCTCTCTCTGTCTCTACCTCTCTCTGTAACTTTGTCTTTCAAATACATAAAAGAAATCTTTAAAAAAAAGAAATTAAAAAAATAAATATTTGGATCAAGACTTGAAATAAAAATTAAGTTTTTAAAAACATCTCTTTTATAACAGAGCTACTAGTATCCTCAGAAAAATATTTTTGTAATAAATGCAATCATAAGAAAATCTATCTATAGGAAGTAGGGACATAATAAAAAATGCAAGAGTGGTTAACATTCCCAGACAAGCCACCCAGGCAGGTAAAAAACACAAGAAGAAAATCCTATGGTCATTTAGATTCCATGTTGGAAAGCATTTAGTAAGGTTCAGCAGCTAGGAAAAAGAAAACTGCTAGCAGAGCAACAACAAAAAAGCCAGTGACTTCTTTACTGTAACTAAGAGTGAAATGAACCTACAACAAACGACGCAAATAATAAAGGGTCATTGAAAGCTTTTTTTTCCTTACAGTAAACCTAGGTCACAATTCATTCACTATCTCTCAGACTTTTTACTACAGGTGTAATAAAGGAAATAAAACAGCAAAAAGTAATTATATGGTATAAAGATCAATTTCCAAGTCATAAAATGTGAATATACTGGGTGATGTTTATATATGGAGATAATCCATAAAAATCTAAAAACTGATAAGTGAGATTACTGGAAGGATTATATATTCGTGTGTGTGTGTGTGTGTGTGTGTGTGTTCTACGAATTACTAAGTACTAGCAAGAAACAGAAAATAATAATAAAGGACAACAGGCAGACTAAAAAAAAGTGAAATTGGAGAAAAGGATTAAATTTTGTGATATCCTTAAATATTCTTTAAATCAATTCTTAAGAAACCACAGATGATTCAGCAGAAAAAAGTGTCACATAGATGATGAAAAAGAAAGGCTCTGAAGCCAATAAACAGCCATTAAATGGTACCTGACCTGAGTTAGTTTACTGCAACCTCCAAGCAGGATCCTCTCAGGAAGATACAGGTGGGAGCCCAGCGGTGAGCAGGACCAGAGAGAAAACTCCCACCCCTCGCTGCAGGGAGGGTGGCACACAAGAGGATGAAGTTTCAGAAATGAACCCAAGACTCCTTCTTGTTTCTGCCTCCAGCAAGACCTGGAGTTAGGCATCAGCGTTGTGGAGGATGCTGATTGGCTGCATCTTTTATGACATGGTGTCTTCACAGCTATGCAAGCTGTCCAATCAGGTGTGGTAGCATAAACGCTGGTAATCCCATGGAATCTTGACGCCGTAGTAGTCAACCAGTTCCGTGGCGGAGAGGCCTTAGGAGGGGCTCCAACACTCAGAACTCTGAATGTAGCCCACGTCCGTTGTTCTCGTACCTTCTTCCATCGCAGGAAGCTGCTCACCTAGGACCTCGGGACATGGTGTGTGGGGCCGAGCTCGAGGAGAGGGGAAGGCAGAGTGGGGAAGTTGTTAGAAAAGTCTGGCAGGATGTGGGCTTCCCAGAGGTTGTCGCTGGAGCCTGTAGGCCCCCTCTTGTTGCTGATAGGACCCTTCACTCAGCCCCTTCTGGCCTGCAGTATGGGGGCTGGACTGGCACCCGGCCCGGCGTCCTGTTCCTTTCCTGCTCACAGCCCAGGGGCCATCCCTGGGCAGCTGTTGGTGGCATCCTCTTGTCTTCCCCGATTGTGCAGTGGGGACGGGATGGTCATTATGGAGCATATGGGTTGTGTGCTGGGTTCCTGCAGCGAAGAGCTGTCATTTACGGGATCCACAGTTCCTCTCTTTTCCCCGGGGGTGACCGAATTCCCCAAGTTTTCTGAATAGTTCAGAAGCTGAGTCTCAGCTCATGGACCCTGACTTCTCAGCATAGCTCTTTCTGGGAGTCTGACCACGTTTTCTGTTGGTAATAACAGTGTCATAGACCAGGTAAGTTAATAAAACAGTTTTATTTTGATCAGGGTTTTGGTCGAGGTTTTAGAGGGATCAAGAGGACACTGCATTTTGGTATTGAGTGTCAGCTTAGCCTTTACATATTCTTTTACAGGCTGTCATCTGTCTCTGAACTTTCAAATAAGAAATTTTGGCTAGTCACATTTATGAATGTTTTTAAAACTGTTTCTGTTCCATGACAACCTTCACAACTCCAAAAATATAAACAGTTTCTTAAGTTAGTTTTAATTTTTATTTTGGTGTATGGTGATTGTTTTCAAAGTTATTGGAGTATAATTGATAAACAAAATTTGTATATATAAAAGGCCTGCGAGTTGATGTTTTTATATGTGAGGAGACTTTTTAAAAATCTATGAAAATTTCACTGTTTAATCCTGTTTTTCATAAACCTTTTGGAGTTCCCTTGTACATATACATTCTGAAATGATTAGGACAATCAAACTACCATACCCATCACCTTACATAGAAAACCTAATGCCTTAACAAGTTGTGAGTATCTAATCATATATTCATAACATTTCTGGGCTGTACATTATCTCCTAACTGTAAATATGTGTCGTTCAACTAACATCTTCCCATTTCTTCATTCTCAGCACCTAGCAACCACTATTCTCTTCGGTGCTTAAGTTTGACTTTCTGAGATTCCATAAATAAGGGAGACTGTGTGGTATTTATCTTTCTGTGACATTTCAATCAGCCTAATGTCCATATTCATACTTTTCAATCCAGATTGTGACAAAATGTCAGAATTTCCATGTTAATGTTGAATGTGATTCCATTGTGTGTGTATGGCAGTTTCTCTATTCATCTGTTGATAGACAATGTTTATTTATATATCTTATTCTATGAATAATGCTCACATGAACATGGTTGTGCAGTTGTATCTTTGAGGTAGTGATTTTATTTCTTTAGATGCACATCTGATAGTGGGAATGGTTTATTATTTGTTAGTTCCATTTTTTAATTTTATTTGAGACACCTCCATAGTGTTTTCCATAGTAGATGTACTAATTTACATTTCTATTTATAATTTATATGTTCCCTTTTCTCCAATGTTGATTCAATATTTATGTTTTTTACCTTTTTATAATAGCTATTTTTACATATGTGAAGTCATAACCATTGTGGTCTTGACTACCAGTGCTGAGCCCCTTTTCAAATGCCTGTTAGGTGCTTATGGAAAAACTGATCATATCCTTCGCTCATTTCTTATTATGATATTTTCTTTTGAATTGTGTCTCTTCTTTATATTAATCCCTTAATCAGCTATGATTTGCCAGTATTTTCTTTCATTCCTTTCTTTCACTTTTCAGCTTTTCCTTTAGTATGCAGAATGTTTTTTACTGTTTTGCAGTCTTACGTCCTTATTTTTGCTTTTGTCACCTGTACATTTGGTGTCATACCTAAATCATTATAAAAATCTGGCAAAGTCACAGTTGTAGACGTTTGTGAAGTGAGTCAGTGGATGGGAATGTCCTCTCTCTCACTCTCACTCTCCCTCCCTCTCTCTGTTTGTTTTTCTGTGTGTCTCTTTTTCTTTGAAACTAATTAATTAAGAAATTCTTTAAAAACTTCATAGAATAATGGGTACCAAATCAGAGTTAGGTGATAGTGACTTCCTTGTGTTACATAGCATTGTGGGGTGACTATAGTCCACAGTAATCTATCCCATATTTTATGAACAAATAGAGGAAAGGTGCTCCAAGGCCCTGATTTTGAAGTATAATGTCAGAGAAGGGAAAATGTTGTTTACTCTGATTTATTTAGTACACATCGTATGCATGAATTAAAATCTCACACTGCAGTCCATAGGTATGTATAATTATTGTCAACAAAATAAACTTAAAACATCATTCTTGGCGTATAACATTAAGGGGTATTAAAATATTAAATTAGTATCACAACTAAAATTATGATCATTGGAAGTGGTTTATTAATACAAACATAATCTAGAAATACATGAATTGGCATTTTTTTAAAGATTTATTTTATTTATTTGAAAGTTACAGAGAGAGGCAGAGAGAGAGAGAGAGAGAGAGACGTATTCCATGCACTGGTTCACTCCTCAGATGGTCGCAATGGACAGAGCTGAGCTGATCCAAAGCCAGGTGTTTCTTCTGGGTCTTCCACATGGTTGCAGGGGCCCAAGGACTTGGGCCATCTTCTGCTGCTATTTCAGGCCATAGCAGAGAGCTGGATCAGAAGAGGAGCAGCCAGGACTAGAACCGGTGCCCATATGGAATGCTGGCATTCAGGCCAGGGCTTTAACCCACTGCGCCACAGCACCAGCCCCATGAATTGGCAGATTGTCATTCTAAGTGTAGTGATTAGGAGGCAGTACTTTACCTTAAATTGGTGATTAGTACTTTTTTTTAACATTTTTTATTTTTTAAAATTTTTTATTTTTATTTTTGACAGGCTGAGTTAGACAATGAGAGAGAGAGAGAAAGGTCTCCCTTTTTCCTTTGGTTCACCCCACAAGTGGCCGCTATGGCTGGCGCATTGTGGCTGGTGCACTGTGCCAATTCGCAGCCAGGAGCCAGGTGCTTCCTCCTGGTCTCCCATGTGGGTGCAGGGCCCAAGGACCTGAGTCATTCTCCACTGCACTCCTGGGCCACAGCAGAGAGCTGGACTGGAAGAGGAGCAGCCAGGACAGAATCCAGCATCCCAACTGGGACTAGAACCCGGGGTGCCTGCGCCGCAGGTGGAGGATTAGCCTAGTGACCCACGGCACCGGCCGAGTACAACTTTTAAATTGTTTCATATAAGAAAAATGAAGTATTTTTTAAGTGTATATGGAATTAATTTTAATTAGGGCAATATCACAAGAAATATGGAACTAAATTGTAGGTTAATTTTGGTGCAAAATTTTATTGAAAAACATGCATAGTTCTTTCATACTAAACAATGTCCATGAATTGTAAGGCCTTTGTATTTATGGGTTTAAATATTTTTGAACAAAAATGAGCATATTTTAATTTTATGTTCCAGAAAATATGTGGAACCTCCTCATATTTTTCATCTTATTTCCTTCTGTGAAGCCCAAACTCAGTCTGCCCAGTCCTATGTCATATTTTCAGTGAATATTCTATGGTGGGTGCTGTGTTGCAAGTTATGTAATCATAAGCACATTCTAATATAAACACATTTCCATTAATCCCAAATGCTTCATATTATTTATAGCACTCCTCATTAACCATCAGCCCCAGCACAGGCATTAATCTAAACTCTATCTCTAGAGATTGACCTTTCCTGGACAGTCATAATGGGAAACGGGATGTTAGAGTATATGGGGATGGCTTTGAGTTTCTTCTCTTTCTTTGTCTTTTGAATTTCAGTATTTTGTGATCATTTCTTAATTAAATTTGATTGTCAAATAGTATAGGATTATAAAAAATATACTAAACACTGCTTTCTTTACATATCAGTATTTGTGTTGTTTTCACATTTGGCTTCATAAATATTGCTTCAGTATTCATGTGCCTATGGATTTTGTATCTCTTAGTGACATACCTGACAGAGAAACTGCTGAAGCAACAAGTAATCCCATGTAGAGATTGCTGGAAAACTGTCAAATTATTTTCATAGTGGCTGTAATATTTTACTGGGAATGTATGAGGGTTCCCTGTTCTCCACATCCATGTCAACATTTATCTATAGTGAATAAGAATCATTTGACTTAATATGAAGTGCTATCTTCCTGAGGTTTTGATTTACATTTCCACAATGATTTATATTAAGCATATATTTTTGCAATATTAAAATCTCTTACTGAAATCAATGCTTCATTTAAAAATTGTACATTATTTTTTGTAATTTTTAGTATAAAATTCGAGTTTTTTTCTTAAATTTCTTGTGATATTTTCACTCTTTGATGCTACCTTGAATGTTATTGTTAATTATTTTTTTAGAATGTTCATCACTGTTAAACAGAAATATAATTGATATGTATATCTTTATATTCTGCAAAAATGCTGAATTACTGTATTTTTGGAGGGGAGTTTAGTGACTTCCTCAGGATATATTTTACATATAAGACTATGTGTTGAGTATTACAAGTCAACTTTCCTCTCTTATTTGCAATCTGGAGTTTTATTCTTTTGCATTGTTCATTTTTTTGGTAGAATCATCCATTACACTGTTGAATAGAAGTGCTAAAATTAGCAGTCTTATTCCCATTTATAAGAGTTTACTGTAAATTTTCCATAGGTGCCCTTTCTGTGGTGGAAATTCTCCTCAATTAATAGATTGTTTAGGGTTTTAATCATAAATTGAATTTAGTCAAATTTTTCTCTATTGAGTTTATCAAATCTTGATTTTCTGATTATTACATTAAATATTTACCCTTAGTATTTTTTATTTTTTAATTTGAGAGGCAGGGAGAGGTAGAGCTCCTATCTTCTGGTTCATTCTGCATATGTCTGTGATGACAGATCTGGACTGGAGATAAAATCCTGGCCTCCAATGTTGGTGACATGGTCCCAGTTACATGCCCCATCACCACAGCCTCCCATATTTTTCATTGGCAGGAAGCTGGATTCAGAAGCCAGAGGTAAAAGTTGAACATAAGCACTGTAGAATGCAATGCAGGTATCTTACCCAAACCAAATCTGTGCCTATATGTCTGGTTTTGTTCAAATATCACACTGTTTAGATTACTTTTGCTTTTGAATTAAGAGAATGTGAGGCCTTTAACTTTGATCTTATTTTCAAAGACTTGTGCCATCTTCTACTGCTATCCCAGGCCATAGCAGAGAGCTGGTTAAGAAGTGGAGCAGCTGGGACTCGAACTGGTACCCATATGGGATGCCAGCATTTCAGGCCAGAGCTTTAACTGGCTGCACCACAGATCAGTGCAGCTTCAGCCATTGCAGCTATCTGGGGAGTGAACCATCAGATGGAAGATCTCTCTCTGTTTCTACCTCTCTCTGTAACTCTTTCAGATATAAAAATAAAGCTTAAAAAAAGAAAGAATAACTTTTTAAAAAAATGTATGGTTATATCAATAGATACAGAGAAACCATTTGATAAAATACAACACTCTCTCATGATGAATAAATAAACAGTTTTCATTCTTCTATTTGTTATTGTGATGTGTCACATTTGTTAATTTGCATATGTTGAACCATCCCTGCATACCAGGGATACCAAGTAAATAATCTTTCTGATATGTTGTTCGATTCATTTCATTCATCTTTTGTTCATCTGTGATACTGGTTTATAATTCTCTTTCTTTGTTGTATGTTTTTCTGGTTTTTGAATTAAGGTTATGCTGGTCTCATAGAAGGAGTTTGGGAGAATTTCCTCCATCTCAGTTGTTTAAAATAGATTGAGAGGAATTGGAATTAATTTTTCTGTAAAAGTTTGGTAGAGCTCAGCTTGTAAACAT
Source organism: Oryctolagus cuniculus (assembly GCF_964237555.1). Classification (NCBI taxonomy): domain Eukaryota; kingdom Metazoa; phylum Chordata; class Mammalia; order Lagomorpha; family Leporidae; genus Oryctolagus; species Oryctolagus cuniculus. The sequence continues at coordinate 87,196,299 of NC_091446.1, read as the reverse complement.
CCAGTCCTGGGCTTTTTCTATGTGAGGTGGGTCTTTATTTCTTATTCAGTCTCTATCTTGGTTATTTTTTTGTTTAGGTTTTCAGTGTCTTTGTGCATCAATTTTTGGTAGACTGTGCTTATCTAGGAATCTATCCATTTCTTCTAAAATTTCCTATTTGTTGGCATATAGCTTTTTTCATAATTTTTGATGAATTTTATTTCTGTGGTGTCTGTTTAATGTTTCCTTCTTTATTTCTGAATTTATTAATATGTGTCATCTCCCCTCTCTCTCTTTTTTTGATTAGTTAGGTCTGTGGTGTATCAATTTTAATTTTTTTTAAAAAATTGTTCTTCATTTGACTGATCTTTTTTTTCTTTTTTGTTTCAATTTTATTTCTCCTTTAATTTTAAGAGTTTTTTCCCTCATACTAATTTGTGATTTGGTTTATTGTTTTTCTAGGTTTTGAATGGATTGTTAGATGATTTGTTTGATCCTTTTCCAATTTTGAGGGAAGCACTAATTGCTATAAACTTAACTCTGAGAATTGCTTTTGCAGGATATCATAAGTTGATATGTATGTTGTCATTTTCATTTCTTTCCTGTAATTTTTGATTTCCTTTTTGATTTCTTCTATGACCCATTATTCATTCAGGAGCAGGCTGTTCAGACTCCATGTGCTTGCATGCTTTCTAGAGTTTCTTCTGTTCTTAATTTTTATATTCATTCCATTGTGGTCAAAAAAGATACATGGTATGATTTCATTTTCTTTTAATTTACTGAATTTGCTTTATGGCCTAACATATGATCTATCCTAGAAGTTCCATGCACTAGTGATAAGAATGTGTATTCTGCAACTGTGGGATGAAACATTCCGTATATGTCAATTATGTCATTTTGGTCCATAGTGTAGATTAGCTGTCTTCTTTGATTTTTCTTTGTCTAGTTGTCCTGTGTTTTGATGAAACTGTGATATTGCTGTTGCCCATTACTGTTGTATTGAAGTTGATGTTTCTGTTTAGATCCATTAACCTTTGTTTTAAATAATCAGACACTGGAGGTGGCACTGTGGCAAAGCAGGTAAAGCATTCCATATGGACACTGCTTTGAGACTTCACTGTTCCCCCTCCAATCTAGCTCTCAGCTGTGGCCCAGGAAAGCAGTAAAAGATGGCCCAAGTCCTTGGGCTCCTGCATCCATATGGGAGACCCAGAAGAAGCTCCTGCCTCCTGGCTTCTGATTGGCTCACCTCTGGCCACTGTGGCCATTTGAAGAGTGAACAAGCAAATGGAAGACCTCTCTCTCTCTCTCTCTCTCTCTCTCTCTCTCTGTCTCTTAGCCTCTGCCTCTCTGTAGCTCTGCTTTTCAAATAAATAAGTGATTCTTTAAAAAAAAATGAAAAACAATCACGTACCCTAGCATTGGGTACATATACATTTACCATAGTTACATCTTTCTGTTGGATTGATCTCTTTGTTAATACATAATGCTCTGAGCCGGCACCGCGGCTCACTAGGCTAATCCTCCACCTTGCGGTGCCGGCACACCGAGTTCTAGTCCTGGTCAGGGTGCTGGATTCTGTCCCGGTTGCCCCTCTTCCAGGCCAGCTCTCTGCTGTGGCCAGGGAAGTGCAGTGGAGGATGGCCCAAGTGCTTGGGCCCTGCACCCCATGGGAGACCAGGATAAGCACCTGGCTCCTGCCATCGGATCAGCGTGGTGCGCTGGCCGCGGCAGCCATTGGAGGGTGAACCAACGGCAAAAGGAAGACCTTTCTCTCTGTCTCTCTCTCTCTCACTGTCCACTCTGCCTGTAAAAAAAAAAAAAAAAAAAACAACAAACAAACAAAAAAACCATAATGCTTTTCTTTGTCTTAATAGTTTTGCTTTAAAGTCTGTTTTTATGACATTATCATGGCTGATATTTCTCTTTTTTACTTTTTGTTAGCATGGAATATCACTTTCCACCCTTTAACTTTCAAAGTCTGTATATATCTTTGTAGCAGAGATGTGTTATTACAGGCAGTGAAAGATGGGTCTTGTGTTTTAATACATTCAGCTAGTCTGTATCTTTTTTTAGATTTATCCATCCATTTGCAATTTTTTTTTTATTTATTTGACAGATAGAGTTAGTGAGAGAGACAGAGAGAAAGGTCTTCCCTCCGTTGGTTCACTCCCCAGATGGCTGCCACGGCTCAAACTGTGCCGATCTGAAGCCAGGAGCCAGGTGCTTCCCCCTGGTTGTCCCATGCAGGTGCAGGGGCCCAAGCACTTGGGCCATCCTCCACTGCCCTTCTGGGCCACAGCAGAGAGCTGGACTGGAAGAGGAGCAACTGGGAGTAGAACCTGGTGCCCATATGTGATGCCGGTGCTGCAGGCAGAGGATTAACCAAGTGAGCCACATTGCCGACCCCATCCATCCATTTGAAAGTCAAAGTTACACAGAGAGAGAAGGAGATGCAGAGAGAGAGAGAGAGAGAGAGAGAGAGAGAGAGAGGTCTTCCATCTGCTGGTTCAGTCCCCAGTTGGCTGCAATTGCCAGAGCTATACTGATCCAAACCCAGAGCCAAGAGCTTCTTCCAGGTCTCCCACATGGGTGCAGGGGCCCAAGGACTTGGGCCATCTTCCACTACTTTCTCAGGCCATAACAGAGAGCTGTGTTGGAAGTGGAACATCCAGGACTTGAACCACTGCCCACGTGGATGCCAGCAATGCAGATAGCGGCTTTACCTGCTACACCACACAGTGCCAGCCCCTTGATTTATTTTATTGTTTTTCTTTTGGAAACTTCATGGTTTAAGAGTGAGTTAATCTTACTCCTTATTGTGATGCATGCTCACCATTTATCTAGACCGTGTATTTAATTACTAACAGTTTTATTGGGTATAACTAGTTTACAAAAGTCTCACACACTTCCGGTTGCCCCTCTTCCAGGCCAGCTCTCTGCTGTGGTCCGGGAGTGCAGTGGAGAATGGCCCAAGTGCTTGGGTCCTGCACCCCATGGGAGACCAGGAGAAACACCTGGCTCCTGCCTTTGGATCAGTGCGGTGCGCCGGCCACAGTGCGCCGGCCGCGGCAGCCATTGGAGGGTGAACCAACGGCAAAAGGAAGACCTTTCTCTCTGTCTCTCTCTCTCACTGTCCACTCTGCCAGTCAAAAAATAAAATAAAATAAAATAAAAAAGTTTTAAAAAAAAGTCTCACACACTAACATGACATGCAAGAAGTTGTAGCTCATAATGATTAATACAGGACCGAGTTTCACCTGAAATATCAAATGAAGCTAAGTTAATTTCTCCAGACTCCTTCACTCTGCATTTTGCTGTAGCTTGCTGCTATTGAGGGTATTATATTGTGGCCTCTATGTTCCTGCTATTTTTCTGTGCAAGGATATAGGAGTCAGCCCTGTATCGTGAGAACATTACTCTTTATCTTTAAATGGATTTAAGCAAGCAACACTCACTCAGGCTGTGTGCTTCAATGTGGCACTATATAATAACAGATGCATAATGATAATTTTATATAATATTTCTTTTTAAAAAATTTATTTGAAAGTCACAGTTACACAGAGAGAGAAGGAGAGACAGAGAGAGAGAGAGAGAGAGAGAGAGGTCTTCATCTGCTGGTTCACTTCTCAGATGGCCGCAATGGCAGAGCTGCTCCAATTCAAAGCCAGAAGCCAGGAGGTTCTTCCAGGTCTCCCACATGGGTGCAGGGGTCCAAGAACTTGGGTCATCTTCTATTGCTTTCCCAGGACATAGCTGAGAGCTGGATCAGAAGTGGAGCAGCTGGGTCTCAAACCAGTGCCTATATGGGGTGCTGGCACTGCAGGCAGTTGCTTTACTCACTATGCCATGGTGCCAGCCCTTATATTTTATAAGCAGGTATTTCAAAACGTTCATGGGCAATACATATTATCATTTAATTTTATAACCAGGAAACTTTGAGTGCTTTTATATAAAGCATAAAGAACTAAAAAACATTAGAATTATAGAATGTATGTATATTAATTCCACAGAAGAGAAAAATCTACCCAACCTGGACCTCCATATCTGTTCAAGTTGATGTACTAAGATTTTTAAATTGGCATAATAATTGAAAATGTTAGAGGTTCCCTAAACAAATGTACCTATTTTTAGTCTATTTGATTGTAAGTAGAATATGCAACTTATTTTGTATTATTTTTAAAATAAAATTGAGGGCCAGCACTGTGGAAATAGTGGGTAAAGCCAGCAACTGTGGTGCTGGCATCCCATATGGCCACCAGCTCATGTCCCAGGTGGTCCAAGTATTTGGGCTCCTGCACCTATCCTGGTTTCTGGATTTGGATCAGCCCAGCACTGGCCATTGTGGCCATTTGGGATGTGAGCCAATAAATGGAAGGTCTTTCCTCTCTCCCTCTCCCTCTCCCTCTCCCTCTCCCTCTCCCTCTCCCTCTCCCTCTCCCTCTCCCTCTCCCTCTCCCCCCCTCTCTCTTTCTCTCTCTCTATCTCTATATATCTCTACCTTTATCTCTGTCTCTCCTTCTCTATCTCTATAATTCTGTCTTTCAAATAAATTAAAAGTTTTTTATAAAAATGGGTTTAAATATTTTCAAATATTTCCTACAATACAGAAGAATAAAATACTTTTGGGCCCATGAGAGTCTCACAGGCATGGAAAGCCAAGACACTGTGGCAAAAACAACCTGAATGAAAGATCTCGGTGAACAAGACCCCAGCAGAAAGAACGGGCCATCAGAGAAGGAGGCACCTTTCTCTGAAGGGAGGAAGGAATCTCCACTGTGATATGGCCTTGACTAAACAAGTTCAGAGTTGGTGAACTCAAGGGGCTTCCATAGCCTCGACAGCTCATGACAAGAGCCTCGGGTGATTACTGACGTCATAAATAAGAGTGTCAATTGTTAAATCAATGATGGGAGTCACTGTGCACATGCTCCCCACATAGGATCTCTGTCAATGTGTTTTACTATGAGAGTTAATGATAACACTACTAGTTGAACAGTACTCTATATCTTCTGTGGGTGTGTGGGTGCAGTCTGTTGAAATCTTTGCTTAGTATATACTAAATTGATCTTCTGTATATAAAGATAATTGAAAATGAAACCTGATGAAGAGTGGGGTGGGAGAGGGAGTGGGAGATGGGAGGGCTGTGGGAGGGAGGGAGGTTGGGGGGGGAAGCCACAACAATGCAAAAGTTGCACTTTGTAAATTCACATTTATTAAATAAAAAATAAAAAAAGAATAAAGTACTTTTGAAGAAACATTAAATAATTCATTTTCACATTGGGTAAAATCACCTATTTTTTTCTTTTTTTAAAGATGTATTGTATTCATTTGTAAGGCAGCTTTATAGGGATGGAGAAACAGTCAAAGAGATTTTCCATCTGCTGCTTCACTCCCCAAAAGGCTGCAATGGCCAGAGCTGGGTAAAACCAAAGCCAGGAGAAAGAAGCTTCATCTTGTTCTTCCATGTGGATGGCAGGGACCCAGTCATGTGGGTCAGTTCAGCTGCTTTCCCAGGCCATTGGCTGTGAACTGGATAGGAAGTGGAGCATCAGAACTTGAACAGGTGCCTATATAGGATGCCAGCATTGCAGATAGGACATAACCTCCTCAGCCACATTGACGACCTCCTAAAATCACCTATTTCTAAAGAGTTTGTTTTTATTTATATTCTTTTTATAAAATACTTATTTGTTTATTTGAAAGTGAAAGTTATAGAAAAGAGGGAAAGACAGAGAGATCTTCCATCAGCTGGTTCACTCCCCAGATGGCTTCAAAGGCAGGGGTTGGGCTAAGTCAAAGCCAGGAGCTTCTTCCAGGTCTCCCACATGGATGAAGGAGCTCAAGAACTTGACCAATTCTCTGATGTTTCCCCAAGCCATTGTCATGGAGCTGGATCAGAAGAGTAACAGCCAGAACTTGAACTGGCACCCATATAGGATTTCATTCTCACAAATGGTGGCTTAAATGCTAGCCCCTCCTTATATTCTTTATAAAATTACTTTTAAGGGTCTCTTTCTAAATAAAAAAATATATTATTTACCAAGTTATTGTGTAATTTATTGTCTCTATTTATAAGTCATGGTAACACCAGGATTTTTTACAAGATCTAAATGGGTGCCAGTGCTATGGTGCAACAGATTAAAGCCCTAGCCTGCAGCACCGACATCCCATATGGGCACCAGTTCGAGTCCTAGTGGCTGCTCCTCTGATCCAGCTCTCTGCTATGGCCTGGGAAAGCAGTGAAAGATGGCCCAAGTCCTTGGGCCCCTGAACCCGCATGGGACACCTGGAAGAAGCTCCTGGCTCCTGGCTCGGATCAGCTCAGCTCTGGCCATTGTGGTCTTTGGGGAGTGAACCAGCAGAATGGCAGATCTCTCTCTCTCTCTCTCTGTAAATTTGTCTTTCAAATAAAAATATCTTTAAAAAAAGAAAATTAAATGAGTCATACCCTTTAGGTATAAATTCAGCTGAATCTACAGTGTCTGTAATGTGACCATAATAAAACTCAAGTCTGGTACATATCTCATCAGGTAGACATTACTGTGTCCTTCCTTTAAGAATTAAGAACAGGGGCCAACATTTTGGTGCAGATTAAGCAGCTGCTCACAATGCTGGCATCCCATATGAACTCAGGTTTCCAATCCCAGTTCTGATCCAGTTCACTACTAATGTGTGTAGGAAAGCAGCAAAACATTACTGAAGTACTTGGGCACTTCCCACCTATGTGGAGGAAGCAGTTGGAGTTCCATGCTCCTGGTTTTTGCCTGGCCCAGTCCCAGCCATCATTGTTATTTGGGGAGTGAACCAGCAGGTGGAAGATTTCTCTCTCTCTCTTTCATTATCTCCCCACTCCCTCTTCTGTAAGTCTGACTTTCAGATAAGTAAATAAATAAATCTTTTTAAAAAAAAGAAACTAAGGGGCTGGCACTGTGGCGCAGCAGGTAAACACCCTGGCCTGAAGAGCCGGCATCCATATGGGTGCTGGTTCTAGTCCTGGCTGCTCCTCTTCCAATCTAGCTCTCTGATGTGGCCTGGAAAAGCACTAGATGATTGTCCAAGTCCTTGGGTCCCTGCACCCACATGGGAGACCCAGAGGAAGCTCCTGGCTCCTGGATTTGGATCAGTGCAGCTCCGGCCATTGCAGCCATCTGGGGAGTGAACCATCAAATGTAAGATCTCTCTCTCTCTCTCTCTCTCTCTCTCTCTCTCTCTCTCTCCTCTCTGTGTAACTCTGACTTTCAAATAAATAAATAAATCTTAATAAAAAGAAACCAAGAAAGCAGAAGAAATTCAAGAAAAAAACTAATTAAATGAATATATTTAATAAAGAGTCCAAAACAGACTATAAATGTGCTACTACTGCACATTTGTCACTAAGATGTGCTAAATGAAAAATTATTAATGTATATTATCATGTACTTATTTGGATGATTGATTATTGGTAACTAGTATTTAGTTTTAAAGGAAAAAATTTCAAGTGACAATATTCATCAGTAGAAAAAAGTTGAAACAAAGCACTCTCAATCTCACAAAATCATGTGGATAGGAAAAGGCATATCTGATTTATTCTAAGCAGCCTTTCTAAAATTTACAGATTTTTTTCTGGCAATAATAAACTTGGCTCATCATAGAAAGTTCTTTGAAGGCTGTTGTTAAATTTGTTACTCTTTGAAAAAGTAAATTTGATTGCATGATACAGCAAGAGGTAAATTTTTTATTTATAGGACACTTGAAAATCCATTGTACTTAGTCTCTATACTTTATATAACAGAAATTACACAGATAAATTTCACTTTGTCTAATTTTTTAAAATATTTACTTATTTATTTGACAGGCAGTTACAGACAGAATCTTCCATTCGCTGGTTCACTCCCCAATGGCCACAATGGCCAAAACTGGGCTAACCCAAAGCCAGAGGCCAGGAACTTCTTCAGGATCTCACATGAGTGCAGGGGTTCAAGCACTTGGGCTATCTTCCACTGCTTTCCCAGGTCATTAGCACAGAGCTAGATTGGAAGTGGAGCAGCAGAAACATGAACCAGCACTGTATGGGATACCAGTGCCACAGGCAGAGGCTTAACAACTATGGCACAGCACTGGCCCCCGATATATCTAAATTTACGATAAACCCAGAATACAATTTTCTTTTCTTTATTAATTTCTTTCTTTTCTTTCCTTTTTTTTTTTTTTTTGGTTAATTTTTCTGTGTCATGAAGCTTGCACATTGCATCCAAAGACATGGACCAGGGATAGAGGCTTATGATTACTGTGTGCAAGAACTCTCCTCTTGAGGGTCAAAGCATCTGACAAGGAAGCTCTCCTAGATTAAGTCCTCAAGCACCTCTCTCAATAACAAGCAAGAGAAGGCGTGCTAACTGGAGAACATCTTGGGTTTAATTAACTCTGGGAGGTCTGAGTGTTACTGGAGTCCTCATTGGGATGTAATAATGGGTCATTAATCAGTTGAATATGACTATTAACCACTAGAGGGCTCTGTAGGGTCAATTAAATTTTCACAATCATTGACACCTGATTCCCCACTGTTGTCTCCAGCTGCTCTTCTGGGGAAGAAAATGTGCTCCACTTAAAGGATACTTAAGTCCAACACTGGAGGAAGCATATCTGAAAGAGCCCACAGCTGAGATCAAGGCATAAAGACACTTGCTTCCATGTGAGATTGACTAAAAATACTGTGTTGATTGGGTAAAAGTCATCATGAAGTGGACCAGGGACCTCTGCATCTCCAAGTGTATTTCTACCTTCCAGCTGCAAACCCAGAATAAGGCATCCAAAGAATAAAGAATGATTCCATACTTCTATGTGGTGCTTCTCTGATTAACATTGCCTGCTGAAATCTTCTTGTTCCTATTTATTTTTACCCAGAATAGTTTGTCCTAATTTTTGCACTTCTGCCTGACAATATTCAACAATTGCACACTGTGCTCTACATTTGCACACACTGACAGCATTTTATTTTTGTGTGCATTATAAACCTGATAAGTTGCTCTAATGATTTTTATTTTTTCATCATTATAAAAATGCCAGTATCATGTTCTTTAATAAGTTTGGCATAATACTGAAAGGTGTTTGACACTGAAGACACTGTGCTTTTGCTTGCTAGTATTACCTAGATTGGGAGTAGTGATACCCTCTGATTATACCTTCAAGTTGAACTAAAGAGAGCCTAAATTCTAAAACAGGAATAAAATTACTGATAATAGAGATGAAGCTGAAGAGAAGAAAACAAGATTGGGCACTCTGATGGTGTGAGTGAGCTGTTTATGGGTGATCTGTTCCTTATATGAAAACTGCTTCTGCAGATTTGCCAAATTATCTAAAATAATAACCTTCTTTCACTTATCTTTAAGAATTCTGTCCCAAATCTCTTCCCTTAATTTCACTTTCACAGTTAAACATGCAGTTTTGAATAAAGCTGGTTATTATGGATTTCAATTGTTTGCAGAAATTGTGTCTTGCTAATGTGTCGCTCCCCCTCTTCACGGAGGAACGACACTAAACCCTGCCTAGGCTTCATATCCGAGTCACGGCACCATTATGTCGCTCCCCGTCTTTGTGGAAGAACGACACAGGACCCTGCGCTGTTCTTTTGTCTGCTCAGCCCTCCCCGGGTTTGCTGCTGGTTCTTCCCGGGTTGGCTACCGTCCCTGATGCTAAAAGTTGCTTCTTGTCTTATCTCTCTCAGCAAGAATCTTTTATGGCCCACACTGCTGCTGGTGCTGTAGAAACTTATAGTGCGGAAGGTGTAGTCCAAAATGGAGGTTGTCATAATGAAATTCTCTGAGTGCACTATTTTAATATCAAATATTTTATTTTTTAACTTTTATTTAATAAATATAAATTTCCAAAGTACAGCTTTTGGATTACAGTGGCTTTTTCCCCCCATAACCTCCCTCCCACCCGCAACCCTCCCATCTTCCACTCCCTCTCCCATCCCATTCACATCAAGATTCATTTTCAATTATCCTTATATACAGATGATCAATTTAGTATATACTAAGTAAAGATTTCAACAGTTTGCACCCACACCAAAACACAAAGTGTAAAGTACTGTTTGAGTACTAGTTATACCGTTAATTCACATTGTACAACACATTAAGGACAGAGATCCTACATGGAGAGCAAGTGCACAGTGACTCCTGTTGCTGATTTAACAATTGACACTCTTGTTTATGATGTCAGTAATCACCCTAGGCTCATGTCATGAGTTGCCAAGGCTATGGAAGACTTTTGAGTTTGACGACTCCGATCTTATTTAGACAAGATCATAGTCAAAGTGGAAGTTCTCTCATCCCTTCAGAGAAAGGTACCACCTTCTTTGATGGCCCCGTTCTTTCTGCTGGGATCTCACACAGAGATCTTTCATTTAGGTTTGTTTTTTTTTTCTTTTTTTTCTTTTTTTTTTCTTTGCCACAGTGTCTTGGCTTTCCATGAATATCAGGCATTTTAAATAATCATTTATTGTATTTTTGTGTTGCTATTGACTAACTCATAGTATCATGTTATCCTTTGCCTGTTCAGCTGAGCTATACTGCAATCTTCTTTATGGACATGATCATCACCCAGAGATTAGTATTCATTACACCTCCTCTGAGTTAGGCACTATCAAGGAATGAGGTTGTGTTAGTCAATAATTTGATCTGTGGAATTTAAAGTTTAAAAGAGATAAGTTATCATAACCACCTCAAAGGTCCTTTGGTACATCTTTCTGAATAACTTAGAGATGAGAACTACTTTGAAAGAAAAAATGAAGTAGCTGACACCTGGAGCACCTACCTGTAATGCCAGCATCTCATGTGAGCACTGGTTTGAGTCCCAGCTGCTCCATTTATGATCTGTCCCCCTGTTACTGCATCTATTTGGGGAATGAACCAGAAGATGGAAGATTTCTATCTCTCCCTGCAACCTTCTCTATCTCTGCCTTTCAAACAAATACTGTAAATCTTATTTTAAAAGAGCTTAGGGTCCAGCACTATGGCATAGTGGGCTAAACCTCTGCCTGTGGTGCCAGTTCAAGTCCCAGCTGTTCTTCTTCCCATCCAGCTCTCTGCTTTGGCCTGGGAAAGCAGTAGAAGATGGCCCAAATGATTGGGCTCCTGCACCCATGTGGGGGAGAAGAGTGAAGTTCCAGGCTTCTGGCTCCTGGCTTCAGATTGACCCAGCTCAGTCTATTGTGGCTATTTCTGGAGTAAACCAGTGGATAAATCTTTCTCTCTGTCTCTCCCTCTGTCTGTAACTCTACCTCTCAAATAAAATAATAAAATCTTTTTTATAAAAAAAAAACAGAGTTTAGCCTCAAGTTTGGAACCTTTAGTAATTTTTGATGGGTTGAGAGGAAATTTGTAAAATTTGTGATACAACTGAGAGCCTTCTGAGTCCTAGCATGTAAGAAGAGAATAGCGAGCAGACATCTAGTAGACATGACCTAATAGGGTAGAACCCATAGCATTGTTTTTCTGAAGACCACAGTAAGTCCTATGGTCCCTGTTCAAAGGTCATGGAAAACCATCCACACAGTCAGAAGAGGAGTGTGACTTGATGAGATTTTAGTTTGTAAAATGACCTTTTAATTAAGTCCTAATGAACATCTCCAGAGAAAACATAGAAAAATACAGCTGAAATGTAAATATTCATTAATAATAACAAGACTTGATGGAATAAATGGCACCTTTAAGGGAAATGTAATTCAGGGAAGAGAGATAAGATGTGTTAAAGAGGATTTCACTAGGATCTGGAATAACTTGAGCATCAGAACACATAATTTCAGACTATAATACCTTTAACAAGATAAGAATCTATGAACTCATAATGATATAATACATAATGACAGAATAACTAGGACAGAAGATTGAGTCTTTAGCATTGATGCTAGATCAAAATATAAATGGAAAAACAATATTGGGAATTAAAGCACCAGCATTTCATATAGTGTTGATGATTTCATATAGTGTTGATGGAAGAAAATTTGATAGGAAAAATAATACTGGCATAATATTAGAATTTTTTCTGCCAGGCAGTTAGACAGTGAGAGAGAGAGACACAGAGAGAGTTATAGACAGTGAGAGAGAGATAGAGAAACGTCTTCCTTCTGTTGGTTCACTCCCCTAATTGCTGCTACAGCCAGCACTGTGCCGATCTGAAGAAGCCAGGAGCCAGGTGCCTCCTCCTGGTCTCCCATGTGGGTTCAGGGACCCAAGCACTTGGGCCATCTTCAGCTGCCCTCCCGGGCCACTGCAGAGAGCTGGACTGGAAGAGGAGCAAATGGGACTAGTACCCGGCACCCCAACTGTGACTAGAATCCAGGGTACCGGCACCACAGGTGGAGTGTTAGCCAAGTGAGTCATAGCGCTGGCCAGAATATTTTTTAATAAAAGTCCACACATTCCAAAAAGGAATAAATTTGTATATAGCACAGCATATACAAATGCTGTGGTGCAGCAAGTTTCACCACTGCTTGCTACACTGGCATTCCACATCAGAGTGCTGTTGTGCTGCTTCAAGTCCCAGCTTCTCTGCTTTTGATCAAGCATAATGTGAATGCACCTGGGAAGGCCCCAGAACATGGTCCAAGTCCTTGGGCCCTGCCACCCTGTGGAAGACCAGGAAACAGTTGTTCATCCTAGTTTTAGCTTGACAAAGAACTTACCGTTGCAACTCTTTTGGGAATGAACCAGCAGAGATAGAGAGAGAGACACACAGACACAGAGAGAGACAGAGAGAGAGAGAGAGAGAGAGAGAGAGAGAGAAATAGATCCAGCTCTCTGCTATGGCCTGGGAAATCAGTAGAAGATGGCCCAAGTGCTTGGACCTATGCACCCACATGAGAGACCTGGAAGAAGCTCTTGGCTTCCGGCTTTGGATTGATGCAGTTCTGGCAGTTGTGGCCAACTGGGGAGTGAACCAGTGGATGGAAGACCTGTCTCTCTTTCTCTCTCTCTCTCTCTCTCTGCCTCTCCTTCTCTCTGTGTAACTCTGACTTTCAAATAAATAAACAAATAGGATGGTGCTGTAGCTCACTAGGCTAACCCTCCACCTGTGGTGCTGGCACCCCAGGTTCCAGTCCCAGTTGGGGTGCCAGATTCTGTCCCAGTTGCTCCCCCTCCAGTCCAGCTCTCTGCTGTGGCCTGGGAGTGCAGTGGAGGATGGCCCAGGTGCTTGGGCCCTGCACCCACATGGGAGACCAGGAGGAAGCACCTGGTTCCGGCTTTGGATTGGAGCAGTGCTGGCCACAACACACTGGCCATAGTGGTGGCCACTTGGAGGGTGAACCAACGGCAAAAGGAAGACCTTTCTCTCTGTCTCTCTCTCACTGTCTAACTCTGCCTGTCAAAAATAAATATATAAATAAATAAATCATTTAAAAAGATATAGATGTAAATATAGATCCCTCTCTCATTAACATTCTGCCTTCAAAATAAATAATAAATTTTTAAAAGGTTGTATGTGAATCAATCTGGCAGAAATTCACTAATTATCAAGTTGATATTATCCAGTAGAGCAGATGGGAGATTGAGGAGAGCCCAGCATTGGACCAGGGAGCTTCTGATGAGAATACAGGGCCCACATCTTCTCAGAAAGGAACACTGGATAGACCCAGCTTGAGTCATCTCTGCTCTTGATTGTCATGAGTGCCTGCTGTCACCCAGCTCAACAGGGACTAAGAGTGATATGTCAGAGCATGGGGAAGAAAGGAACACCAGGACACAAGACTGTCTTTCCAATGAGAGATTTTGTTGCTTACACACCAGGGTTGTTTTTTTTTTTTTTTTTTTTTTTTTTATCACACTACTCATCAGCATGCTCATTGAGGTCAATACACTTATTAGTATCAATATACTTATCAATCTATACTAAATAATACACTTATAAATAAACTTAACACCACTACTCAACCTGACTTAACTACTTAACTTAGCTACGTAACTTCTTAGCTTAACTACTTAGCTTAACATACTGTAATAACACTTAACTGGCCAGCACCATGGCTCAATAGGCTAATCCTCCGCCTTGCGGTGCCAGCACACTGGGTTCTAGTCCCGGTTGGGGTGCCGGATTCTGTCCCAGTTGCCCCTCTTCCAGGCCAGCTCTCTGCTGTGGCCCAGGAGTGCAGTGGAGGATGGCCCAAGTCCTTGGGCTCTGTACCCCATGGGAGACCAGGAAAAGCACCTGGCTCCTGCCTTCGGATCAGTGTGGTGTGCCGGCCGTGGTGGCCATTGGAGGGTGAACCAATGGCAAAGGAAGACATTTCTCTCTGTCTCTCTCTCTCTCTCTCACTGTCCACTCTGCCTGTAAAAAAAAAAAAAACCACTTAACTATCAGAGTAACAGTATTTCCTTAATGACTAGAGGACTACTGGAATCAATACCATTAATATCAATATTAATAATATTACTTGAACTTATTCATTAATTCACAGATCACAGTATACAGTGTTAAAGTAATTTTGAGGGCTATACAATTATAATAGCGTATGTACATCAAGGTCTCCAGCATTATTTGCAGATACCTTGCATGGGGTCAAAACATAGGGTCAAAGCATAGTTATATTATATATTCAATATAATATATTCAATATATATATTCAATATAATATATATTCAATATATATATGTTATATATATATTCAAGGCTCGTATCATGGCCACAAAAAAGTGTCAGTGTTCAAGGTCCAGAACTCCATGTCTCAGCAGAGATGGATCTCAGATCAGTCATTTCCTGGCAGGAAGTCATGAGAAGGCTGTCACTCTGGGCAGTAGGCTCAAAGTTCCCAGGAGGACAACAAGGCAAAAAGTTGGAGAGGTCCCCTGCTAAGAGGCCTGGTCTGGCTTTGTGGTCAGGTCTGGCAGCAGGCTGATAAGGACTCCAGGCAGGGTGGTGAGGCAGCATCTCGGCTGAAGTTTTGATCCCGTAGTCACTTTCTGTCACTCATCAAGGGGGCTAGCAAGCTGGCTCTTCAGCTCCAAGTGCGAGGAGATCCAGAGGTTTGCTCACACTGGGCCACACACGCACATACACACACTCACACAGACAACTCAGGATTACAACTCAGGGGCAGCTCTGCAGGTCGGCTTGTGCCACTACCTGCTCCATGCAGAGTAACAGGATGCCTCTTCAGCTCCATATGAGTGGATATACAGAGGTTCACATGCATCACACAGTGCCATGATCCCTGAGAGGATGGAGAGCAGTGCAAGAGCTCCCTTTTTATCCTCATTTTCTGGCAGTCCTCCAGTTTGCCATCCTCCAACTTGTTGTCCAATCAATGCTGTTTCCTCCTTGCTTGCAGTTGAACAGTCCAGTCAATACTGTTCCCGCCTTACTTACATTTGAACAATCCAGTCAGCGTAGGTAGGAGGGTATTGTCTGTAGTGCACTGTTATCTGACTGACCAGAGATGTTTGCTTGGTATGATTAGGAGTGTCTCCCTAACAGCCGTTAGGTATTGCCTCAGCTCCTGACTTATAACTACACTTTACTTTTATTTTTGTGGCTAGTGGTAACTTTTTAACTCAATGTTTTACTGTGTTTCCACAGTTCACCTCCTTTACAGGTAAGTGGTGATCCGTGACTCTTTGAGACTCCTGTGGAATTCTCCACAGCCCCTCTGTGAGAAAGATTTGGAGATGGTTTGGAAGAGTACTCATTTGGTGAAATACGAGTGGTTCAATTTAATTTCCATCCAAAAGCACCTTGAGTTGCATTGTGGGTAATTGAGCAGCTTATAGTTACAATCCTATTACTAAGAAGAAAGTTGTGTTCTATTGTAATACTGCGTGGCCTGTGTATGTGTTAAATTTAAGAGAAGGTGGCATGGCAGGTGCCATGGCTCAATAGGCTAATCCTCCACCTTGCAGTGCCGGCACACCAGGTTCTAGTCCCGGTCGGGGTGCCAGATTCTGTCCCGGTTGCCCCTCTTCCAGGCCAGCTCTCTGCTGTGGCCCAGAAGTGCAGTGGAGGATGACCCAAGTGCTTGGGCTCTGCACCCCATGGGAGACCAGGAGAAGCACCTGGCTCCTGCCTTTGGATCAGCGCGGTGTGCCGGCCACAGCGCGCCAGCTGCAGGGCCATTGGAGGGTGAACCAACGGCAAAAGGAAGACTTTTCTCTCTCTCTCTCTCTCACTGTCCACTCAGCCTGTCAAAAAAAAAAAAAAAAAAAGAAGGTGGCTGTTAAGTGGATTTTTAAAATGTTTATTTTATTTGAAAGGCAGAGTTACAGAGAAGCAGAGGCAGAGAGAAAGGTCCTCCATCCACTGGTTCAGTTCCCAGGTGGCCACAGTGGCCAGAGCTGGGCTGATCTGAATCTAGGAGTCAGGAGCTTCTTCCTGGACCCCCTCCACCCCAGGTGCAGGCCCAAGCACCTGAGCCACCCTCCACTGTTCTCCCAGGACCACAGCAGAGAGCTGGATCACAACTGAAGCTGTGGGGACTGGCTCTAACTAGCACCCAAATGGGATGCTGGCACTGCAGGTGGCTGCTTTACCCAATATGCCACAGCATCAGCCCCTGTTAAGTGGATTTCCAATAGTAGAGGTTTTGTAAGAGATCTGGTAAATGGGATGAAGTAAGCATTTAAATCCATTAAAGCTTCCAGTAACTGTGTCTGTGGCTATTGATGCCCAAGGAGACAGGTTAGGAGTCCTTGCCAATTTAGAAAATGCAGGAGCTTCAGTTCTGCCTCAGCCAAATGGTAGAGCAGTGACCCTGGGGCTCCCTGCTCTCTTAAAAACCTATTGTAAATTTCCACAAATGCCTCTGATGAAATTGACTGTGGGGAACAAGAATTAATAATGCAATAAAAGGTGTTTTTCGAGCAGAGTGCCAATTGAATCTGAAATGCAGATATAATTATCTTTACGTATGTTAGTGTCCAGTACCATTACTGGGACTAGAGTTACTTTCCAAGTGAAATGCTCAAGTAAATTTTTCAGGTTTTAGCTGAGGAACAATAGGGTTAACTGAGGTTACTAATAGCAAGAAGTAATTATATTTAATTGATTAAAAATTTTATTTATTTATTTTTTGATTGGGACTTTTAGAAAGGAGTTGTAACCATAATAAAGCCATCTTCCTTCCCTGTCCTTTTCACATTTTGTATAGCAAAAGCCATTTACTGATATTCTGAATTACCTGAGTTACTCTGGTGAATAGTAACATTTGTATAATGGTGGACTTAAAAATATTTATTCATTTATTTGAGAGGTAGAGTTACAGATGGTGAGAGGGAGAAAAAGAGAGAAAGGTCTTCTGTCTGTTGTTCACTCCCCAATAGCCACAACTACCAGAGCTGTGCCGATCTGAAGTCAGGTCTCCCATGCAGGTGCAGGGGCCCAAGGACTTGAGCCATCCTCTATTGCTCTCCCAGGCCATAGCAGATGATTGGATTGGAAGAGGAGCAGCTGGGACTAGAACCTGGTACCCATATGGAATGATGGCAACACAGGCAGAGGATTACCCTACTGTGCCATGGTGCTGGCCCCATAATGGTGGACTTTTGACCCCACAAACAAAGGATCCTCCAACCAACTGATGCTGACTCCCCTGGTTAAGAGGTCTTCATCAGAAAAAAAGGTTGAACATCTACATATTGTCAGTTAAGGTGACTTATTATTTTATTTCTAACCTCCCCCTGAAGCTACTTTCATCCTTTAAAAAACTCTTTGGGAGAAAGAGAACATTTTACATCAAGAGTGATCTCTTGGAGCTGTGCTGTGGTGAGGGAGCTGGGTCTTCACCTGTAGTGCTGGCATCCCTTTTGGGCAACATTTCATGTGCATGTTGGCTTCTCTCCTGATCCAGCTTTCTGCAGTGCAGGATGGTCCAGGTGCTTGGGCCCCAGCACCCAGCTGGGGGAGGCTCCTGGCTCCTGGTTTTGAATCAGCCCAGCTCTGGCCATTGTGGCTCTTTTAGGGGTGGGCCAGCAGGTAGAGGACCTTTCTCTAGCTCTCCCACTCTCTGTGGCTCTGTCTCTCAAATGAATGAATAAAATATTAAAAAAATAAAGAGGCCAGTGCCATGGCTCACTAGGCTAATCCCCCAACTGTGGCGCTGGCACTCCAGGTTCTAGTCTCATTTGGGACACCATTTCTGTCCCAGTTGCTCCTCCTCCAGTCCAGCTCTCTACTGTGGCCCGGGAGTGCAGTGGAGGATGGCCCAAGTGTTGGGCCCTGCACCCACATGGGAGACCAGGAGGAGGCACCTGGCTCCTGGATTCAGATTGGCACAGCATGCTGGCCACAGCACGCTGGCTGTAGTGGCCATTTTGGGGAGTGAACTAATGGAAAGGATGACCTTTCCCTCTGTCTCTCTCTCTCACTAACTCTGCCTGTCAAAAAAATTTTTTAAAAATAGAGAAAAATATATTTCACCAAGATGCCAGCTTCTAGAAATAAACTCTTTTCTCTCACCAGCATTCATGTCTGTTGAATTGGCAACCCACATGGTGAGCCATAAGGGCCTGATTATTTGTCAGGTAAGAGTTCAAAGATTTAAAAACTGTTGCAGAGATTTCTATATTTTTCTGTCTGATAATGTAGGCTCTGCCTTGTACATAGGTACATGTAGTATGTTTAAAAGTTTGTTGTGCTTATTTGTGTCATTTAAAATCAAAATGTAATTTTCACTTAAGCACAAACAATAGATGAAAGAATGATGTAATGTTCATTGCTTCCTATTCAATTTTAAAGTTAAATTTTAAAGTTGTTCTTTGGCAAGATCATGACCTAAGAGAATAACCATACTTATCTAATATTTTCATGTTTTAGGCACTCTAAGTATAAATGCTCAAAAATGAATTGGTGGTCTTTGCTCTCTCTGCGCTTTGCTATGGCACCTTGGGCATCATCAGGTCCCTGCTACCTAAGGGATGTCTCTCTCTCATCATCTTCCTGAGAAATAGACTCAAGTATACACTGACTGGAGAGGAGGTAAAGAAATATATGCAGTGTTTGATCAGAATCAGCAACAAGGTTCAAACTAATGTTGCATACCTTTCTGGATTCATGGATATGCAAGAGATGGAGCAAAGATCATCAGCTTTGAGCAGACAGGTAAGCATTTCTGCCTGATCTTTGACACCAAGGGCCATCTTGCTGTTCACTACATCACAGCAGAAGCCACGTGGTGGCAGACATGGGCAGGAGTCGGTATACAAACTGAACACACACTGAAGAGAATGCCCAGTACAAGCTGTGCAAGGTGAGGAGGATGACTACTGGGTACAAAGGGAATCCCACCCCTGATGGCTCATGATGCTTGTGTCATGCACAACCCAGATCCTCTCATCAAGGTGATCACAGTATGAATTACTGATTTGGGGACCCTATCCAATTTGACATGAGGTAATAAACCTCAGGTTTCTCTGCCCAGGGATAAGAGCATCTCTGACTTACGGTGGCTGCAGAGAGATAAAGCAGTGTTGCAGCTAGAGAGACCAAGGGCTACTCTACAGTAGAATGACTTTTCTTTGCTCCAATAAATGATAAATGCTCATTTCAAAAAATAAAAAATGAATTGCTAAATGTAAAAGATAGATTTTTCTAAATACATGTACTCTTGGCTTCTTAAAATATATAGAAGGCATTGGGATTTTTGGTAAATGTTTTTATAAGTTGTTAATACATACCTGTTCAAAAATACTTGCTAAGTTTTCACTAAAAAACAAGTTACCTACAAGATGGCAGCATCAAAATGAAGCCTTTGATAGGGGTGGTATATGTGCCTTTAACAGATAAAGAAAAGCAATGATCCAGGTGGAAGTGATTTTATTTCCTACTCTTTTCTTCCACATGTGCAAGGGATGAACTCTAAGAGCATCAGCTTGACAGCCCATGATATTTCAGTGGATTGTTCATCTCAGGCCTCAAAGCTTTTTGGCAACCAACAGCATCACAACTTGTTTTGGACTTCATCACACTGTTATTTCCAGAATGTAAGTATGTGTTTTTGTAGGGTTTTCTAATTCTTCAAAGAGGCACAGAGCCCAACTGGCAGAGGAAGGATGCAAAATAGGAATGTGTGTGTTACTTCTTTCACATGCCCACAGTTCACTTTAAAGTAGGAAAATAAGGGTTGTGCAAAATGGAAAATTTTAGTTTATGACTGATTTTGAGGAATGGTTTTTCTTTTCTTGGACACTTAATTTTGTTCTGATGTTAATTTATCAAATTTCTTCTGTGTATCAGAAAACACCACCATTCACAAGTTAAAATTCTTGGTATTTGGACATCTGTTAGATGCTACTAAGAAAGTAGAGATGAGCTTTCTTTTTAAAGCTTTTAATGTGGTGTCATAGAATAGCATGCTGTAGATACAGTCATCTGCTTTGTTAACTTCAAACTAGGCATATGTAAATACTGAAACTTAAGATGGCAGGTGATGTCCTGTAGACACACTTCTGTTCAGATTGGACATAACTCACAAAGTTCATTCTTTCTCTCCAAAAATTTATAGGGGACTTATAGCTTAGTGTTTGTGTGTGTGTGTGTGTGTGTGTTTCTAATTTGCTGCTGATAATTTATATGAATTTAACATGCTGTGTAAACTGTCTTTGTTACTGCACAGTTTATGCAGTGCTGCTTTGCCAAATAAAAGTTCAAAGCAAAAAAAATAATTTACCAAGAATAAGAAATAATTTTCAAGATTCATTTATTTAAGTATTTGCAAAGCAGAATAACAGAGAGAGGAAGAGGGAGAGGGAGAGGGAGAGGGGTAGGGAGAGGGAGGGAGGGAGGGAGGGAGGGAGGGAGAGAGAGAGAGAGAGAGAGAGAAAAGTCCTCCATCCATAGGTTCACTCCCCAGAGGGTTGCAATGGCTGCATCTTGCTGATCTGAAGCCAAGAGCCAGGAGCCTCCTTCCAGTCTCTCACATGGGTGCAGGAGCGAAAGGGCTCAGGCCACTTTCCACTGCTTTCCTAGGTCATTTTGAACCAGTGCTCTTGTGGGATGCCAGCACTGCAGGTGGAAGCTTAACCTACTATGCCACAGTACCAGCCCCAATAAGAAATAATTCTAACTCATCATACCAAAATTTAGAATTTTTTAGTTTTATTTATGTATTTGAAAGGCTGAGTTAGAGAGATAGAAAGAGACAGATATTTTCCATCTACTGATTCAACCACAGATGTCTGCAGCAAACAAGCATTGGGCCAGACTAAAGGCAGGAGCCTGGAGCTCCATTCAGGTCTCCTATGTCAGTGGCAGTGATCTAAACACTTGTGCCATTTTCCTCTGCTTTTCCAGGCCATTAGCAGGGAGCTTGATATGAAATAGAGCAGCTGTGACATGTGACCATATGGGATGCCAGCATCACAGGTGGTGTCCTTACCCACTATATCACACTTCTAGCCCTGACATTAAAATTTTTCAAAGAACAGTCAGCATCATAGGTTAAACTCAGTCTACCATACCTGCATCCCATAAGAGTGTTTCTTGGAGTCCAAACTGCTCCACTTCTAATCTAGCACCCTGCTAATGTGCCTGGGATAGCAGGAGATGGCCTAAGAGCCGGGACCTCTGCCACACATGTGGGAGAACCACATGGACTTCCCTGGCTTCTGGCTTTAACCTCTCTCAGCCCTGGCTGTGGCAGTCAATTGGGGAGTGAATCAGATGACCACTTTCTCATTGTCTTTATTTTTCTGTAACTCTGTCTTTCAAATAAATTAAACTAGGATTTAGTCCCCTACATTAAAGTAGTAATGTTTTTTAAAAACTTATAAGTATTAATGATAAATATTTGCTGGAGGTTATCTAATATTTGATTTTAAAGTCTAATAATTTTCTAAAACATATTTATTTATTTGAAAGGAAGAGATACAAAGAGAGAAAAAGGGAAAGAAAGAGATCTTCCATCCAATGACTTACTACTCAAATGACGTCAATAGCTGGGGGTTGGGTCAGGCAGGCGCCAGTAGGCTGGAGCCAGGAGCTTCTTCTGGGTCTCCCACACAGGTTCAGGGATTCAAGTACTTAGGCCACAGTCCTCTGCTTTGCCCATGCTTAATCACATCTTGCACTGCTTTCCTAGAATTAGTCTACTATGTCAGAGTGTCAGCCCCCTTTAATAATATTTTCAATCAACTTATCAACTGCAACTTACAATTTCTATTTGATTGACTCCTTTCAAATAACTAGTCATATCTTATAAGCTATTTTCTCTTCCTTTATTGTTTAGTTATGGCCTGTCATGAGAAATGCTGTCTTTACAGCTGACATTATGACACAGCAGGTTAAAATTCTGCCAGTGATGGTAGCAACCCATATCGGCACTGGTTTGATTCCTCATGGCCCACTTCTGATTCATCTCCTAGCTAATGCACCTGGGAAAACAGGAGAGGATGGCCCAAGTCCTTAGGACCCTGCACCCATGTGGAAGACCTGGATGAATCTCCTGGCAGTGGCTTCAGCCTGGTCCAGTCCTGGTTGTAGTAGCCATTTGGGAAATGAACTAGCAGATGGAAGATCTCTCTCTCTCTCTCTCTCTCTCTCTCTCTCTCTCTCTCTCTCCTGCCCCGTAACTCTACTTTTGAAATAAATTAGTCTTAAAAAAGAAATATTTATCTTTGAAATCTAGGAATAGTAAGAGTATTTGATTCTTTACACCTAATTTTTGAAAAATATTTATTTATTTGTTATGCAGAGTTTGCAGAGAGAGAGAGAGAGACAGAGATCTTCAGTCTGCTGGTTCACTCCTCGACTGGCCACAATGGCTGGACCTGAGCCACAGTGGCCATGAACCAGGAGCTTCTGGGCCTCCCACATGGGTGGCAGGGACCCAAGGACTTGGCCATTTTTCATTATTTTCCTAGGCACATTAGCAAGGATCAGGGTCAGAAATGGAATAGTAAGGAGTGGAACCGGTGCCCATGTGTAATGTCTGTGTCACAGGGGGTGGCTTTACATAACATGCCACCTGGCCCTTGACTTTTCTAGATGTATTTAAAGTGTTCTATGTGATTTTTCTTCTGCTTTTGTTTCTAAGGTGTATTTTTTTGTTAAAAATTTATTTATGTATTTGAAAGGCAGAGTTACAGAGAAGCAGAAAGAGAGAGAGAGAGAGAGAGAGAGAGGTCTTCCAACAATGGTTCACTCCCCAAATGGCTGCCGTGGCTGGAGTTGTGCCAATCTGAAGTCAGGAGCCAGGAATGTCTTCTGGGTCTCACACAGGGATGCAGGAGCTCCAAGTACTTGGGCCATCTACTGCTTCTCTACGCCATATCAGAGAACTAGATCAGAAGTGGAGTAGCCAGGACTTGAACTGACACCCATATGGGATACCAGCACTGCAGGTGATGGCTTTACCTGCAGTGCCACAGCACCGGCCTCAGGTGTACTTGTTTCTAAGTATTCTCATTCTTTTATAAGGTTGAATGCTTACAGCCTCCACACATACTATTTCAATTTCTAAGTTTGGGTAACTTTCCACTAGGTTTAACTTCTAAATTATTTGGGGGAGCTTCCCATTAGAAGAAACATAGTACAAAAATTTTTTCTTTACCTTTTGGTAACTAATTACATGATGGAAAGAAATTTTGTATCTTGTCAAGATAATCTCATATATTCTCTATCTTTGGGTTTAGAAAACTGAATGTGAAGAGTTGAGATTTTGAGTATTTTTAAGTGTATATATCTATTAATCAAATATTAAATATATTTAATATATATGTAATATAGCTATTTAAGCATAATTTTTGACATCTTTGAAACTTTTTTTGCCAAAATCAAAGTTTTAAATTAACTGATTTGACCTTGATTTCTTTGTGGGTCCCTAGAAATCATCAAGGGATGTAGCTTTCAATTTGAAGAGATGATATAGCTAATTAGGCTCACTTTGCATGAAAAGTGTTGGCTAGCTGTAATATCATAAACTTTAAGTTGTTACATTGATATAGAAATGCTATTGATGTAAGTTCTCTAGGGGTTGTATAACATTGAGAAGTCCATTGTTCATGGTGGGATACTACAAGTTGCTGCTCTTAAAAAAAAGGGGGGTGTTCTTGGTGACTTTAGAAGAATTTTGAAATTTCTCCTATGCCATTATTGCCTGAAATGATGGACTATTTTGTAAAATACTGCTGTGCTTTTTAAAATCCTGTGTGCATCTCCTTTGCTGAATTGCTAAATTACTTAACAAATTTCAATTGTGATGATTTTAAGTCTTTTTCTCATCCACAGTTCTGGTTCTTCTCCAGAAGGATATATAATTATAAGACCATTAAAAATAATTATAAATACAGGTTTCTCATGAAAGATTGATGGAGTAACCATGAATTTCCAGAACTCTGAAAAATAAAACAGAGTTGTGGAGCTGCTGATGGAGATCAAAAGAGAAAAAAAGTGATTGTAAGAGACTCAAACTGGTGAGATTTGTGTGTTTTTATGTCTTTTAGTTAAAACATTGTTCTATTTTTTTTTTGACAGGCAGAGTGGACAGTGAGAGAGAGAGAAAGGTCTTCCTTTTCTATTGGTTCACCCCACCAGTGGCCGCTGCAGCCAGTGCGCTGTGGCCAGCGCACCACACTGATCCAAAGCCAGGAGCCAGGTACTTCTCCTGGTCTCCCATGTGGGTGCACGGCCCAAGGACTTGGGCCATCCTCCACTGCACTCCCGGGACACAGCAGGGAGCTGGACTGGAAGAGGAGCAACCAGGACAGAATCTGGCGCCCCGACCAGGACTAGAACCTGGTGTGCCAGTGCCACAGGCAGAGGATTAGCCTATTGAGCCATGGTGCTGGCCTAAAACATTGTTCTATTTTTAAAAAAGATTTATGTATTTGAAAATCAGTGTTACAGAGAGGTAGGGGTAGAGAGAGGTTGTCCATCCACTGGTTCATTCCCCAAATGGCCATAAGGGCCTGAGCTGGGCCAATCTGAAGTCAGGAGCCAGCAGCTTCTTCTGGGTCTCCCATATGAGTGCAGGGGTCCAAGGACTTGAGCCATCTTCTGCTTTCCCAGACCATACCAGAGAGCTAAATCAGAAATGGAGCAGCCAAGACTTGATGTGAATCAGTGTTTATATGGGATGCTGGCATGGCAGGGGGAGGTTTAACTATATACCACAGTGCTGGCCCCCTCTAATAACATTTTCAATTATCTTCTGAACTGCAGCTTTAAAAAATTTCCATTTGATTGACTTCTTTCAAATTTCTAGTCATCTCTTATAAGCTATTTTCTCCTCCTTTATTGTGGCCTGAGTTAGAAATGCTTATCTTTCTGACATTGTGACATAGCAGGTTAAGCTGCTGCCAGTGACAGCAGCAATCCATATGGGCATTGGTCTGATTCCTGGTGGCCCAATGCTGATCTATCTCCTAAATAATGCACCTGAGAAAGCAGGAGAAGGCCCAAGTCCTTGGGTCTCTGCACTCCTGTAGCAGACTTGGATGAAGCTCCCGTCTATGGCTTCAGCCTGGCCCAGCCATGGTAGTGGTGGCCATTGGAGAAGTGAACCAACAGATGGAAGATCTCTCTTTGTTTTTTCTCTCTGTAACCTCTGCTTTTGAAATAAATAAATAAATCTTCAAAAAAGAGAAATGTTTATCTTAGAAGCCTAGGATAATGAGAGTATTTGATTATTTACACCTGTCTTTTTTTTTTTAAAGATTTCTTTAGTTGAAAAATAATATTTGGGTGGGGTAGCTTGATATCACAGTGCAGAGCTAGAGGATCTTGCTGGGAGAAGCATCCCTTGCCATGTGCCAGAATCACAGCACTGTGTCTTTCCTACACAAAGTGGGGAGCACCACACATTCCTTTCTCCATCCTACTCCACTTTACTCTTTGTTTCTTCTGCCTTTTTTGGCTCCAGTTTTCTCGGATTTTTTTTTTTTTAGTTTCTTAAGGTAGATTGTAGGTAATTGATTTCTTATCTTATTATGAAATATAGATCTTTACAGCTATTTCCTCCTAACCCTTGCTTTTCATGATCCCATTAGTTTGTGTTGTACTTCTGCTTCCAATCATCTTATTATATTTCTGAATTTCCCATGTGCTTTCTTCAATAACTCACTGTCCATTTGGGAATATGATTCTTATTTACTACACTTTTGAAAACTTCTCTAATATCCTTCTTGTTCTGATTTCTAGGGTTTTAAATATTTATTTATTTATTTTTACTTGAGTAACTAAGAGATAGAGAGCCAAAGAGGGAAACAAGCACAGAGATCGCCTATCAACTGGTTTTCTCCAGCTGTCCACAATAGCCTGGACTCCACTAGCCTGAGGTCTAGCATTTAGAACTCAAGCCAGGTTGTCCCAAGGATAGCAGGGCTCTGATATTTGTCCCATTCTTGGCTCATTCTTTCTTTTTTTTTATAAAGCTTTTACTTAATGAATACAAATTTCATGGATACAGTTTTAGGAATACAGCAGTTCTTCCTCCCATACCCACCCTCCCACCACCACTCCTATCCCACCTTCTACTCCCTCTCCCATCCCATTCTTCATAAAGATTCATTTTTAATTATCTTTATATACAGAAGACCAACTCAACACTAAGTAAAGATTTCAACAGTTTGCATGTACACAGACACACAATGTATACAGTACTTTTGAAGACAAGTTTTACCATTAATTCTCAAAGTACAATGCATTAAGGACAGAGGTCCTACATGGGAAGCAAGTGCACAGTGACTCCTGTTGTTGATTTAACAATTGACACTCTTAATTATGAAGTCAGTGATCACCCAAAACTTCTTGTCATGAGCTGCCAAGGCTATAGAAGCCTTTTGAGTCCACAAACTGTCGGTATTCAGACAAGGCAATAAGCAAAGTGGAAGTTCTCTCCTCCCTTCAGAGAAAGGTACCTCCTTTGATGGCCCTTTCTTTCCACTAGGGTCTCACAGAGATTCTTCATGTAGATCACTTTTTTTGCCACAGTGTCTTGGCTTTCCATGCCTGAAATGGCGTTATGGGCTTTTCAGCTAGATCCAAAGGCCTTAAGGGCTGATTCTGATGTCAATGTGCTGTTTAGGGCATTTGTCATCGGCTCCCCATCAAATTTGTCTCAGCTGCGGCCCAGACAAGCCACGCAGGATGGGCACGGATCATAGATGGGTGAGGGTGTGTAGTGCAGGAAGATGAATAGGGTTAGGAATCATGGGAAGCCACGCTTTATCATGTTGCTGTTTTTCCTTTTAATAAATTTTGGGGAATTATTAAAGTCCCTTAAGCATCTCACCACTCTGGTAGGTAGATTTGCAACCTCTAAAGAATGCCGCTATTTCTAAGGTATACTAACTAAATACAATGTTTGGAATTCTCTCATCTTATATGCTCACATTTTGCTAGAATCTATATACAGCATCCATACTGGTGTTTTCAGATCTGAGATAGCTCTTAGAATTCTTGGTAATCAAGAAGCAAGAAATAGGACTCAGAGTACTGACTCAAAAATCTAAAAAAATTAAATATTTAAAAATCTGAATTTACCCAAAGGAATTTAAATTGGCAAACAAAAAAGCGGTCTGCACCCTAATGTTTATTGCAGCTCAATTCACAATAGCTAAGACCTGGAACCAACCTAAATGCCCATCAGTGGTAGACTGGATAAAGAAATTATGGGATATGTACTCTTTAGAATACTATACCGCAGTAAGAAACAACGAAATCCAGTCATTTGCAACAAAATGGAGGAATCTGGAACACATCATGCTGAGTGAAATAAGCCAGTCCCAAAGGGACAAATACCATATGTTCTCCCTGATCGGTGACAACTGCTGACTGAACACCAAAAAGGAAACCTCCTGAAGTGAAATGGACACTATGGGAAATGGTGACTTGATCAGCATAGCCCTGACTGTTAATGAACAACTTAATACATTATCCCTCTTAGTAGTTTTTTTGTCTGTTCTACTTAATATGACTGGTTTAATTCTGTAATTAATACACAGTTATTCTTAAGTGTTGAAATTTAACTGAAATGTGATCCCTGTTAAACATAAGAGTGGGAATAAGAGAGGGAAGAGATATATAATTTGGGACATGCTCAAGCTGACTTGCCCCAAATGGTAGAGTTAGAAACATACCAGGGGATTCCAATTCAATCCCATCAAGGTGGCATGTACCAATTCCATCTCACTATTCCAAGTGATCAATTTCAGTTCACAATTGATCATAATGAAAGGACTAAGAGTCAAAGGGAGCACATAAACAAGTCTAGTACCTGCTAACACTAACCGATGGAGTAAATAAAGGGGAGAGTGATCCAACATGGGAAGTGAGATACTCAGCAGACTCATAGAATGGCAGATGTCCTAAATAGCACTCTGGCCTCAGAATCAGCCTTAAAGGCATTCGGATCTGGCTGAAAAGCCCATGAGAGTATTTCAGGCATGGAAAGCCAAGACACTCTGGCAAAAGATCTCTGTGAGTGAGATCCCAGTGGAAAGAACAGGTCTTCAAGGAAGGAGGTACCTTTCTCTGAAGGGAGGAGAGAACCTCCTCTTTGACTATGACCTTGTCTAAACAAGATAAGAGTCGGAGAACTCAGAGGGCTTCCATAGCCTTGGAAACTCATGACTGGAGCATAGGGAGATTACTGATGCCATAGACAGGAGTGTCAATTGGTAAAGTCAACAACAGGAGTCACTGTGCACTTACTCCTCATGTAGGATCACTGTCCTTAATGTGCTGTGCATTGAGATCTAATGCTATAACGAGTACTCAAACAATATATTTCACTTTGTGTTTCTATGGGGGTGCAAACTGTTGAAATCTTTACTTAATGCATACTAAACTGATCCTCTGTAAAAAAAAAAAAAAAGAAATTATCAATTCCCAACTTGATTCTCACTGGGATTAAACATGACAATAGGTCTGATCTGATTTCATCATCATTAAAAAAAAAATCACCTATTATTTTTCACTTTATGTTTCTGTGTGGGAGCAAACTGTTGAAATCCTTACTTAATGTATACTAAGCTGATCTTCTATATATTAAGATAATCGAAAATGAATCTTGATGTGAATGGAAGGGGAGAGGGAGTGGGAAAGGGGAGGGTTGTGGGTGGGAGGGAAGGTATGCGGGGGAAGCCATTGTAATCCATAAGTCGTACTTTGGAAATTTATATTCATTAAATAAAAGTTAAAAAAAATAAAAAAATAAAGATATAGGTTGTGTTCCCTAAGAAGCTAAAAGGGCCTGAAATCTTTCAGACTAACCTTAGCATTTAAAGCTCTGGCTTTGTTTGAAATTGAATGACTATATGTGCTTGAAGATCCTCCCTCTTAGTTCCTTTTCAGTACGTGTGGCTCAGGTAATCCTTGAGTGGGAAAAAAGAATTCTTTTTTTTTAACTTTTATTTAATGAATATAAATTTCCAAAGTACGATTTATGGATTACAATGGCTTCCCCCCCATACCGTCCCTCCCACCCACAACCCTCCCCTTTCCCACTCCCTCTCCCCTTCCATTCACATCAAGATTCATTTTCGATTATCTTAATATACAGAAGATCAGCTTAGTATACATTAAGTAAGGATTTCAGCAGTTTGCTGAAACATAAAGTGAAACATAAAGTGAAAAATAATAGATGATTTTTTTTAAATGATGATGAAATCAGATCAGACCTATTGTCATGTTTAATCCCAGTGAGAGTCAAGTTGGGAGTTGATAATTTTTTTTTTTTTACAGAGGATCAGTTTAGTATGCATTAAGTAAAGATTTCAACAGTTTGCACCCCCATAGAAACACAAAGTGAAATATATTGTTTGAGTACTCGTTATAGCATTAGATCTCAATGCACAGCACATTAAGGACAGTGATCCTACATGAGGAGTAAGTGCACAGTGACTCCTGTTGTTGACTTTACCAATTGACACTCCTGTCTATGGCATCAGTAATCTCCCTATGCTCCAGTCATGAGTTTCCAAGGCTATGGAAGCCCTCTGAGTTCTCCGACTCTTATCTTGTTTAGACAAGGTCATAGTCAAAGAGGAGGTTCTCTCCTCCCTTCAGAGAAAGGTACCTCCTTCCTTGAAGACCTGTTCTTTCCACTGGGATCTCACTCACAGAGATCTTTTGCCAGAGTGTCTTGGCTTTCCATGCCTGAAATACTCTCATGGGCTTTTCAGCCAGATCCGAATGCCTTTAAGGCTGATTCTGAGGCCAGAGTGCTATTTAGGACATCTGCCATTCTATGAGTCTGCTGAGTATCTCACTTCCCATGTTGGATCACTCTCCCCTTTATTTACTCCATCGGTTAGTGTTAGCAGGTACTAGACTTGTTTATGTGCTCCCTTTGACTCTTAGTCCTTTCATTATGATCAATTGTGAACTGAAATTGATCACTTGGAATAGTGAGATGGCATTGGTACATGCCACCTTGATGGGATTGAATTGGAATCCCCTGGTATGTTTCTAACTCTACCATTTGGGGCAAGTCAGCTTGAGCATGTCCCAAATTATATATCTCTTCCCTCTCTTATTCCCACTCTTATGTTTAACAGGGATCACATTTCAGTTAAATTTCAACACTTAAGAATAACTGTGTGATAATTACAGAATGAAACCAGTCATATTAAGTAGAACAGACAAAAAAACTACTAAGAGGGATAATGTATTAAGTTGTAAATTAACAGTCAGATCTATGCTGATCAAGTCACCGTTTCCCATAGTGTCCATTTCACTTCAGGAGGTTTCCTTTTTGGTGTTCAGTCAGCAGTTGTCACCGATCAGGGAGAACATATGGTATTTGTCCCTTTGGGACTGGCTTATTTCACTCAGCATGATGTGTTCCAGATTCCTCCATTTTGTTGCAAATGACTGGATTTCGTTGTTTCTTACTGCAGTATAGTATTCTAAAGAGTACATATCCCATAATTTCTTTATCCAGTCTACCGTTGATGGGCATTTAGGTTGGTTCCAGGTCTTAGCTATTGTGAATTGAGCTGCAATAAACATTAGGGTGCAGACCTCTTTTTTGTTTGCCAATGTAAATTCCTTTGGGTAAATTCCAAGGAGTGGGATGGCTGGGTCGAACGGTAGGGTTATCTTCAGGTTTCTGAGGAATCTCCAGACTGACTTCCATAGTGGCTTGACCAGATTGCATTCCCACCAACAGTGGGTTAGTGTCCCTTTTTCCCCACATCCTCGCCAGCATCTGTTGTTGGTAGATTTCTGAATGTGAGCCATTCTAACTGGGGTGATGCTGCTCCTCCACACGCGGAGGAGCCGCACCGGACCGGGCGCTTGTTGTTCCCTTTTTTTACAAGTCCTTTCTATAGTAAAGTAAGAATAAGTAAACAGAGCCGGCGCCGTGGCTCAATAGGCTAATCCTCCACCTTGCGGCGCCGGCACACCGGGTTCTAGTCCCGGTTGGGGCGCCGGATTCTGTCCCGGTTGCCCCTCTTCCAGGCCAGCTCTTTGCTATGGCCAGGGAGTGCAGTGGAGGATGGCCCAGGTGCTTGGGCCCTGCACCCCATGGGAGACCAGGAAAAGCACCTGGCTCCTGGCTCCTGCCAGGATCAGCGCGGTGCGCCGGCTGCAGCGGCGGCCATTGGAGGGTGAACCAACGGCAAAAGGAAGACCTTTCTCTCTCTGTCTCTCTCTCTCACTGTCCACTCTGCCTGTCAAAAAAAAAAAAAAAAAAAAAAAAAAGAATAAGTAAACAGCAAACTCCCAAAGCAAGAATGAGTAGAGAGAAATGAGAAAGAACGAAGTAACGAACTTCCCCGCGAACTCTCCAACGCACTCTCCAACCAACCCACCCCACCATGCCGTCTCTCTCCTCCTATATAGTCCTCCTCTGCCAATCCCAACTCGGCTGCCCACACGCCGAGTATGCTGCTCTCCTCCAATCAGGAGCAAGTCCTACAGTTTATTGGCTGAACTGGAGGCAGCTGTGTAGAAGCTGTTTTCTTCTCTCCCAGCGCCATATTGTGGGAGAGCAGATGCATAGAATAAGTCTTAATTCCAGTAACTTAGTCTAGTCCGGGTTGCTTCCAGTTGCTCCCCACAGATCCCCCTTTCTTTTTATTTTTGGCATTGATACGTGCCTGTCTTCGGTGCCCCATGGCACACACTCTGCTCTGCTTGCTAGAGTTGCCACAGGTTCTTACAAGTCCTATCAATCAGGCAAACCGAATCCGGGTCCTCTCTTTGCCATGTTGTGAGGAGGTTTTTAGGCGCTGATACATGCCTGTCTTCGGTGACCTGCTGCTCATACTCTGGTCAAGCCACCTGCTGGTGCTTACCGCCTTACTAATCCGGCAGACCGAATCCAAGCCTTCTCATTGCCATATTGTGGGGAGGCCTATTGGTGTTGATTCGTGCCTGTCTTCGGTGACCTGCGGCGCGTAAGTTGCTAGCCGCCCGCAGGTGCTCACCACCTCCCTAATCCGGCAGACCGAATCCAAGCTCTCTCATTGCCATGTTGAGGGGAGGCTTTATTTTTCTCTATATCTCTGGGCATTCCTATCTCTCCCATTTTACGTCTGTCTACCAACATTCCTATTTCTCTCATTTTACTTCTAAACTTCTGTTTCTCTTATCCCTGCGGCTTCCCGGCGCCCGCCCCGAGGCTGCTTCTCGGCGGCTCTGCGCGGCTTCCCGGCGCCTCGCCCTGCCGGCGCCCACCCCGTGGCTGCTTCTCAGCACCTCGCCGCCCCGCGTTCCCTATCTATTCACGCCCCGTGCTCTTTCTGCACGCAGCGGCTTCCGCGAGTCACACAGCCCCAGCTCACGTCTCCGCCACTAGTATTCAATCTAAGTTCCCCGGGCTAACCTGGCGAATTCAACCTAGCTCACGCATCTGTGCCTTTCGGTCTGGCTTCCCGTCCTTTGCTCCTCAGGCTAATCTGACGGATTCCAACCTAGCTCATATGTCTCCGCCTCTAGTTTTAGATTTTCGCCTTTTGCTCCCCGGGCTGACTTGACGAATCCCAAACTGGCTTACGTTTCCGCCTCGGCCTGCCCCCACGGCTTCAATTTCCCTAACATTTTTCTCTACCCGGTATATTTCCCCAAGCTTTCCTCCAACAATACTCCTCCCTCATTTCTCCTGGCTTCTCCCCACAGTCCGTATCCGAGTCTGTTTGTTCTAGCTTTCACTTTCGCTTTCGACCTTAGAGATTTCTCCCAGCTTCCCCCCGTAGTCTGTATCTGAGTCTATGCCTAGGCTTTCAATAGCTTCTTCCGGCACCTTTTTCATCCGGCTTTCCCCTAGGCTGTTTGCTAGTCTCTCTCTCCGATATTTTCCTGCTTCTTCCCGTTTCTTCCCTCCTAAGTTTCCTATCCGTCCTAGGTTTCCTATCCGAGTCACGGCACCATTATGTCGCTCCCCCTCTTCGTGGAGGAGCAACACTAAGCCCTGCCTAGGCTTCATATCTGAGTCACGGCACCATTATGTCGCTCCCCCTCTTTGTGGAGGAACGACACCAAACCCTGCCTAGGCTTCATATCCGAGTCACGGCACCATTTGCTGCTCCTCCGCACGCGGAGGAGCTGCACCAGACCGGGCGCTTGTTGTTCCCTTTTTTTACAAGTCCTTTCTATAGTAAAGTAAGAATAAGTAAACAGCAAACTCCCAAAGCAAGAATGAGTAGAGAGAAATGAGAAAGAACGAAGTAACGAACTTCCCCGCGAACTCTCCAACGCACTCTCCAACCAACCCACCCCACCATGCCGTCTCTCTCCTCCTATATAGTCCTCCTCTGCCAATCCCAACTCGGCTGCCCACACGCCGAGTATGCTGCTCTCCTCCAATCAGGAGCAAGTCCTACAGTTTATTGGCTGAACTGGAGGCAGCTGTGTAGAAGCTGTTTTCTTCTCTCCCAGCGCCATATTGTGGGAGAGCAGATGCATAGAATAAGTCTTAATTCCAGTAACTTAGTCTAGTCTGGGTTGCTCCCAGTTGCTCCCCACAGGGTGAGGTGAAACCTCATTGTGCTTTTGATTTGCATTTCCCTGATTGCTAATGACCTTGAATATTTTTTCATGTGCCTGTTGGCCATTTGGATTTCCTCTTTTGAAAAATGTCTATTGAGGTCCTTGGCCCATCTCGTAATTGGGTTGTTGGTTTTGTTTTAGTGGAGTTTCTTGATCTCTTTGTAGATTCTGGTTATTAACCCTTTATCTGTTGCATAGTTTGCAAATATTTTTTCCCATTCATTCGGTTGTCTCTTCACTCTCCTGACTGTTTCTTTTGCAGTACAGAAACTTCTCAATTTGATGCAATCTCAATAGTTAATTTTGGCTTTGACTGCCTGTGCCTCCCGGGTCTTTTCCAGAAACTCTTTGCCTGTGCCAATATCTTGAAGGGTTTCTCCAATGTTCTCTAGTAACTTGATGGTGTCAGGTCATAGATTTAGGTCTTTAATCCATGTTGAGTGGAAATTTGTGTAAGGTGTAAGGTAGGGGTCTTGCTTCATGCTTCTGCACGTGGAAATCCAATTTTCCCAGCACCATTTATTGACTAGACTGTCCTTGCTCCAGGAATTAGTTTTAGATCCTTGATCAAATATAAGTTGGCTGTAGATGTTTGGGTTGATTTCTGGTATTTCAATTCTGTTCCATTGGTCTATCCATCTGTTTCTGTACCAGTACCATGCTGTTTTGATTACAACTGCCCTGTAGTATGTCCTGAAATCTGGTATTGTGATGCCTCTGGCTTTGTTTTTGTTGTACAAGATTGCTTTAGCTATTCGAGGTCTCTTGTGCCTCCATATGAATTTCAGCACCATTTTTTCCAGATCTGAGAAGAAGGTCTTCGGTATCTTGATTGGTATTGCATTGAATTTATAAATTGCTTTTGGGAGAATGGACATTTTGATGATATTGATTCTTCCAATCCATGAGCATGGAAGATTTTTCCATTTCTTGGTATCCTCTTCTATTTCTTTCTTTAAGGTTTTGTAATTCTCATCGTAGAGATCTTGAACGTCCTTGGTTAAGTTTATTCCAAGGTATTTGATTGTTTTTGTAGCTATTGTGAATGGGATTGATCTTAGAAGTTCTTCCTCAGCCATGGCATTGTCTGTGTATACAAAGGCTGTTGATTTTTGTGCATTGATTTTATACCCTGCTACTTTGCCAAACTCTTCTATGAGTTCCAATAGTCTCTTAGTAGAGTTCTTTGGGTCCTCTAAATAAAGAATCATGTCATCTGCAAAGAGGGATAGTTTGAGTTCTTCCTTCCCAATTTGTATCCCTTTAATTTCTTTTTCTTGCCTAATAGCTCTGGCTAGAACCTCCAGAACTATATTGAATAGCAGTGGTGAGAGTGGACATCCCTGTCTGGTACCAGATCTCAGTGGAAATGCTTCCAACTTTTCCCCATTCAATAGGATGTTGGCCGTGGGTTTTTCATAGATTGCTTTGATTGTATTGAGGAATGTTCCTTCCATACCCAGTTTGCTTAGAGTTTTCATCATGAACGGGTGTTGTATTTTATCAAATGCTTTCTCGGCATCTATTGAGATAATCATATGGTTTTTCTTCTGCAGTCTGTTAATGTGGTGTATCACATTGATTGTCTTGCGCACATTAAACCATCCCTGCATACCAGGGATAAATCCCACTTGGTCTGGGTGGATGATCTTTCTGATGCATTGTTGCATTCTATTGGCCAGAATTTTATTGAGGATTTTTGCATCTATGATCATCAGGGATATTGGTCTGTAATTCTCTTTCAGTGCTGCATCTTTTTCTGGCTTAGGAATTAAGGTGATGCTGGCTTCATAGAAAGAATTTGGGAGGATTCCCTCTTCTTCGATTGTTCTAAATAGTTTGAGAAGAATTGGAGTTAGTTCTTCTTTAA
Source organism: Oryctolagus cuniculus (assembly GCF_964237555.1). Classification (NCBI taxonomy): domain Eukaryota; kingdom Metazoa; phylum Chordata; class Mammalia; order Lagomorpha; family Leporidae; genus Oryctolagus; species Oryctolagus cuniculus. The sequence goes on along the minus strand of NC_091446.1, from coordinate 87,160,547 downwards.
ATGTCTGGTAGAATTCAGCAGTGAATCCATCTGGTCCTGGGCTTTTCTTTGTTGGGAGGGCCTTTATTACTGTTTCAATTTCTGTCTCAGTTATGGGTCTGTTTAGGTTTTCGATGTCTTCCTGGTTCAATTTAGGCAGGTTGCATGTGTCCAGGAATCTATCCATTTCTGGTAGGTTTTCCTGTTTGCTGGCATACAGGTCCTTGTAGTAATTTCTGATGATTCTTTTTATTTCTGTGGTGTCTGTTGTTACGTTTCCTTTTTCATCTCTGATTTTATTGATTTGGGTCTTTTCCTTTTTTAGTTAGTTGGGCCAATGGGGTGTCAATTTTGTTTATTTTTTCAAAAAAACAGCTCCTCATTTGGCTGATTTTTTGGAATGTTTTTCTTGATTCAATCCTGTTGATTTCTTCTCTGATTTTAATTATTTCTCTTCTCCTACTAGATTTGGGTCTGGTTTGCTGTAGGTTTTCTAGATCCTTGAGGTGAATTGAAAGCTCATCTATTTGGTGCCTTTCCAATTTCTTGATGTAGGCACCTATTGATATTAACTTTCCTCTTAACACTACTTTTGCAGCGTCCCATAAGTTTTGGTATGTTGTGCTGTTATCCTCATTTACTTCCAGAAAGTTTTTGATTTCTCTTTTGATTTCTTCTATGACCCATTGTTCATTCAGGAGCATGTTGTTCAACCTCCATGTGTTTGCGTATGCTCTAGGGATTCCTGAGTTGCTAATTTCCAACTTCATTCTGCTGTGGTCTGAGAAGCTGCATGGTATGATTCTAATTCTTTTGAATGTGCTGAGACTTGCTTTATGGCCTAGTATGTGATCAATCCTAGAGAAGGTTCCATGCACCGCTGAGAAGAATGTAAAATCTTTAGCTGTAGGATTGAAAGTTCTGTATATATCTGTTAGATCCATTTGGGCTATAGTGTTGTTTAAATCTACTGTATCCTTGTTGATCTTCTGTCCTATTGATCTGTCTATTTCTGAGAGTGGAGTATTGAAGTCCCCCAGTACTATTGTATTGGGGTCTAAGTCTCCCTTTAAGTCCGTTAACAAATCTTTTAGATAAACCGGTGCCCTGTAGTTAGGTGCATATACATTGATAATTGTTATATCTTCCTGTTGAATTGATCTCTTAATCATTATGTAGTGTCCCTCTTTGTCTCTCTTAACAGTTTTTGTGGTAAAGTTTATGCTGTCCGATATTAAGATGGCTACGCCCGCTCTTTTTTCATTTCTGTTGGCATGGTATATCTTTTTCCAGCCTTTCACTTTCAGTCTGTATGGATCTTTGTTGGAAAGATGTGTTTCTTGTAAGCAGCAAATAGATGGGTTTTGTTCCTTAACCCAATCAGCCAATCGGTGTCTTTTAACTGGACAGTTCAGGCCATTCACGTTCAATGTGACTAATGATAAGTGGTAACTTTGCCCTGCCATTTGCCAAAGATAAGTTCTAATATATGCTTTGAATTCCCTGTGGTCTTTTGCTGTGAGCTTTCCTTCCTTGGTTTCCTTCCTTTACCTTCTTTCATATTGATGACCGTGTTTCTTTGTTTCTGTGTGTAACACATCTTTAAGCATCTTTTGCAGGGCTGGATGAGTGGCGACAAATTCTTTCAATTTCTGTTTGCTATGAAAAGTCTTTATTTCACCTTCATTCACAAATGATAGCTTTGCAGGATATAATATTCTGGGCTGGCAGTTTTTCTCTCTTAGTACCTGCGCTATATCTCGCCATTCCCTCCTAGCTTGTAGAGTTTCTGATGAGAAGTCAGCTGTGAGTCTGATTGGAGATCCTCTGAGAGTAATCTGACGTTTCTCTCTTGCACATTTTAGGATCTTTTCTTTATGTTTCACTGTGGAGAGTTTAATTACAACGTGTCGTGGTGAGGATCTCTTTTGGTTGTGTTTATTAGGGGTTCTGTGAGCTTCCTGTACTAGGATGTCTCTGTCCTTCTCCAAACCTGGGAAATTTTCTGCTAATATCTCACTAAAAAGGCCTTCTAATCCTTTCTCCCTCTCCATGCCTTCAGGAACTCCTAGAACCCGAATGTTGGGTTTTTTAATAGTATCCTGAAGATTCCCGACAATATGTTTTAGATTTCTAATTTCCTCTTCTTTTCTTTGGTCTGACTGTATCCTTTCCTGTTCTCTGTCTTCTAAGTCCGATATTCTCTCTTCTGCTTCACCCATTCTGTTTGTAAGGCTCTCTATTGTGTTTTTCATTTGATCTATTGAATTCTTCACTTCAGTCACTATCCCAGTTTCCTGTTGTACTAGTTGTTTCGTTTCATTTTGGTTCCTCCTTAATATTTCATTTTCATGAGAGAGATTTTCTATCTTGTCCATTAAGGATTTCTGTAGTTCAAGAATTTGTTTTTGAGAACTTCTTAATGTTCTTATCAATTTTTTGAGATCTGCTTCTTGCATTTCTTCTATGTCATCATCTTCATAATCTTGAATTGGGGTGTCTTTTTCATTTGAGGGCATCATGGTGACTTCCTTGTTTTTATTACCTTGGTTTTTGCGTTTGTTATTTGGCATATTGGAGATATTTGGTTTCTTCACTGTGGTGCTTTTTCTTGTTATACTATGACTCTAGATTAAGTGGGCTATCTGTTTTTGATGGAGCCTTAGGGCTTGAGATGGGTGTGGCCTGAGAGCTCTGTTTGGTGTGCCAAAGGTGACACTCCCAGGTTAGGCGTGGTAAACCTCTCTCTCTTTCTCTCTTTCTTTTTTTTTTTTTTGATTCAAAAGGGAAGTTATTCTGCACAGTTGAATGAAGTTGAAGGTAGTTAGCAGGCAAATGATATACCCACAGGAGCCAGAGATCGGAAGCTCTTTCCCAAGGACCACACAGGGAATCTGTTCTGCCCTCAGAGTGGGCTCAAATTCTCCTTCAGTCTCCCACTGTGTTGCCAAAGTTACAGAATTGTAGCGTCCTGGAGAGTGCTCACATGAATTCCGTGAGTTCTCTCCCCCACCGTCTCTTTTTTCACAGTCTCAGTTCAGTAGCACCACAAATTTGCTAGGTCCTAATCTGTTAATTCGCCCTGCCCAGAGTCAGGTTTTTCTGCTAGGCTCAGGGCCGGTGCAGACCTGAGGTCGCTCTGCTTATGAAGTATGTCCAAGATGGCGCCTGCTCTTTGTCTTGCTCTCCCTTGAGAGGTGAGCGGAGAGAGAGAAACCCGTGTCCGTACCAGTCACCTTTTTTTTCTCTCTCTCTCTTCCAGCTAGCCTGGTGAACTCCCCCCCCCGGGGGTCGTTCCCTCTATTCTCCTCTCTTTGCTTGCCTGCCGGTGTCTCGGGCTATTGAGGTTCGGCTCACCTCGCGTTCCAGCGCTGGTGTGTTGAGTCTGCTGCTGGTGTCCCAAACTATGGGCTCCCACGCTCTCCACGCAGGTCTGCTCCCCTTCCAGCGCCGATGTGTGGACTCAGAGCCCTGGACGTCCCAAGCCTGCCTGCTGTTGTCTGTGTGGCATGCACTCCCCTTCGAGCACTGGCGCGCAGATCCTGGGGCTTCCGCGGCTCGGTCCCGCGGCTCGGTCCCGCGGCTCGGCTTCCGCGCGGTGGGCAACCTTGTTCTCCCAGTAGGTCCTCCGATTCACGGCCACTTTGTCCAGTAGAGTTTCCTCTGCAATATTTTCCTGGTTCTTTTTTCTGAGGCTACCGTAACTCCCCTTTTATTAAACTAAATTTTCCCGGACTATTGGCGCGCGCCCTCACTATTCCGCCATCTTGGCTCCGCCCAATTGGGAAAAAAGAATTCTAAATTCTAACTTTTGCAAATTGGATTTTGGAAATGAGGGTTTCCACTGATCTGAAAATAACTGCAGTGCAGCTGTCATCCTACCACTGACTGTTCATTATCAGTCAAATCCTGCACTTGAAGACTACATGTAGCTGACATTCTCCCTTTGTGTATATATTCTTTTGGGTATGTGCAATCATATTGGTCCATCTTTTTTTAAAGATTGGTTTACTTGTTTAATTGAAAGGCAGTTACAAAGAGGGAGGGGGAAGAAAAAGAGAGAGAAAGAGATCTTAAATTAAAAAAAAAACATAGAGCCACAATGAAATAGATCTGCTATGGCCTTTTTTATGAAATGCATTTTTTATTCTCATAAACTCCATATTTTTCAAGATTTTTCAACTGTTAACCTGTTTATATTTTCAGAGTATGAAAATCATTGGTGTTCATTATTTTCTTTGCTTGAGTTCAGATCCAGATATTTGAAGAAATAAACTATTATGACAAACTAGGTACAGTTTTTATGCTTGAGATATTTCAGTATGTTGTGTATATTCAAACTTCTACAGCTTCATGCCTCCTGCTTCTGAAGCAGTGTATGCTGAGCACTTGAGAGAGACTGTTATGCATTTGTATGTGCATTTTTAATATAAATATGTAACTTCCTTTATGCTCTATGTTGCTAAGTCATAATTCACATGTGTGGTTATCCTATTAATAATGGATCTTGTAAGCTTTGAACCATTTGCAAATAATAAATATGTACTGCTGCATATTAGTAATGCTTACTTTTCTTGTATTTACTTCTCTTTTGTAAAGACCATTTTACATTCTTATGTAATATTTGATGCATACAGAAGAATATAATTGATATGCTGAGATATAAAACACAACAAACTAGCACTGCAAATCACTTAAGATTGGCACTGTATTTGCTTTTGGCAAGTGCTTGTTCTTTTATTATATATATATAAAATAAATAAAATAAAATAAATATATAATATATTATATAATAAATATTATATAATATATAATTATATAAATATAATAAATATATTATGTATATAAAACCTTATATATTTGGGAAAAAATTCCTTAAATGACATCTGATTTCCTGTTTATTCTACTTTACTGAGCTGGCATTAAAGGGATCTCAGCATTTCTTCACTCCTTCCATTACTGGCCCTTGCCAAGAGCATTGTGGTTGTAAAATGAAAGCAGCATTCCCACCTGAAAACATAAAATGTTGCAAAAAAGGAATCTTCTCTGTAATGGAAACAAGTCTGGGAGACATCTGCTGGGAAGGAATGAAAAGCACAAGTGAGCTCCACCTCTTACTGAATTGGGCAGGTTTTGCTATTGAGATCCTCAGTTTTCATGAACTTACAGTCTTGGCAGCAAATGATAACATCAGTCACAACACACATTTTATATTATATGAATGCATGGTTGAAAGAAATTTCTACAAATATTTTTGTCAAAATATTGTGGTTGCTACCAAAATGAAGCATCTAAAAATGAAACCATCTAAACCTTGAATTAGGTATTTAAAATAAATACTCAGGTGAATTTTTACAAACAGCATTTCAGTTACTCTAGGTAAATACAATAAATCTCTATAATTCCATAGCATCTGGTTTCAGAGTCAACACAAAGTCAGAAAATTAAACTGCCATGTACACAATAGTGAATCCATTAAAGAAACCAGTGCTACTTGCTATGAGGCAAGTAGTGGGAGCAGGCCAGGAGTGAGGGCAGGGAGGCAACAGGACCCTGTCCTGCAGCACAGACTTTGGCACCTGGGGAAATCTGTAGGCATATCTTGGCAAGATGAGCCACCCCCAGCCTCCAGGACCTGTTGGGAGGCTGAGATACCTTGGTCAGACCCCCGAGTCCTCGGATCTAAACTCAGAGCCGGACCCCATTGTTGATCTTGGTGCCTTCAGTTCCAGCATCTAAGGCAGCCCACAAGGTGGCTAATGGTCCAGGTGACTTCCTGTGTCCTCATGCCAACCCATTTCCCAAAGCCAATGCACCATGAGAAGATAAAAAGATAAAGTTATTTTAAAATGGGCAGTTTTGAGAACAGGTGCAAAGTCACAGCACCATTAAATCACAAACAAATTTAGGTTTGCGCACTGTTTCTCAGTCCTCCTCTTTCTCCCTGCTCCCATGACTGCATATTTTGCTGCTATTCTGATGGGGAAAAATGCAAAATGCCTGTTTTCTCTTTTGTGGTTTGAAGAGTTATCTAGAGCTAGACTTGAGATCAAATCCAAGGTTTTCTTTTTCTGTGGAGTGTTTTAGCCATTACATCTAAATGCTTGACTGTGAGCATCACTTTTCCAGGCCTTCCTGAGAGGGTGCAGTTTGTTCTCACAAGTACTACTCAGATATTATCTTTCATCATAAAGCACAGCCACTGTTGGCATTCAGCTCATTTTTTTATTTGTAGACAATAAAATTCATTTGTTCTGCCTTCTGTATTTGATTATTCCATTTAATATGTGTCAAATGATACCTTTTCAGCATTTTGTCTGTTTTCCTCCTGTTACAAACTTTACACTAGGACTGGAGGGCCAATCTGTGGCATAAACCTTTATTAGACTTCAATAACTGACTGATGTTTTCTGAATTTATTTGCCAAGTTGCAGTTGTTTCTCATCCTAACCCACAAACCTTCCCATATGTGACACCTAGAAGTTTAACAATTTGCTTGAAAATGGGGTGTTTTCAGAACTGGTGACTAATGATGGCACCATTCAAACACAAATAGGCTTGGGCTCTCTTTCTGTTTTTCTGACCATTTCAGGTACTCAAGTGTATATAAACCCTAACAGTTCATGTGAATGCAAATTCTGCCATTTAGGGTTAGAAGTAAGTTTAGGGCTAGATATAGGATGAGTGTTAGGGTTAGTATTAGAACTAGGATGAGAGTTAGGATTGGTGTTAAGGTTTAGAATGAGCATTATTATTAAAGCTATTGCTAGCGTTGGGGTTAGGATAAGATTTAGAGCTAGGTTTACGTTTAGTGTCAGTGTTAGTATTAGGCTTATGGCAAGAGTTGGGGCTAGTTCTAGGATTAGGGTTCTGTTAAGTTCTGTTATGTCTAGGGTTAGATTAAAGCCATGGCTAGGGTTATGGTTAGGGCTAGGTTTAGTGTTAGGGCTACACATAGAGTTATGTTTGGCTTTTGGGTTAGAATAAGAATTAGGTCTAGGACTAAGGTTATATTTAGGATTAGATTTGTGATTAGAGTTATAGATAGGGTTAAGGCTATTGTTAGGCCTAGGGATAGAGCTAGGATTAGGGATGTGGAGAATCTCACAGGAGTCTCAAAAAGAGTCACGGATCACCGCTTACCTGGAAAGGAGATGAACTGTGGAAACTCCACAGTAAAACATTGAGTTAAGAAGTTACCACTAGCCACAAAATAAAAAGTAAAGTGGAGTTATAAGTTGGGAGCTGAGGCAATACCTAATGGCTGTTAGGGAGACACTCCTAATCATACCAAGCAGACATCTCTGGTCAGTCAGATGACAGTGCACTACAGACTACCCTCCTACCTACGCTGACTGGACTGTTCAAACATAAGTAAGGCAGGAACAGTATTGACTGGACCGTTCAACTGCAAGCAAGAAGGAACCAGCATTCATTGGACAAGTTGGAGGATGGCAAGGTAGAGAACTACCAGAAAATGAGGATAAAAAGGGAAACTCTTGTACTACTCTCCATTCTTTCGAGGATCATGGCCTGGTGCATGTAAACCACCGGGAGCGGAAAAAAAAAGAGTGGAGCTGAGCTGAGCTGTCACTGATGAGATCTTGACCCATTCCTGACCTGTCCCAGCTACATCTTTCTGAGCTGCATCTGTCCCTGAGCCATTCCTGCTGCAGTCTCCTGAGCAGGCTTAGCCACATGAGCTGCCCTGTTCCTGTCTCATTCCTGTCTAATAGAGCTGCTGTAACACTTTTGGCTTTGCCGCCCAACCAAGGGCCTGGTGTGTGTGAACCTCTGGATCTCCACAGATTTGGAGCTGAAGAGGCAGCCCACTACTCTGCATGGAGCAGATAGCAGCACAAGCCAACAATGGATAAAGGGTCCAGTGCATGTGAACCTCTGGATCTCCTCACACTTGGAGCTGAAAATCCAGCTCACTAGCCCCCTTGTTAAGCAACACAAGGTGACTACGGGATCAAAACTCCAGCTGAGATGCTGCCTCACTGCCTTGCCTGGAGTCCTTATCAATCTGCTGCCAGAGTTGACCACAGAGCTGGACCAGGCCTCTCAGCAGGGGACTTCTCCAACTTCTCGCCTAGCTGTCCACCTGGGAACTTTGAGCCTACTGCCCAGAGTGACAGCCTTCCCATGACTTCCTGCCTGTAAGTGACTGATATAAAATCCATCTCTTCCAAAGCATGGAGTTCTGGATCTTGAACACTGACACTCTTTTTTGTCACCATAATATGTGCTTGAAAACGCAGCTTTTACAAATAATGTTAGTCATGTGTAGTATAATATAACTATGCTTTGACCCTATGTTTTGACACCATGCAAGGTATCTGCAAATAATGCTGGAAACCTTGATGCACATATACTATTATAATTGGATAGCCCTCAAAATTACTTTAACACTGTATACTGTGATCTGTGGATTAATGAATAAGTTCAAGTAGTATTACTAATATTGATATTAATGGTATTGATTCCAGTAGCCCTCTAGTCATTAAGGAAATAGTGTTACTCTGATAGTTAAGAATTATAGTAGGTAAGTTAAGCAGAAGATAAGTAGTTATGTTAAGCTAAGTAGCTAAGTTAAGTAGTTAAGTCATGATTAAGTAGTGGTGTTGAGTTTATTGATAAGTGTATTAAATAGTATAGATTGCTAAGTATATTGATACTGATAAGTGTATTGACCTCAATGAGCATGCTGATGAGTAGTGTGATGAAAAACTCCTGGTGTGTAAGCAATAAAATCTCTCATTGGAAAGACAGTCTTGTGTCCTGGTGTTCCTTTCTTCCCCATGACTGACAAGTCATATGTTGCACTTGTTACTGTCAAGCTGTGTGACAGTAGGCACTTGCAACAAGGGATAAGTTTAGGTGTAGGGCTAGGGATAGAGTTAGAACTGTGGTTATATATATTTATATATATATATATTTATATATGTTATAAATATAATATATAGAGAGAGCTGTGGTTATATATATTATATATAATATACAGTTATAGTTGAAGTTAGGGTCATCATCACCAGGATGAGGCTTAGTCTTTGAGTTAGCATGATGGTAAGTTTAAGGCTAGTGTTAGATGTAGCATTAAAGTTAGTATCAGGACTATGGTCAAGTTAATGCTGAAGACTAGTTTGTTTTAAGGTTAGGCCTAAGCAGAAAGGATTAGTGTTGGGGTGAGATTTAAAATTAGTTTAAGATTAGGGTTAGATTTAGTTCTATGGTAAATTTTAAAGTTAGAGCCAGAGTTAGGACTATGGTTAGAGCTAGTGTGATAGTTAAAGTTGGGACTATGGATAGATTTTAGGCCATGGTTAGGGTTAGGGTTAAGGCAGGGTTAGGCTTAAATTTTGGTTTTAGTGTTAGGGTAAGAGTTGGGGCTCAGATTAGGATTAAGGCTAATGCTTGAGTTATTAAGGCTAAAGTTAAGGATAGGATTAGTGCTAGTGTTAGAGTTTAGATTGGGTTAAAACACCATGTTGAGTGATACAATTAGGATTTGGGCTAAGTATAGAGTTAAGGTAGGGTTATAGTTAAGATGAGGGCCAAATTTAGGGTTAATGCTTTGTCTAAGGATAGACTTAGTATTAGGCTTCAGAATTGGTTTAGATCTAGGGTTAGGTTTAGGGTTAGGGCTAGGACTAAGGGTAGGGCTATGGCCATGGTAAGGATTAGGGCTTGGACTAGTGTTATAATTTGGTTTATTTTTATAAAATAAAAAGCAATAAAGAGATAGTAATACGAATAGCAATCATATTCTTTAAAAAACCTTCCTCCTAATAAATCTCATGTTGACTCCTTGGACCCCTGCACCCATGTGGGGGACCCAGAAGAAACTCCTGGCTCCTGGCTTCAGATCAACACAGCTCCGGCTGTTGCGGCCATTTGGGGAGTGAACCACCGGATGGAAGACCTCTCTCTCTCTACCTCTCCTCTCTCTGTCTTTCTGTATAACTCTGACTTTCAAATAAATAAATAAGCCTTTAAAAAAAATAAATCTCATGTTGATTCTGAAACTAAGGTGAAAGCCTGGAATTTAGGTGGATCTACAGAACATGGACACAGAGACAGACCATATCATCCCATACAAGCTGCTGCCTAAAAATAGGTATTCAATTCCAAGTTTTTAAAAGACATTTTAAAACTAACCAATGGCAGAGATATCTGGGCTAACATATCTTAACTATAATTAAACTAAGGAGAGAATTACTTGGTTACTTCCCAAGAATCTTTAGTAAACTGATCTAATTGATCTTTCTTAATATTTGCTCTTCATTATGATAGTTCAGTTATTTTCTTATGCACTATAGAGCATTTGTTGAACCAGGTAAACTAGAAAAGATAATATAAGGGTAGTTCAAAACGTTTGCAGAAAATGGAATTTAGAGTTGTTTATTTTGTGAAATTATTTTTAAATCTATGCAGTTTTCTCAAAGCAAACATTTCCATGAACTTTTTGAAGTATCCTCATACATCTTAAGATACTCTTCCAGAAAGATATATCAAACTCCACTGACTCATGTTACACATCCACAGGAGTGGAGAGGCAATCTGTAGGTTGTATCATCTTGATGCTTCTGTATGCCTTATACCACACAAAGAAGATTCCTGTCTGTCTCTGACAGGATAATATTAATCTTATTCTCCAAGTGGGCACCCAGCATATCACAAAGGTCAGAAAGAAAGTCTCATACAGTGTTACTGTGTTCACAGAGGATGACATCTATTTCTTGGGAAGTAGCATCCAGACCATCATGATGGAACATCCCACCTGTGGGGTACAGGTCTGCTTCCACACCCTGCAGGATGCTGCTCCCAGAACCAGCACACAGGGCCACAGCTTTGACTCATGATGCTAAGGTCCTTCCTACCCCAAGAACTAAGTGAATATGAGTTAGTTTGAGGTGTCTTTTGATTCACTCAATCATGGTTGCCAGGGCAACAGATTCATCCAGGATGCATGACTGACCCATTTCAGTATGTAAAGCAAAGGCTTCTGTAGTGACAGAATTTCAGTTCTCTGGTAAAGTTATCTGTTTTGAGAGAGCTGAGCCACCACCTGCATCAAAGGCTTTTTAGTACAATTCAGGCTGATCCTTGTTTTTCCTCCTCATCAATCCTAGCAGAAAAAGAAGTGACAGGAACACCTTCATTTTCTCTCACTGCAGCACAACTTTGTCCATATCTTGGGTATGGTTAATTGGGTATGTTGAATTGTATTCAGTGGGTTCCCTCTATAGGATAGCCATGAGCTTTGGAAGGATATATATGCCTGGATGTGCAGGCTCCAAGCCCTTTGGAAAACCAGTTTTTCAATCCCTGGGGTGCCACATCATAGGCTGTGTGAAGAGAGTAGATCCAACTCTGTTCTCCAAAGCCAGGAACACCAGGTCCTTTCAAGACATCTAGGTAATATGCTTTATGTGTAGGAACATAGGTGGATGGTAGGAAAAGATGATAACTGCCTTCTTATGCAGCGCCTCCTCCATCACCTGCTCAGTCAAGTCATTGGTCAGGAAGAGTGTATTTATAGTTTGTGGTGGGCTTGGTTCCACCAGCAATCCAACATTGTCCCTACTCTCAGCAAAAGACAGGGATGCAAAGTCATTCAAGGAGAAAAGAGGAGTCTTCATATCCATGAAGGAATGGGAAGAATTGCAGTTCAGAGAATGGACAAACCAGACTGTCATGGGGAGCAGGCAAAGCAAGATGACAACATACAGCAATTGGGCAAAACTCAGTTTGAGTCCAGGTACATCTCCATAGCCTTTAATCTGTCTTTTTACATTGGCTTTTGTTTTCTGAACATCGTTTTCAAGTTATTGTATATTTGGGTTGAAGAACAATTTGTAAGATGAATTTTTTAAGGTACATTGCTAAAAATATTCTGAGTGAAGCTAATTGTCAACTTTATTAAGGAGGATTGCTTTCTGTGTACCTAGTGTAAAAATAAAATCAAGTAATAAAAAAGAATACAAGTTTAAAGGCAAAGAAACAAAAGATCTGAAAATAGACCTGATAGAAAATGAGGAGTCCAACAAAAATCTGATTATGTTGATTTAAGATATGGCTGGCTTGTACTAATACTATACACAAATAAAAAAGAACAAATACTGAATTTGAGATTCACCAGGTGTGAGGTATTATTTGAATAGCTACAAAGAAGCATTCAAGATGGAGAAGGAACTATAATCTAAAGGTCATGGAAGACATTCAAGCTGGAGAGAAACAGAAGGGTCTGATTACAGACAGCCAAATCAGTCAAGGAGAATTAGAGATATGGATAAATGGGAGATTAGAGGGAATACCTAGATGGGTAATGTTAAGGAGAATGCAGATGGATTCAGGAAGGAATACAAGAAAATATAAGTGGAGTTCTGATAGAAACAGACAGGAATTACCAGGAGAAAATCATATATAGTACTTTCAAATATTACAGAGAAAAACATTGAAATAAGCATTTAGCATAGTGGTTATGATGCCTATTAAGATACCCTAGTCATACTTTAGAGTGCCTGGGTGTGACTTCCAGAATCAATTAATTAGGCTTCTGTCACACCTGTGAGAGACTGGGACTACATTTGTGGCTCTTGTATTCAGTCTTGGCCCAGGTCTGGCTTCTGTGGGTGTTTGAGGAATGAATTAATGCAAAAAAAGTGTTATCTCTACCTATATGTCTCATTCTACCTAGTTCCTTTTCTCTTGAAGATAAAAATATTTTTTAGACATGATGAAAATTCAATTAATGCAATGATTAGAGAATAGCCTTTGGCTCTGACTATAATTTATGTTACTGGTGTTTCAGGAATTCAATTAAGACTAATTTGAGTAGGTTAAAATTCAAATGAAGAATAGAATGATTTGCCTAAAAATATAACATTAAAAATTGTGTGTGCAACCTACTTTTATAGACTGAGAGAAATTCATGGACTTAAGGATACACAATATATTCTGTCCTCCACACACTCCTGGTCTTACCTATATATAAGTACAGGCTCCAAAAAGCTATCAAAGATCATACTGTTTAAGCAATTCCAAAATAGCCTAAATAACCTGTTTATTGTCGCTCCCCCTCTTCATGGAGGAATGACACTAAACCCTGCCTAGGCTTCATATCCGAGTCACGGCACCATTATGTCACTCCCCCTCTTCGCGGAGGAACGACACTAAACCCTGCCTAGGTTTCCTATCCGAGTCACGGCACCATTATGTCACTCCCCCTCTTCATGGAGGAACGACACTAAACCCTGCCTAGGCTTCATATCCGAGTCACAGCACCATTATGTCGCTCCCCCTCTTCGTGGAGGAATGACACAGGACCCTGCGCTGTTCTTTTGTCTGCTCGGCCCTTCCCGGGTTTGCTGCTGCTGGTTCTTCCCGGGTTGGCTACCGACCCTTCCACCTCCGTGGAAGGGAGGTTCCCCCTGCCACTTTCCCCACTTCCGCAGGGGAGCGGCACACCGCCGGCCGGCTCTCTCGGGGGCTGCTCAGGTGTTCCTTCAAATAGATGTTCCTGGTGCATGTTGTCTCTCTCCTCCTTTATAGTCCTCTTCCACCAATCCCAACTCTGCTACCCACACGCCGAGTACGCTGCTCTCCTCCAATCAGGAGCAAGATCAGCTCCTGCAGCTCAGTCAATCAAATTGGCGAGAGGCAGCTGCGTAGAAGCTGTTTACTCCTCTCCCAGCGCCATATTGTGGGAGAGCAGATGCATAGAATAAGTCTTAATTCGAGTAACTTAGTCTAGTCCGAGTTGCTCCCCACAGTTTATGTTTTAATACTAGGTAATTCTTGGCTTTGCAGAATGTTGAGTGTTTATTTCCAGCCTTGAACTAAAGCACTGTCTACAAGATCATCTTTATGATTTATAAAGGTTCTGTTTCAGAATACATTTCATAAGAATTTAGAAATTTCCTCTTAATTTTCTATTTGAAATGTAACAAATATACCTTTTGCTATAGTATCAGAAAGACAAGAGATTGTCTACAGCCATACCACCCTGAAAACCCCCAATTTCATCTGATCTTGGAAACTAAGATAAGTCAAGCCTGGTTAGTACATGAATGGGAGAAAGACAAGAGACTAATTTGCTCTCAGCTTACATGGCTCTATTGTCTTATAACCATGCCAACTTTTATCTTGTTTGTGTGTATTCTCTAATAATGAATGTTATGTTTGTTTTTCCATTTTAAGTAACAAATTTTCATTACAGTCCTAAAGCACAATGTAAAATGAGCTGAGGAATGATGAAGTATGCAAGTTACTGAGATATATCCACTTCTCTGATCTTAGAAACATATAGACATGTAGAAATCTCAACTATACCAGGAAGAGAAAGCAAAAGAAGGCAGTAGTGAGAGAATTGGTCAGGATTATACCTATATTCTACTGTGCAAAATAAGATTATGATAGAAATGAGTACAGAATAACAGATATATAAACTGGAAGAACAAAAACAATCAACCTCCCTATTCAAGAACAGTGTTTTACCCATGATTAAAGGCAGGAAAGACATTCATGAAAGGGCACTCACAGTTTATTAATTGGTAAAAATTAAACACAACTTAATTTCATGAAGAAATTCATTTGCTACTGATTTTGTAAAAAAAATTAAAGTTAGTAAAAATAACATAATTTTAAGAATTATTATCCAAATAAATTACAGAATTCCAAAGAAAGAGCACGTGTCACTAACATTTGAACAATGGAAAAATAATTCAATGATATTAACTATATTCCTCTAATACAGGGGGTACCCATGGGATGCCATGTTAGCATTTTCAATAGAGTATCTCCAGATTTTATATACCTAAAATTCCATAGAAATCATGGATGTTGGAGGATTCCAAGATGGTGGAATAGGAAAGGGCATACACTAGTAGTAAATAGTTTCAAAAAATGTTGGAAGTACATTGTTAGGTAAGAGTTAGAGAAAACTGTGGTGGAAATTCTATGGGAGAGGAACACCATGGATCAGTGTGGAAGATGCAGACATGCAGCATGAACACAGACACAACATGATGCCAGCAGCCAAGAGGAGGAGAAATCATCAGCTTTGAAAGGTGAGGTGAGATCAGACTGCAGCAACCCATATGGCTGGTGATATAGACAGAGGGAGACTTTGATGTGAGTCTGGCCTGGAGCTCTGAGGGGGAAAGTGTACCCACTGACCCAGTAAAAAATGGGGGGGGGCATGTTTTCTCACTACATCCACTGAACAGTGGTGCCCAACAATCAGCTGAGAGAAGGTGGGCACCATTTTGGACATAAACAGCAGGTGCAGAAGCTCTTGTGCACGTGCCCAGCACCTGGCTGAGACAAGATGCCATCTTCTAACAGTACCCGTGGCAGCAGCTTGAATACACACAACTTGCAACTGGTGGGTAGAAGGGAGCATTTGGTTGGTGGCTATTGTGCATGTGTGTGATACAAGGATGCTAGCAGAGGGAAAACTCTATGTTTCCCACTGACTTTGAGTCTGGCTGGGCAAATTGACAAGAGTCTGTACACCCACATAATACTGTGAGGTGCCCCCAACCTCTCAATATGTCACAGGCTCCAGGGCTCAAACTGTCGAGGCTCTGGGAATGTCTTTGCCTCTCTGTGGATGAGACAGTCTAGCCAGGTGGAGCAAATCCTCTGCACTCATTGACAGTGGGAGCCTTGTGTGCTGAGACTGTGGAAATTCTGTGACTGCATAAGAGGGCACAGGGTATAGCTGGGTCTCTGGGAAATCAATGTGAGCTGCTCTACTGGCACTTATCAAAAGAGAAAATTTTGAAAAGCTACAGGCAAGTGAAAAATGCTCAATATCACTAGTCACCAGGGAAACACAAATCACAACCACATGAGGTTTGACCTCACCCCTGTTAGAGTGGCTCTCATACAGAAATCAACAATCAACAAATGCTGGCCAGGATGTGGGGAAAAGGCATCTTAATCCACTATTGGTTGGAAAATAAACTAGCACAACTATTGTGGAAGACAGTATGGAGACACTTGAGAAACTTGAGAGTAGATATAGCATATGACTCAGCAATCTCAATCCTGGGAATTAATCTAAGTGAAATAAAATAGGCATATGAAAGAGCTATCTATATCTTCATGTTCATTGCAATTCAATTAACAATAGCTAAGATATGGATTCAACCTAGATGGGCCAGCACTGTGGCTCACTTGGTTAATCCTCTGTGTTGCCAGCATCCCATATGGGTACCAGGTTCTAGTCCTGGTTGCTCCTCTTCCAGTCCAGCTCTCTGCTGTGGCCTGGGAAGGCAGTGGAGGATGGCCCTGGTGCTTGGGCCCCTGCACCCACATGGGAGACCAGGAGGAGGTGCCTGGCTCCTGGCTTTGGATCGGCAGAGCGTCAGCCATGGTGGCCATTTGGGGGGTGAACCAATAGAAGGAAGACCTTTCTCTCTGTCTCTGTCTCTCACTGTCTAACTATGGCTGTCAAAAAAAATTGTGGTATATATATATATATATATACACACACAAACACACCATATATATATATATATATATATATAGTGTAAACAACTACTCAGCTATAAAAAATAATGAAATTCTTTGTTTTGCAACAAAATGAATATAACTGGAAACCATTAAATTTAATGAAATAAGCCAATCCCCAAAAGACAAATACCTTATGTTCTCCTTGATCTGTAGTAACTAATAGAGCAGCAAAAAATGTAATGTATAGTACTGAAATTGACATTTTGAGATTTTATGATTGTTTATGATTGTTTACAGCCCTTGTCTCTATTGCTGAACAGTGTTGTATTCTTTACTTAGTATAGGGTGAATCTTAAGAGTATAAATCCACTGAAAGTAGGTCAGTGTAAAAAGTAAGAGAAGTAGGGCTGACACTGTGGTGTAGTGCAGAGAATTGTGCCCAGTTTCAGTCCCAGAGGCTCCACTTCCAATCCAGCTCCCTGCTAATGTGTCTGGAATAGATCAGATCACTCAGGGGCTTGGGTACCTGCAACCATGTGGGAAACTTGGAAGAAGCTCCTGGCTCCTGGCTTTGGACCAGCCCATCTCCAGCCATCGCAGCCATGTGGGGAGTAAACCAGTGGATGGAAGATCTCTCTCTGTCTCTTCCTTCCTTTGTCTTTGTAACTTTGCCTTTCAAACAAAAAATAAATGGAGCTTTGAGGAAAAATAAGACATGGAATTAGAGAGAAAGGATGAGAGAGGATGTGTGTGTGGGAGAGAGGATAGGGTGGGAAGTATCACTATGTTTCTAAATCTGTATATATGAAATACATGATATCTGTTTACCTTAAATAAAAAAATTAAAAGCTGACATTTAATTTCTATAGCTGTGAAATAGAGTAAATACAATAAAAATTCTACTTGTAGGCCAAGTAAGTTGGAATAGTAATAAAAACAATATAATTTAAAAAATGGTCTGATTTTAACATGTATCATCTCAGATGATGTATTGAAAACCTAATACCCAGGTCTGGTGCTGTGGCATTGTGGGCTGGGCCTCTACCTGTGGTGCCAGCATCCCATATGAGTACCAGTTCATATCCTGGATGATCCTTTTCCAATCCAGCTCTCTGTCACCTGAGAAAGCAGTGGAGGATGACCCAAGTGCTTGGACCCCTACACTGATATGGGAAACCTGGAGGAAGCACCTAGCTCCTAGGTTCAGATTGGCCAAGCTCCAGCCACTGTAACCATTTGAGGAGTGAACCAACAGGTGGAAGACCTTTCTCTCTGTCTCTCCCTCTCTCTTTCTGTAGCTCTACATCTCAAATAAACAAAATCTTTAAAAAAAATCAATCCCCAAGACAATAGTTTCAACCCTCAGGAATAGATTGACATCAATTTTGAAAGGACCTTGAGGTGATGAGTTTTATCTCTTACACTCTCTCTCACCATGTGATGACTCCTGCCAAGTTAAGTATCAGGAATATGGCCCTCTCCTGATGGGGTCTCTTGATCATGGACTTCTCATATAGACTGTAAGATACACTTTTTCTTTATAAATTACACATTGTACACTGGTTTTGTAACAACACAAAATAGACTAAGACTGAAAATAGATCAATGCATATTTTCTCATCTTTAGGAAAGAGAGAAGGAAAATTGAGAGCCAGCATGTGGTTTA
Source organism: Oryctolagus cuniculus (assembly GCF_964237555.1). NCBI lineage: Eukaryota > Metazoa > Chordata > Mammalia > Lagomorpha > Leporidae > Oryctolagus > Oryctolagus cuniculus. The sequence goes on along the minus strand of NC_091446.1, from coordinate 87,142,435 downwards.
GCAGGTTAAACTGCTGCCTGGAGTGCTGGCATCCTATATGAGCACTGATTCTAGTCCTGGCTTGCTTTACTTCTGATAACTCCTTATTAATATGCCTGGAAAAGCAACAAAAGATGCCCTAAGTACTTGAGAGTGTGCACTCATGTGGGAGAATTGGATGAAGATCCTGACTCCTGGCTTTAGCTTGACCCAGCCCTGGACATAGCAGCCATTGGTGAGTGAACCAATGGATGGAATATTCTCTCTCTCTCTTTCTCCCTTTCTCTCTTTCCTTGTGTCTTCCCCTCTGTCTGTAATTCTGCCTTTCAAATAAATAAATCTTTAAAACAAAACAGAGCACTAGCTTCTGGAGGATATTCTAATTTAAAAAAAGAGAAGGAAATGCACAGAACTTTAGAAAGCCATGAGACTATTAATTTTTATTTTTAAAAATTTTTAAAGATTTATTTACTTATTTTAAAGTCAGAGTTACACAGAGAAAGAAGGAGCAGCAGGGAGAGAGAGAGGTCTTCCATCCGCTGACTCACTCCCCATCTGGCTGCAACAGCTGGAGCTGCACCAATCTGAAGCCAAGAGCCAGAAGCTTCTTCCAGGTCTCCCAAGCAGGTGCAGGGGCCCAAGGACTTGGGCCATCCTCTAATGCTTTCCCAGGCCATAGCAGAGAGCTGGATCAGAAGTGGAGAAGCTGGGACTTGAACCAGTGCCTATATGGATGCCATCACTGCAGGCAACAGGCTTACCAGTTATGCTACAGAACAGGCCCCATTTTTTAAATTTAGTTCATGTCTGTTTTCTAATGAGAATAGGGAAGGATTTTTTTTTAAGATTTACTTGTCTATTTGAAAGGCGGATTTACAGAGAGGCAGGAGAGAGAGAGAGAGAGAGAGAGAGAGAGATCTTCCATCCACTGGTTCACTCCCCAAATGGCTGCAAACAACCAGAGCTGGGACAATCTGAAGCCAGGATCCAGAGCTTCTTCTGGGCCTCCCACATGATTTCAGGGTCTCAAGGACTAGGGCCAACTTCTATTGCCTTACCAGGCCATAGCAGAGAGCTAGATGGGAAGTGGAGCAGGCAGGATTTGAACCAGCACCTGTATGGGATGCCAGCACTGCAGGCAGTGGCTTTACCCACTATGTCACAGTGCTAGGCCCATGAGATTATTTAGCAACCAACATAAAAACCATACTTCAAAAAGTTTGCAGAAAGTTGAATTAAAAATAAGAGAAGACTGAACATAAGCTGAAGAATAATTAAGTAATCATCTTACTGGAGAAAAATTAATTTTCTTTGATCTTGGAAATATATAGATGCCCTTATGATCATAATTGGAAGAGAATATGAATGGAGAGAGTTGTGGTTGGGTTTTCCCTTGGATTCCAATGTGCAAAATAAAATTATTATGGAGAATAAAGGATACATTACATGGGAAAACAAAAACAATCAGACTCCTCTCAGGGAAATATTTATTCCCTTATACATGAGAAGGGGCATGAAAGTCATTGAAAGAGCACCCACCAGTCTATTCATTGGTAGAGATTAAATACAAGTTATCATTAGGTCCATGAAAGCATTATTTGCTACTGATTTTGTTAAAAAAAATACTATTGTGGGGGCTGGTGCTGTGGCGCAGTGGGTTAACGCCCTGGGTTGAAGTGCTGGCATCCCATATGGGCGCCAGTTCGAGTCCTGGCTGCTCCACTTCTGATCCAGCTCTCTGCTATGAGCTGGGAAAGCAGTAGAAGATGGCCCAAGTCCTTGGGCCCCTGCACTGGTGTGGGAGACCTGGAAGAAGCTCCTGGCTCCTGGCTTCAGATCTGCAGTTTCAGCCATTGCAGCCAATTAGGGAGTGAACCATCAGATGGAAGACCTCTCTCTCTCTCTCTCTCTCTCTCTCTCTCTCTGCCTCTCCTCTCTCTGTGTAACTCTGACTTTAAAATAAATAAAGCTTTTTTTAAAAAAGATACTATTGTGAAGAAATTATTTAAATAATTTGCAGTATAACAATGAAAAACAACATGATATAATTAAGGTTCACACCACAAAAATACTTACTAGCATTAACTATTCGTATTAATACAGATGTGACTCATAGGACTCCATATTAGCGTTTCCACTAGAGCATGTATTGCTTTTCTATACCTAAATTTCCACAGAAAGCATGACTGTTGCAACCTGATCTTTTTCCAGCGATTATACAGGAGGAATGGACATAACATTTATTTATTGTAGTGTACTTTTCCAATAATTACTCTATATATCAAATCTTGCTGTATGCATGACTTTATGTATTTATTTCCCACAATGATTGTTGACTTTGCCATTTTACTTGCTTTAGACCCTAGGACAACAGAAAATGTGATACAAAGTTTAAAAACTATTTATCTACTGGGGTTTGCTTTATTGGACATAATCACATCTTGTGAAGAAGCCTGGGTCTCGCCTGTTGGAGATACAGACCCTAGAAAAGAGCCAGTGCCAAACACCAGACATTTGAATGAAGCCATTTGCAAGGCATCAGCATCAGAACAGGTACTAGATAACTAAATCCTCATTGGTGATACCAGGTAACACCCACACAGGAAGTACCTAGCTAAGCCAACCTTAAAAGACTGAACAGGATAACAAATAAAGTGGTTGTATTTTAACCCTGCAATTTTTTGTTGATTTATTACACATCAAATGCTGAAATATATTGGTGAGTAGGGAAGAAAAAACTGAATCACATGCCAAATACAATTATCAGAACTTTACACTCACACACAGAAATACTCAAGGGCATTTCAACTAGATGGGTGTCAACAAGGTCACTGCCACAGCCAGACATTGCTGGGAAATATTATGTTTCAGTTTTTATTTTTGTACTGTATGGTGTTATATCTGTATTTATCAAACTAATTACTGAAGGTGTGATTGGGTTTTTTTGAATTTTTAAAATTTTGTTTAAGGAATAATTCTCATTTTCAATATTTGCACTTAGACTAATACCAAAATTTCTGTAACATGGTTATAAAGAATTGAGAACTATTAGGTGACAAAAACATGTATTACAAACCTATTTGGTTCACAGAATCCACAGCAAATATTGAGTATAAACAATAACCATGGTCAAGGAAAAGTCTTCTAAAACTATCTTTGCAGGGCCATCATTGTGACACAGCAGGTAAAGCCACTGCCTGCAATGCTTATATTCCATATTGGTGCCAGTATGAGTTCACACTGCTACACTTCAGATCCAGCTCACTGCATACAACCTGGGAAAAGCAGCAGAGAATAGCACAATTACTTGGGCCTCTGCCATCCGTGTGGGAGACATGGATGAAGTTCTTGGCTCCTGGCTTCAGGCTTGCTCAGCCTTGGCCATTGTAGCCATCTGGAGAATGAAACTGATGATGCAAGATCTCCCTCTCTCTCTTTCTCCCTCTCTCTCCTCCTCCTTCCCTCTCTTTCTTATTCCTCTCTTGCTGTAACTGACTTTCAAATAAATAAACAAATCTTTTTTTAAAATTTAGCTATTTATTTGAAAGGCAGAGTTACAGAATGGCAGAGGCAGAGAGAGAGAGAGTGTCTTCCATCCACTGGTTCATTCCCCAGATGGCCTCAACAGCCAGAGCTGTGCTGATCCAAAGCCAGGAGCCAGGAGCTCTTTCCGGGTCTCCTACACTGGTGCAGGGGCCTAAGGACTTGGGCCACAGGGATTCTGCTATGAAAGCCAGTTTAGCTGGCCTCTTTTACACTCCCTTAATTTATTTGTCCACTTGGTCTCAATGTCACCTCAGACTGCTGCCAAAATCCAGGACATCATGAGATTCTTCCCCTTAACCAAGGGCTAAAATCTTGAGCTGAAAAACATTTTTATAGCTTATCCGGTGTATGACATTATTCTACTAGCAGTAGAAAAATACTCAAGCCCCTAGAAAGAGCTATACAGAGAGAATCATGGCATCTACTTAAGAGCCCACTTCTCATATAGTTAGAAATCAGGTTATCCCTTGGGAGAAGGAAAGGAAACAAGATCCTGTAGACCACAGCTCCTCCTTCAGAAATGCTATACATGCCTGGTGACTGTCCCATTTTCACTGCACACACAGGGGAGCTGTGAGTCTGCTGGTGCCAATTTTCACAGAGAGTGTCCCCGGGCTGAGCTAAAATCACTGTATGCAGACATGAGCAGAAGCCTGAGGTTGGTGCCATCAGCCTGGCTCCCACCCCGTGGCCCAGAGGGGATTGGTCCCACACGCTCACCATTCCCCAGCTTCCGAGGTGTTACGAGTCCCTGTGGGGGTTCCTGTGGAGGCACTCGCAGGGCAGTGCATGCTGAGGCACCGGAGCCCTTCTCAGCAGCAGGACCAGGAAGCCAGGGATGGCGATGCCGGAAAAGCAGATCATGTGCGGTTCTGCAGTGTTCCCCTGAACACCTGATTGTACAATTCACACAGCTAGGAAACACATATGACATCAGAGAATGTGCAGCCAATCAGAATCCCGCTTGCATGAGGGCAGTTACTCAGGGCTTCACTTGTGTTCTGTACTGAAGCTGCCTTCTGCTTCTGGGCCCACACCCCTAGGCAGGGGAGGAAGGGACAGGTGGAGCTGTCCTCACTCTGATGATCGCATCTCCTAGGATCACTCCCTCAGCTGTCCACAATCCTTTGGGATCTTGTAATCCCCAAGTTTGCAATAGCCTGCTTCACATGACCTAAAATTCACCAAGTGTTTACTGAACGCTGGGCTTTTTTTTTTTTCATAGTCTTATCTTATTTTTCTGTTAGGTCATTTGAAGATTTTTAAAATATTTGTTGGAAAAGAGTATACAAATATTATATTAATTATTCTTTATTTCATTCACTTGTATGTATTTGTAACCTTTCTTTGTTTTGTCATTTAAAATTGTTTTCCATTTGTTTCCTGCAGCTGTAAAGTAACCAGTTGGTGGTATATATTGATTGTGTACCCAGTAATCTTTCTTAATTCTCTTATTGGTTTGTATTAATTATTTAATTATGTCAACTATCTATATATGTAATGTCATCCACATATATTGACAAGTTTGTTGTTTAACAGTTCACCCTTATACCTAATATTTCCTTGTTGGTCTGATTTCACTGACTACACCTGAATAACTAACTGGTGAAGAGAAATGGTGAGGAAAGCCAGTTTTCTCTTGGTCTACTCCAAAGGAAAATGTTTTTGGCATTTTGTGTTAATTATACTTTTTTTAAAAGGTTCATTATAAGGGCCAGTGCTGCAGTTAAGCCACTGTCTGCTGTGCCAGCATCCCATATGGGCACCAGTTTGTATCCCAGCTGCTCCACTTCTGATCCAGGTCCTTGCTAACAGCCTGGAAAAAGAGCAGAAAATGGTCCAAATCCTTGGGCCCTTTATCCACTTGGGAAACTCAGAAGAAGTTCTTAGCTTCAGCCTGGCCCAGCCGCAGCTGCTGTGGCCATTTGAGGAGTGAACCAGTGGATGGAAGACCTTTCTCTCTGTCTTTCCCTCTCTCTGTAACTCTACCTCTCAAATAAATTATATAATGAAATAAATAAATATATAGGGATATCTTTGCTGCATTATATAGTGATGATATTATAGGCTTCAAAAGAACATATCAAGATATTTTGTAAGGTAGTTATGTATTCTGACCAATAGTGAATTGGATTTCCAGATACTCTGAATCCTTGTAAATCACTGGCATTGTCATGTTTATATTTATTATAACAACACATACAGATGTGTAGGTCTTCTGTCTCATTGCTGCTTTAATTTACACTTCCTTAAGATACAATGCAATCAGTTACCTTATAATTCTCTAATGTTCAGGATATTTTTTAGTTTTATTTCTAATATATGTTATAAAATTGCTTTTTAATACATTTGTCTAGTTTTCAAATTGGGGGATTTATTTTGTTGTTGAATTTTACAAGTTCTTGATGAATTTTTTTTTTTTTTTTTTTTTTTTTTTTTTTTTTTTTTTTTTTGACAGGCAGAGTGGACAGTGAGAGAGAGAGAGACAGAGAGAGAAAGGTCTTCCTTTGCCGTTGGTTCACCCTCCAATGGCCGCCGCTGCAGCCGGCGCACCGCGCTGATCCTGGCAGGAGCCAGGAGCCAGGTGCTTTTCCTGGTCTCCCATGGGGTGCAGGGCCCAAGCACCTGGGCCATCCTCCACTGCACTCCCTGGCCATAGCAGAGAGCTGGCCTGGAAGAGGGGCAACCGGGACAGAATCCGGCGCCCCGACCGGGACTAGAACCCGGTGTGCCGGCGCCGCAAGGTGGAGGATTAGCCTATTGAGCCACGGCGCCGGCTAAGTTCTTGATGAATTTTACACAAAGTTCCTGTATTCTGAAAATACTGACTCAAAGAGGGACAGACATCAACACATGGAAAAACATGCAAGTTATCAGCACTGTGCTTGTCCTGAGTGGGGGACAAGACAGTGCCAGCTGAGCCCGATACAAAAGGGAAAATGTGAGCTCATGTGTTCATGCTGTCATTGATTTTATTTTATTCTCCCAACAGTGTTGAAAAACTGGCAAATATTTTCAAAAGCAAGTGATTTAAAACTCATAACATGTGGTCAGCACTGTGGCAAAGCTGGTAAAGCCACTGCCTGCAATGCTGGCATCCCATATGGGTGCCAGTTTGAGTCTTAATTGCTCCACTTCTAATCCAGCTCCCTGCTAATATACATGGAAAAGCAGCAGAGGATGGCCCAAGTCCTTGGGCCCCTGAATCCACATGGGAGACCCTGAAGAAGCTTCAGGCTCCTGGCTACAGAACGCTCAGCTCCAGCTGCTGAGGTTACTGGAGGAGTAAAGCAGCTGGAAGACCTCTCTCTTTCTCTGTCTCTACATCTCTCTGTAACTGTCTTTCAAAAAAGTAAAATAAATCTAAAAGAGATAATAAGTTTAAATAATCAGAGGATAAATGGAGAAGAGTTGGGGAACTTAAAGTAAACAGAAGAGCCAGTGCTGTGGTACAGTGGTTAAAGCCCCAGCCTGCAGTGCTGGCATCCCATATGGGTGCTGGTTCAAGTCCCAGCTGCTACACTTCCAATCCAGCTCTCTACTACGGCCTGGGAAAGCAGAAGAAGATGGCCCAAGTCCTTGGGCCCATGCCCCTGCATGGAGCCAGGAGCCAGGAGCTTCTTCTGGGTCTCCCACATGGGTGCAGGGACCCAAGCACTTGGGTCATCTTCCACTGCTTTCTCAGACCATAGCAGAGATCTGGATTGGAAGTGGAGCAGCCAGGACTTGAACTGATTCCCATATGGGATGCTGGCACTGCAGGCAGTGGCTTTACCCAATATGCTACAGTGCCAGCCCCTACATATAAATGTTATGGCATCAGTAGAGACATTATTTCATATTATCCATTCCACATGAACAGGGAATGGTGATGTGAATATGTGAAAATACTCAATCCATGCACGATGATATGAAATATTCATGGACAAAAAATGTGTAATTTTTAGATATAGATGGATACACATATTAAGTGATTTTGTAGAGTTTAGTTAGACTAGTATAAATACACTAGTCATATGTTCTGTCAGATGCAGCCACAGGATATGCAAATGTTTGGAGTTACCAAGCTTACATCCTTAACCAGAAGATGTGGTGAATGAGAGTTTAAAGTCTTTTTTTCAGCCCGCGCCTCCCCTCAGGGACCGAGAAGCGCCACGGCACGAACGTAATAGCTCTTCAAGTCTGCAATAAAAAATGGCCTCCAATAAAACTACATTGCAAAAAATGGGAAAGAAACAGAATGGAAAGAGTAAAAAGGTCGAAGAGGCAGAGCCTGAAGAATTTGTGGTGGAGAAAGTATTGGACCGACGTGTAGTGAATGGGAAGGTGGAGTATTTCCTGAAGTGGAAGGGATTTACAGATGCTGACAATACTTGGGAACCTGAAGAAAATTTAGATTGTCCAGAGTTAATTGAAGCATTTCTTAATTCTCAAAAAGCTGGTAAAGAAAAAGATGGTACAAAAAGAAAATCTTTATCTGACAGTGAATCTGATGATAGCAAATCAAAGAAGAAGAGAGATGCTGCTGACAAACCAAGAGGCTTGCCAGAGGTCTTGATCCTGAACGAATAATTGGTGCCACAGACAGCAGTGGAGAATTGATGTTTCTCATGAAATGGAAAGATTCAGATGAGGCTGACTTGGTGCTGGCAAAAGAGGCAAATATGAAATGTCCTCAGATTGTGATTGCTTTTTATGAAGAGAGATTAACTTGGCATTCTTGTCCAGAAGATGAAGCTCAGTAATTGTTTGCATTGTTTTTTTTTATATATATTTATATATATATAAAATCTGGGTCTTGGTTTTCGATTTACTAGTGTGAAGAAATAACTACATTCTAATGAAAATCAAGTTTGATACATTGGTTTTGAAAGTAGTATTGGGGGAGTTGTTGTGAATTTTTTTATTTTTATTTTTTGCATCGATAGCACTGGTTACTTCTAACAGATAAAAGCTTTCTGTAGTTGCTTCCTTTATCAGAAAAGAACGTTTGCTTTTCTGAATATTGGGGAAAGTTGTCATAGTCAGTTCTTCAATCAGAACTTGATTTTAACTGATACTAAAGGACCATTCTGGGTTGTTGTATGTGTATACTTTTATAAATGGTTTTCTTTTTTTGTTTTTGTTTTTAAATTTTACCAAAAGAAAAACCATGGGAAGACCCATGTTTCTGAGGTTCCATCATTCTGAGCAACCTAAGAAATAAGTCCCTTCAAGTTAAACTGAAGATTTTCATGAAGCCATAACCTTTTAAATTAAATAGTTTGTAAGTCATTTGGACAAGTTAAATTAGATAATTTAAAAGAAGCCATATCAGAACCTGTATCTAAATCTATAGTCATAAATGCAATGGCTTATAAAAACTTTATTGGTACTAGTAGTCATCCCTCCCAAGATCAGAAAATAGACATCCTGGTGTGCTGTAATAAACTAAATAAGCAAGGTAAATGGACATTTGAATATTTGTTCTAGCGAGCCATTACTTTACAAACGCCAAAATCCCTATGCTGTATCTACTAAAAGGCCATGATTCATGGAATGACTAAGACTTGGCTCCTGAAAACCTGATCAGATTGTTAGACATTGGCATTTTAGGACCTGCTGGCATAAGTGGGTAAACAAGTGGTTGTAATCTAAATTATTGACCTGCATGTTTTGTCTTTGTCCCGTCTCATTCCTTACATGTAGGCTCAATCTTCGCGGTGTTTGGGTTACTGGTTCAGCAGATGCCAGGAAAAATAACTTTGTAGTAATCAGAATGTTATCCAACTGTATATTGTTTACTTTATTGTAAATACTGGTGAACAGTGGTCAATAAATAGTTTTATATTCCTTTAAAAAAAAATAAAGTCTTTTTTTCAATGTATGATTAAATGAATAACTACAGTGAATTGGAAAATATGAATAAGAGGTTGGTGTTATTGGAAGTGGATCCAATAAAGGGGGAATTCCCTTGCAGCACTACAAATGAGTCATATAGAACAATAGTGTGGATAAGCTAGAAGGTGATATTCCAGATAAAACTTGCATCTGATATGTACCCCTAAAGATGTACATGTTTAGGATTCTGAGCTTTGAAAAGAGGTACACATGAATGCAAATTCTTGCCATGTCATATTTTGCAAGGCAATTTTGTTATATTACTAAAACTTTGACCTACATTTCTCCTTACATGGAATTAAGACTTCAATCCATAAGTAGCAGGTGTATTTCAAAGATTAAATAAGAAAATATATACAAAACCCCATGGATATGGTCTTAAACAGCATTTGAAACACTTGTTCTCTTGCCATGGGACTCCAAATCCCATTAAGTTGACAGATACCAATGCCATCTTACTATTTAAATTGATCAGTTTAAGTTCATAATTGATCATAAATATAGGATTAAGTGTCAAAGGGATTTCATAAATAAGATCAGTGCCTGCTAATAATAATTGATAGAATTAAAGATGAGAAAACGATCCAAAATGGAAAGCGGGATACAAAGCAGACACATAGAATCACAAATGTCCTAAACAGCACTCTGGCCTCAGAATCAGCACTTAAGGCCTTCAGATCTGGCTAAAAATCCCATGAGAGTTTCTCAGGCATGGAAAGCCAAGACACTGTGGCAAAAAATGATCTACATGAAGGATATCTGTGAGTGAGATCCCAGTGGAAAGAACAGGCCATCAAAGAAGGAGATACCTTTCTCTGAAGGGAGGAGAGAACTTCCACTTTGATTATGGCCTTGTCTAAGTAAGGTAAGAGTTTGTTTACTCAAGAGACTTCCATAGCCTTGGCAGCTCATGACAAGAGCCTTGGGTGATTACTGACATCATAAATAAGATTGTCAATCGTTAAATCAACAACAGGAGTCACTGTGCACTTGCTCTCCATGTAGGACCTCTGTCCTTAATGTGTTATACTATGAGAATTAACTATAAAAGTAATCTTCAAACAGTACTTTATATTCTCCCTCTCTCCTTCTCTCCACTTCTCCCTCTCTCTCCCCTGTAAGTCTGAGTTTCAGATAAGTAAACAAGTAACTTTTTAAAAAAGAAACTAAGAACATATTCAAGAAAAAATGAATAAATATTTTAATAAGGACTCCAGAACAGACTATAAATGTGCTACTACTGCACTTTTGTCACTATGATGTGCTAAAAGAAAAATAATTAATGTATATTAGCATGTACTAATTTGGATGATTGATGACTGGTAATTAGAATTTAGTTTTAAATGAAAACATTCCCAGTGACAATATTCACCAGCCTAGTAGAAAAAAGTTGAAACAAAGCACTCTCGCTTAATCTCACAAAGTCATGTGAATAGAATGCATATCTGATTTATTCTAATCTGCCTTTCTAAAATTTACAAATTTTTTTCTGACAACAGTGAATTTGGCTCATCATAAAAGTTCTTTGAAGGCTCTTACTAAACTTGTTCCTCTTTGAAAAAGTAAATTTTACTTCATGATACTACAAGAGGTAAACTTTTGATTTACAGGACATTTGAAAACCAATTATGCTTAGTCCCTAATTTCTGATTTAATTTATAGAATAAAAATCACACAGATAAATTTCACTTTATCTAATTTTAAAAAATATTTACTTACTTATTTGACAGACAGTCAGGAGAGACAAAGAGGTCTTCCATTTGCTGCTTCACTCCCCAATGGCCACAATGGTCAGAGCTGGGTCAATCCAAAGCCAGGAGCCAGGAGTTTTTCTGGGTCTCTCACATGGGTTCAGGGGTCCAAGCACTTGGGCCACCTTCCACTACTTTCCCAGGTCATTAGCATAGACCTGGATTGGAAGTGGAGCAGCCAAGAAATGAACCGGCACCTGTATGGGATACAGTGCCACAGACAGAGGCTTAATGACTATGGCATAGCACGGGCCCCCAACTTTACCTAATTATATGGTAAACCCATGAGTTGCACCACAATGCAATTTTTCTTTCTTTCTCTCTCTCTCTCTCTCTTTCTCTCTCCCTTCCTTCCTTCCTTTTTTCTTCCTTCCTTCTTTCCTTCTTTCCTTCTTTCCTTCTTTCCTTCTTTCCTTCTTCCTTCCTTCCTTCCTTCCTTCCTTCCTTCCTTCCTTCCTTCCTTCCTTCCTTCCTTCCTTCCTTCCTTCCTCCCTTCCTTCCTTCCTTCCTTTTCTTCCTTTCTTTCTTTCCTTTTTTCTTTCTTTCCTTTTTCTTTTTCCTTCTTTTCTTTCTCTTTATTTTGTTTTCTTTTCTTCTTTTCTTTCTTTATTTTTTCATTCTTTCTTTTTTTTAATTTTTCTGTGTCATGAAGCTTGCCCATTGCACCCAAGGACATGGACCAGAGGCTTATGCTTACTGTGTGCAAGAACTCTCCTCTTGAGGGTCAAAGCATCTGACAAGGAAGCTCTCCTACATTAAGTCCTCAAGCACCTCTCTCAATAACAAGCAAGAGAAGGTGTGCTAACTGGAGAGCATCTTTGGTTTAATTAACTCTGGGAGGTCTGAGTGTTGCTGGGGGTCATCATTGGGCTATAATAATGGTCAGGAATCACCTGAATGTGACTATTCACCACTAGAGGGCTCTGTAGGGTCAATTACATTTTTTTTTTTTTACTATAATTTCTCTTTTTTTTTTTTAACTTTTATTTAGTAAATATAAATTTCCAAAGTACAGTTTATGGATTACAATGGCTTCCCCCCATAACTTCCCTCCCACTCACACCCCTCCCATCTCCCACTCCCTCTCCCATTCCATTCACATCAAGATTCACTTTCAATTCTCTTTATATACAGAAGATCAATTCAGTATATATTAAGGAAAGATTTCATCAGTTTACACCCACACAGAAACACAAAGTGTAAAATACTGTTTCAATACTAGTTATAGTATTACTTCACATTGGACAACACACTAAGGACAGATCCCACATGAGGAGTAAGTACACAGTGACTCCTGTTGTTGACTTCACAATTTGACACTCTTGTTTATGGCGTCAGTAATCACCCTAGGCTCTAGTCATGAGTTGCCAAAGCTATGGAAGCCTTTTGAGTTTCCCGACTTTGATCTTATTCAGACAGGGTCATAGCCAAAGTGGAAGTTCTCTCCTCCCTTCAGAGAAAGGTACCTCCTTCTTTGATGGCCCCATTCTTTCTACTGGAATCTCACTTGCAGAGATCTTTCATTTAGGTCTTCTTCTTTTTTTTTTTTCCAGAGTGTCCTGGCTTTCCATGCCTAAAATACTCTCGTGGGCTCTTCAGCCATATCCAAATGCCTTAAGGGCTGATTCTGAGGCCAGAGCACTGTTTAGTACACCTGCCATTCTATGAGTCTGCTGCAGGGACTCAACTCCTTTTACCCTCATCACTGTCTCTCAGAATGCACACCAACATGAAGCTGGAATCAGAAGCAGATCTGGGACTTTTCCCAGGCTCTCTGACATGGGATGCAGGCATCCCAAGCAGTGGTCCAACCACTATGTCAAATGGCCACTCCTTAATTTTTAATTTAGTTTTTATTTGAAAGTCAGAAAGACTAAGAAAGACAAGCAGCAGACATCACTCATCTGTTGGCTTACTACACAATGCCCACCACAATCAGGGCTGAATTAGATGAAAGACTGGAGCCAGGTGCTTCATCCAGGTCTTCCATATGGTTGACAGAAATGGTTGGGCCATTATCCACTGCTTTCTCAGACAAACTAGCAAGAATCTAGGTTGGAAGAGGAATTGTCTGCACTCCTGTATGAGAGGTCAATGTCAGAAGAGCAGCTTAACCTAGTGAATCACATGCTAGTTCCTGCATCAGTTCAAACCAGTGCACTCACCCTACCCTATATGTCTTCAAAGAATGCAAAGCTGGAAATTACCCTCCCTTTCCTTATTATAAAAACCTCAGTCCTGCTTCACCTCAGAAGAACCATGGTTCATTTTAAACTGAATCTGTCTCCCAATTTGCAATCCTATTCTGCATCTGAAAAACATCTCTCTGATTTTATTTTAATCTCATTAATGACCTTTTGTTTTACATAATCCAGGACTATCTGGTCTTGTCTCCTTGCCTACTGGCAGATTTGGCAAAATGTTTTATAATATGTATTTTCACTTCCCTTGGGTGAATACCTGAGGGATAAAATGTTAGGTAAGTGAATGCTACATTTTTTCCTAAAAACTCTTCCTTGAATTAGAATCCATATGTCTTAATACTTATAAAACAGATGTTCTTCAGAATCACATCCTATACAGCTTTCCCTCAGATGTCTCAAGCAGGGCCTGAGCTTGTGTGGTGACATCCATAATCGTATCCTTGAATGTGAGTAACTCCTAAAATATGGACATCCTTGCTCAGCCAAGGCCATCTGTACCAATGGCTAGGAGAGAAGGTTATAACTGTATCAAGCAGGTGGCTCTATGGATAGAAAATTTAAACCATGGTTGGAATTACCCTCAAATATTTCCCTATGCTGGCCTTCCACATGTCTTTCCCACACAATCACTGGAATATGTACACAATCTGAAGAGTCAGTGATATCAATATATGAGAGTGTCACAGCTATGCTGTGAAATAACCTGTAGATGTCTGAGTAAAGTGGGAAATTATACATGATTATAAATTTTTGAACTTAAGAATACAAAACTATTTCCTTATCAGTTTCAAATGCATCTCCTAACTCATTATGAGGCAGCTAAACATGACTTAATTCTGACATATCAACTATGACCATGAGTTAACTGTTCTCTGATATGAACATTAGGTTCCTCCACAAAATGACTGAACATTGGAAGAGGCAAAGAGCTAAAGTATATGATGTTCCTTATGTAGCAAATAGTAAATGGGATTTATGTTTGTTTGTGTTAAGGTGGAGAGGATGAAACAGTGACCAGCACTATTCAGATTGAGCAATCTAAATACAAAACCTGGGATTCAGCAGGTGCAGCTCTTTCATCTCTATCTCACCATTGTGTTCACTGTCACAAATAAGAAGCAGTTCTGGACAGGCTTGGATTCCTGAATTGCTGTACTATGATGGTCTTAGCCTGATTTCTTCTGTGGTGAGGACTTCCTTCACTGTTCTCTGGGGTTTCCAATCATCAGTTATTATTTTCCTTGTATCTGTTACTCTTATTATTTATTTTTTTGAGAGTCAGAGTTTTAGACAGAGAGAAGAGACAGAGAGAGAGTTCTTCCATCATCTGGTCCATTACTCAAATGGCCACAATGGCCAGAGCTGGGCCAATCCCAAGCCAGGAGCCAGGATCTCCTCTGGGTCTCCTGTGTGAGAGCATCCAGGACACCAACCAGTGCCCATATCAGATGCTAACACCACAGGAGAAGGATTAACTTTCTATGCCATAGTGCTAGTTCCATTTCCTTGCCTCTTAATCCAGTCTATCTGCTAAATAGGAAATAGAATATTTCCAATTTAATGTCATCTCAAAAGTCATTCCAAAAATTGTCATGTAACATTATTTTTTATTGTTACATGCCTTCTAAATCTACAGCCAGGGGCCCAGCATTGTGCCATAGTGGGTAAAGAAACTGTCTGTGACACCAGCATCCCTTATGGGTGCTGGTTCAAGACCTAGCTGCTCCAATTCCAATCCATCTCCCTGCTAATATGCCTGGAAATACAGTGGAGGATGGCCCATGTGCTTGGGGCTCTGTACGTATGTGAGGGATCTGAAAGAAACTCCTGACTCCTGGTTCCAGCCAGAACATTGTGGCCATTTGAGGAGTGAAACGGTGGATTGAAGATCTTTTGCTCGCTCTCTCTCTCCCTCTTGCTTTCTCTGTGTAACTCTTTCAAATAAATAAATAAATCTTAAAAAAATCTTAAATCCACAGCTGAAAGTAAATAAAACTACTCTTCATATATTACATGTATTTTAAAAAATATGGATAAGAGGAGCAGGCAGGTCTGGTAGTTAGATGCCTGAATCCTACATTACAATGCATAAGTTTGATATCTTCATTTAGAACCATACTCCAGTTTCCTGTTACTGCAGACCCTGGAAAGCAATGGTGATGGTTCAACTAACTGGGTTCCTGCCACCCATTTGGGAAACCTATATAGAGTACTTGACCCCACCTTAAGTATTGGCACAGTCTTGACCATTGCAGATATTTGGGGTGTGAACCAGTGACAGGGAGCTTTAAGCCTAATAGTTGACTTTATTCTACAACAAATCTTTTACAACTACCTTGATACATGGAAATCTTTTCAAAACCAGACCATCCCTGAAATCTTTAGTTTGCATGCTCACACGCTGATGCTTAGATGTTCCAATATCTAATTTGGTCACAGTAGTCTGGATAACCAAGGTCACATGTTGGGGTGTGCAAGTGAAAGCAAAAACAGGACATGGGGTCTCTTCCTCCAAAAAGTGTGCACAGACCAACCAAATGTGTTTTCTTTACTGATAAGGATTATAACAGCCTATTGTAGAGCATGTGCACGTGTTCATAGAACTAAGGTTTCTCTGAAACATGTTTAGCAAGACATATTAAACATTGTGAGAGTCCTGAATCCACACTGGTCTGAGCCATCTCCCCCACTCTTTCCTGGCATCAGGAAAGCAAAAACACAGAGGTGCTGTGCTTATGGAGAGCTTCATCATTCCCACAAATCAGGCCTGAGAGACTTTCTGTGCCTCACTGTTCCCACAACTGTTCCCCTATTATAAAACAGGCGGACATCCTGTGCCTCCTGGTGTCAGGTATCTTCTCCAGCTGCTCAGCCCACATCCCACACCCCTTTGTTTGGCTGCTCCAACCTATCTCCCACCTATCTCCCACCTCCCTTGGGACAAGTTCCCTAGAAAACCCCAGCCCTACACCTGAGCCCAGAGTGCCTCTCTCTCTGAGGATACTCCTGGCAGTTCTTCACCCTAATAAAACTTTCTTTGCTCAGCATGGTCTTGGTTGTAGTTCTTAGTCATGGTTGCAGACCCTAACAAGCATGTCTGAGAAAGCAGCTGCATGTTCTTGTGAAGCCTAAGTTCTCACAAGGGCTCAATGCTCTTCTTGTTAGTAGGTCATAAGCTATCCTTAATCAGCACCTGAGGTCACACTCTGTGTACTAGGAAGAAAATGTCTTCACTAAGAGTGCTCTGGCAGAAATCTTATTCCCCACATCATACTTTGTCATCTTTACAAACCTCTCTGGGAACAACCAGGTTGACCAGAGCTGAGTCCACTGTGTGTGTGAATGAACGTGACTTTTTACTTCATATCTAAATGCTGTTCCTCTATTTTGGATTGCATATATGTTTGTGTGCTTATGCTTTGATTCATAGTAATTCCTCATGTTATGGAATTGATTTGCATTGAATGCAAACTGCAAATAAAATAAATGAAATGTTGAAAGAGAAAAAAAGAATTTATCCAAATGTTCCAATATATCCCATAAATTTTTTAAGTATAAAATGGTGAACACAAATGCATAACTCCATCTTGCTCTTCTATCCAACCCTTTCATTTATCCCTCACTCAATGCTGCTCAACCTCTCCTAGTACCTCTAACACTGATTGAGCTCATTGCAGAAGTTTCTGTCTCCCCACTGCACTGTGAACTTCTGCCTTCACTCAGCTCTATCTCCTTTGCTCACCACTCACTTAAATTCAATTCAGTCACTCCAATGGTTAATAACAGAATTATTTCCTTAGCAATTCCATGATATAGTAGAGAAAAATCACAGTCTTTCATGTTTTTTCTCTGTAGGAAAATTCTTCATGAAGAAAGGTTAACGTAAATGTTGGAAAAATATTTCATCATCCTCTGGCCTGCTATACTTAGACAAGGGTCCTACAAAAATAAAGCTAGAAATGTATTTATTGGATGCATTTTGAAATCTCAGGCCAAGATGAGAGGCTGCCCATTTTCTTACAAACAAGGATGAATTCACAGGACTCAACTGCAGTTGCATTATCATAAACTCAGAAGACTGATGTATCTTCCTGTATTCTCACCCAAATAGAGTGTGATAACTAAGGAGACCAAACTGGAGAGAGAAAGGAGACACCATTGCAATCTCCCCAACATTCCTAGATAATACCAGTCATGACTCCACTCACTTGGGAATAGCCTGCCACCCTACTTCAAGCACCTGAAGAGTGACATATGACCAACAGAGGGAGCCCTTTTCTTATCCAGCATCACATAGAAGAGGGCTTGACTACTGTATCTCACAAGGGCAATTGTCATTCTAAGATAAGTGACATATACATGTGTCTACACACACACCAGATCTCTAAGATTCTTTTCATCTAAAAATTCCATTTCTACTGAATAGCATACCCTTCCTACCATCCATAACCACTCTTCTACTTTCTGTTTCTAGTATTCTATTTTATTTATTTTAAAGATTTATTTTATTTATTTGAAAGACAGAGTTACAGAGAGCAGTAGAGCCAGAGAGACAGGTCTTTCATCCACTGATTCACTACCCAAGATACTGAGATAACCAGAGCTGAGCGAATCTGAAGCCAGGAACCAGGAGTCTCTTCTTGGCTACAGTGAATTATGCTGTGGTGAATAATATTTATACTTTGCTTATATTGAACTTTCAATACTTTTAGACATATACTCAGAAATGAGAGTATCAGAACATATAAAAATTCTACTTTAATTTAGAGACACTGTATTTCTGTGGTGGTTGTGCCATTTTATGTTACCACCAACAGTGCACATGTGGCTGAAAATCTTTGTATCTTCACCAACACAATTGGGTGTTCCATTTTTTTTTTTAAAGAACAGGAGCAGGGAGTGGAGGCAAGATGGCGGAATAGGAAGGGAGCACACTGATAGTCCGGGGAGAGAGAGTTTAATAAAAGTGGAGATACTGCAGGTTCAAGGAAGAGTAGGGGAGGAAACAGCAGAAGAAACTCTTCCGGAACGCGTGATTCACAGCGGACCTGCGTAGAGAGCGTGGGAGCCCACAGTTCGGGACACCAGCGGCAGACTCAACACACCAGCGCTGGAACGCGAGGTGAGCCGAACCTCAATAGCCCAAGACACTGGCAGGCAAGCAGAGAGAGGAGACTAGAGGGAACGACCCCCCGGGGGGGGGAAGTTCACCAGGCTAACTGGAAGAGAGAGAGAGAGAGAGAGAGAGAGAGAGAGAGAGAGAGAAGGTGACTGGTACGGACACGGGTTTCTCTCTCTCCGCTCACCTCTCAAGGGCGAGCAAGACAAAGAGCAGGCGCCATCTTGGACATACGTCATAAGCAGAGCAACCTCAGGTCTGCACCGGCCCTGAGCCTAGCAGAAAAACCTGACTCTGGGCGGGGTGAATTAACAGGAGATTAGGACCTAGTAAATTTGTGGTGCTACTGAACTGAGACTGTGAAAAAAGAGACGGTGGGGGAGAGAACTCACGGAATTCATGTGAGCACTCTCCAGAGACGCTACAATACTGTAACTTTGGCAACCCAGTGGGAGACTGAAGGAGAATTTGAGCCCACTCTGAGGGCAGAACAGATTCCCTGTGTGGTCCTTGGGAAAGAGCTTCCGATCTCTGGCTCCTGTGGGTATATCATTTGCCTGCTAACTACCTCCAACTTCGTTCAGCTGTGCAGAATTACTTCCCTTTTGAATCAAAAAAAAGAGAGAGATAGAGAGAGAGATTTACCACACCTAACCTGGGAGTGTCACCTTTGGCACACCAAACAGAGCTCTCAGGCCACACCCATCTCAAGCCCTAAGGCTCCATCAAAAACAGATAGTCCACTTAATCTAGAGTCATAGTATAACAAGAAAAAGCACCACAGTGAAGAAACCAAATATCTCCAATATGCCAAATAACAAACGCAAAAACCGAGGTAATAAAAACAAGGAAGTCACCATGACGCCCCCAAATGAAAAAGACACCCCAATTCAAGATTATGAGGATGATGACATAGAAGAAATGCAAGAAGCAGATCTCAAAAAATTGATAAGAACATTAAGAAGTTCTCAAAAACAAATTCTTGAACTACAGAAATCCTTAATGGACAAGATAGAAAATCTCTCTCATGAAAACGAAATATTAAGGAGGAACCAAAATGAAACGAAACAACTAGTACAACAGGAAACTGGGATAGTGACTGAAGTGAAGAATTCAATAGATCAAATGAAAAACACAATAGAGAGCCTTACAAACAGAATGGGTGAAGCAGAAGAGAGAATATCAGACTTAGAAGACAGAGAACAGGAAAGGATACAGTCAGACCAAAGAAAAGAAGAGGAAATTAGAAATCTAAAACATATTGTCGGGAATCTTCAGGATACTATTAAAAAACCCAACATTCGGGTTCTAGGAGTTCCTGAAGGCATGGAGAGGGAGAAAGGATTAGAAGGCCTTTTTAGTGAGATATTAGCAGAGAACTTTCCAGGTTTGGAGAAGGACAGAGACATCCTAGTACAGGAAGCTCACAGAACCCCTAATAAACACGACCAAAAGAGATCCTCACCACGACACATTGTAATTAAACTCTCCACAGTGAAACATAAAGAAAAGATCCTAAAATGTGCAAGAGAGAAACGTCAGATTACTCTCAGAGGATCTCCAATCAGACTCACAGCTGACTTCTCATCAGAAACTCTACAAGCTAGGAGGGAATGGCGAGATATAGCCCAGGTACTAAGAGAGAACAACTGCCAGCCCAGAATATTATATCCTGCAAAGCTATCATTTGTGAATGAAGGTGAAATAAAGACTTTTCATAGCAAACAGAAATTGAAAGAATTTGTCGCCACTCGTCCAGCCCCGCAAAAGATGCTTAAAGATGTGTTACACACAGAAACAAAGAAACACGGTCATCAATATGAAAGAAGGTAAAGGAAGGAAAGCTCACAGCAAAAGATCACAGGGAATTCAAAGCATATATTAGAACTTATCTTTGGCAAATGGCAGGGCAAAGTTACCACTTATCATTAGTCACATTGAACGTGAATGGCCTGAACTGTCCAGTTAAAAGACACCGATTGGCTGATTGGGTTAAGGAACAAAACCCATCTATTTGCTGCTTACAAGAAACACATCTTTCCAACAAAGATCCATACAGACTGAAAGTGAAAGGCTGGAAAAAGATATACCATGCCAACAGAAATGAAAAAAGAGTGGGCATAGCCATCTTAATATCGGACAACATAAACTTTACCACAAAAACTGTTAAGAGAGACAAAGAGGGGCACTACATAATGATTAAGGGATCAATTCAACAAGAAGATATAACAATTATCAATGTATATGCACCTAACTACAGGGCACCGGTTTATCTAAAAGATTTGTTAAGGGACTTAAAGGGAGACTTAGACCCCAGGAGTGTCAATTTGTAAAGTCAACAACAGGAGTCACTGTGCACTTACTCCTCATGTAGGATCTCTGTCCTTAATATGCTGTGCATTGAGATTTAATGCTATAACGAGTACTCAAAGAATATATTTCACTTTGTGTTTCTATGGGGGTGCAAACTGTTGAATTCTTTACTTAATGCATACTAAACTGATCTTCTGTAAAAAAAAAAATAGAAATTATCAATTCCTAACTTGACTCTCACTGGGATTAAACATGACAATAGGTCTGATCTGATTTCATCATCATTTAAAAAGATCATCTATTATTTTTCACTTTATGTTTCTGTGTGGGAGCAAACTGTTGAAATCCTTACTTAATGTATACTAAGCTGATCTTCTGTATATTAAGATAATCGAAAATGAATCTTGATGTGAATGGAAGGGGAGAGGGAGTGGGAAAGGGGAGGGTTGTGGGTGGGAGGGACGGTATGGGGGGGAAGCCATTGTAATCCATAAATCGTACTTTGGAAATTTATATTCATTAAATAAAAGTTAAAAAAAAAGAACGGGAGCAGGATATCTTATTGGCCATTTTCAGGCCATGGTTATGAATATCTCTTTGCATCTGCACTCAAAGGGATTTAGCATTGGGCTTCATTGTCAGTGTGGTGCAATTGCCTCTCACCCAGGGAGAAGTATATGATTCTGTTAAGTACAGTTTCAACTTCATGCAATGCTTCTTTTTTAAAGATTTATTTATTTATTTGAAAGTCAGTGTTACACAGAGAAAGGAGAACCAATTGGCTGCAACAGCTGGAGCTGAGTCGATCCGGAGCCAGGACCTTCTTCCAGGTCTCCCATACGAGTGCAGGGGCCCAAGAAAACAAGCATTCTACATGACATCCATAGTGACCAATAGAAATCTGTGAAAATCAGGGCCAGCACTATGGTGCAAATATTTGGCCTCAACCTGCAATGCCAGCATCTTGTATGAGCATTTATTTGAGTCCTTACTGCTCCTCTTCCAATCTAACACCCTATAAATACATGTTGGAAAGCATTGGAATTATCACCCAAGTACCCAGGCCCCTACACCCACATGGGATACCTGAATGGAAGTCTGGGCTCCTGGATTTGTTCTGGCTCAGCCTCAGCTATTATGGCCATTTGGAGAGTAGACTAGTAGATGGAAGATCTCTCTCTCTCTCTCTCTCTCTCTCCTTCAACTATCTATCTTTCTCCTTCCTGTCACTCAGACTTCATTTTTTTAAAGATTTGTTTGTTTCTTTTGAAAGCCAGAGTTACATAGAGTGAGGAAGAGACAGAGACAGAGGGAGAAATCTTCCATCTGCTTCTTCACTCCCTCCAGATGGCTACAATAGCTGGTGCTGGTTCAGGCTAAAGCCATGAGTCAGAAGATTTTTCCAGTTTCCATGTGAGTGGCTGGAGTTCAAACACTTGTGCCATCCTATGGTGCTTTTCCCAGGCCATTAGTAGGGAGCTGGACTGGAAATGGAACAGACAGAGCATAAACATATAGGTTGCCAGCATCACAGGTGGTGACTTTACCCATTACCCCTACACTGCCATGCAGTGTGTCTTGAAATTTGGTATTGTGATGCCTCCAGCTCTGTTTTTGTTGTACAAGATTGCTTTAGCTATTTGAGGTCTCCTTTGCCTCCATATGAATTTCAACATCATTTTTTCCAGATCTGAGGACAGGTATTTTGATTGGCATCACATTGAATGTATAAATTGCTTTTGGGAGAATGGACATTTTGAAGATATTGATTCTTCTAATCCATGAAGATGGAAGATTTTTTCATTTTTTGGTATCCTCTTCTATTTCTTTCAAGTTTTGTAATTCTCATTGTAGAGATCTTTGACATCCTTGGTTAAGTTTATTTCAAGGTATTTGATTGTTTTGTAGCTATTGTGAATGGGATTGATCTTAGAAGTTCTTTCTCAGCCATGACATTGTCTGTGTATACAAAGGCTGTTGATTTTGCTGCACTGATTTTATATCCTGCTACTTTGCCAAACTCCTCTATGAGTTCCAATAGCCTCTTAGTGGAGTTTTTTGGATCCCCTAAATAATAATATTTTCTGTAAAGAGGGATAGTTTGACTTCTTCCTTCTCAATTTGTATCCCTGTAATTTCTTTTTCTTGCCGAATGGCTCTGACAAAAACTTCCAGTACTATATTTAATAGCAATACTCACCATATAGTGGGCATTTCTGTCTGGTACCAGATCTCAGTGGAAATGCTTCCATCTTTTTCCCATTCAAGATGATGCTTGCTGTGGGTTTTTCATAAATTGCCTTGATTGTCTTGAGGAATGCTCCTTCTATACCCAATTAAGCAACAAAATTTTCAATATATATGGTTGAGTCTACAACTTACAGAGGTAATCCAAAACAAACTATAAACTGATAAGAGAAATAACTGATATTAGTGAGTACAAGATCAACATATATCAACTGGCTTACCATGTACCAGCAGGAAAAAATAGAAAGCCATTTTAAAGGACAAAATACAGACTAGAAAACTTCTATAGAGTATCATTAAATATTTTTCAAATCATTAAAAAAACAAAATGACCTAAAACAAAATTAAATCAAAAACATGAAGAAAATGAAAAGCTCAGAATTTATTTGATTGCATAAATTTTGCATAAATTTCATCTCTTGTAATGGAGTTTATTGGAAGCTCCAGGTCATAAGATCCCAGCAGAATCATAGACATTGGAGAGTAGGAGAGATTCCCTAATCTCATGTGGTTGAGTCATCAGGAAGGTGACAGCAGCCCTTGCTCTTAGGAGAGCTAGGCCCCAGGAGGGTGAGCACCTCCAGACCTGAGCCCAAGACTCAACCTTCACTACTCCCATCAGCACAGCCTGGATGAATGGCACCCCTTCTCCCCACCCCTCATAGAAATCTAGTAGGTATGACTCTGATTGGTTGCATCTTCTCTGACATGATGCCTGCTCACTGGCTCAGCAAACTGTCCAGACACACTGGATCAACAATGAAGAGCAACATGAAGTCTTTCTTCATGCTGCTAAATACAGCTTGTCCAGTCTGCTGCTTAAGGGGGTTCCACAAGGCTCAGTCTTTGTCATTCTGTGAAGTTCCCTCATGGCAAAAGCCCACAAAAGGATGCCTGGACAGCTCAGAATCTGGAGTATGGCGAGTATGTGGGGTTAGTTGCCTCCTGCTTGCAGGATGGCAGCTGGCATGGAACACTGAATATCTTCTCATTCCTGAATGTGGTGACTTTGGCTCAGCCCTAAAGCTCTGTATTTTTCCAAATTATGTGGTTAGGATGCACAGGTTCTCAGGAAGAATCCAGACTTCATGCATGGAATTTGGGGGAGAAGCTGTGATGATCCCCTGTATGTTCTTTCTCCTCCTGGAAAATGTAATTCCCCTCAGTTAGGAAACAGATCACTAAATCCACAACCCAGTCCTCTTGGCACAACTCTTCCTAAGGGTGTGAGGCTCTCATATTGTGGTTGCTGGATATGAGCTGACCCTGGGGCAGGGATTTCAGAGACAGCCCAAGCAGCTGCCAAGAATCCTTTCTTGGGGACTCTCCCTTTTCTCCCTACCTTGGCATCAGCTCCCTCTGAATATCTGTTGATACAAAGAAATGGTATTGCAGGGGAGTTGAGAGGCTCCAAGACGGCTTAGATCAAACGTGATACCCACTGAAAATCCTCTTTCTCTGACATTTGGGTTTCATGCCATTTGGACTTGGTTTAGGTCATTTGTTCCAGTACCAACTGGTGTAGATAATATTTTTTAAAAGATTTTTATTTATTTATTTGAGAGGTAGAGTTACAGACAGAGAGAGAGGGAGAGACAGAGGGAAAAGTCTTCCATCCTCTGGTTCACTTCCCAAATGGCTGCAACAGCCAGAGATAGGCTGATCTGAAGCCAGGAGCCACAGAATCTCCTGGAGCAATTGACAACAGAGAACAAGAATCATAAAAATAATGCAACACAAAGTATTTCTGCCAACTGAATTTGAAATGAAGATGTGATTTTCTTTTCACGTGTGTATGTTCAACTCCTTTACTAGGATGACTAAGTTATTTTCCAAACTAAATGTTTAAGTAAAGCTTTTATCCCTGCCATTCCCAGTTGAGAACAAAATATGGTTAATTAAGATTATTAAGAGGAAGAAGTAATTCTGGTATGTAGATAATTTTAAAAAGTAGTTAAATATTTTAAATATTTGTTACAGAAGTGACTTTATTCTGTCTCATGATTTTTGTTACATATGTGTATATGTATATGTTGTATATTATGTCTTAATGGGAAGAAAATTCCTTTAAGATCTCTGTTTTTTTTTTTTTTTTTGACAGGCAGAGTGGACAGTGAGAGAGAGAGACAGAGAGAAAGGTCTTCCTTTGCCGTTGGTTCACCCTCCAATGGCTGCCGCGGCCAGCGCACCGCGCTGATCCGAAGCCAGGAGCCAGGTGCTTCTCCTGGTCTCCCATGGGGTGCAGGGCCCAAGTACTTGGGCCATCCTCCACTGCACTCACTAGCCACAGCAGAGAGCTGGCCTGGAAGAGGGGCAACCGGGACAGAATCCGGCACCCCGACCGGGACTAGAACCCGGTGTGCCGGTGCCGCAAGGCGGAGGATTAGCCTAGTGAGCCACGGCGCCGGCCAAGAGCTCTGTTTTAACTGACACAGGTAAATGAGTGCTCACATAAATTAAAACTATTAAATTAATCCAAATATCTTTTGATTCTGTAGAGTCAAAAGCAAAGTGGAGTAAGTGTGGCGAACAGCTAACTGCAGATCTCTTGCTTCTGTACATATTACCTTTGCTTGCTAAAAGCTAAGAGTATATCTTGTGAAACTATATGGGACCAAATTCCAGGAACTGAGAAAAGGCACAACCCAAGTGTTCTGCCTAAGTTGACAGAAATGCACCATGCACTATAAGCTTACTTCTGTATCTTGGATTTGTTATCATTCCTGGATTTGTTATTGTTAACTGTTATCTTACAACAATATTCTGGGTTTTTATTGTTCACTGCCATATACATATACATACCAGGGGTTTGAAATTGTAAGCCCTAGTGGACAGTATACTATAAAAAGCTGTGTAACTCACTGCACTCTGGAAAGGAGTGTCAGTCCTGACCCATTGCCCTGTCTCTCATTTTCAATAAAATTTGTGTGTGACTGTCACTGGCTTTTGTAACATTCTATGTTAGCTGATGAGTGGATGCAGCAATTCATGTGACCTAAGTATCAGCTAGGTTGTTTTAACCTTGGTGATAGATAAAAGTTAAAACTCATTTCAGAGTCATTGACATATTTTGTGCCTGTGTTTGCTGGTCAAGCAAAAGTTAAACATATTTTTTTTTGGATACTCAACATCATAAAAGTTCAATTTTGACCTAAGAATAAATGATGCATGTTAGTGGAATAATGTTATGTTCATTAATTCCTGTTTGAAAATTTTAATTAGTTCACTTTGTAAGAAATTTGTGTTTATAAATAGTTGTTTAGATTTTTATGGATTATACATGTTTTTAGAGACTAACCAGAACTGACAAATGGCATAAAATCACCATAATGAACATTTGAAGAACATATTAGTTAACAAGGAGGCTAAGTTATATCTATTTTATGTAATATTGTAGAAGATACTGTAGTGTTTTATGTTAACCTCATCTAGAACTTCCCACCAGTTGCTTATAGGCATTTACAGACAATAATGGCCTAGACCCAAGCCCTTAAATAGCAGAGTCATGATCAGTTAGCAAAGAAAGTGGGTCTGTTGGTGACCAAGACATTGGTTGCTGTAGAGGCACAAAGATGAGCGCATAAGGGCACAATGGCATGTGAATTTGATAATGTTGATGCCAACATTAAATTAAACTATATAAGGCCAAAAGGATATATAAAAAGTGTGATTACACATGAATATCCAATATGCAAAAGGAATCTGCCATGACTACAACCTCTACAGAGCGCTACTTGATGAACTTGGGAAGGTGATGTTTTCATATTCTCATATCAGAATGTTACTATCTTAACTTTTATATCCCCTTCTCTTTGCCTATTTTTTTTACAAAAACATGACTGATTTGCTTTCCATCCTGTTTCCAGGTTCTATTTGCTTTTCTGGTCCAGATGGACTTTGTTCTAGTATTTGCTCTTGTTGGGAAGGAAATGATTGACAATCAAGAGTCAGTCTACGGGGCTGGTACTGTGGTGTAGTGGGATAAAGCCCCAGCCTGAAGTGCAAGCATCCCATATGGGTGCCAGTTCTAGTCCCAGCTGCTCCACTACCAATCCAGCTCTCTGTGATGGCCTGGGAGAGCAGTGGAAGATGGCACAAGTCCTTGGGCCCCTGCACTCACTTGAGAGACCCAGAAGAAGCTCCTGGCTCCTGACTCCTGACTTTGGATGGACTCAGTTCCAGCCATTGCAGTCATTTAGAAATTGAACTAGTGGATGGAAGACCTCTCTCTCTGTCTCTACCTCTCTCTGTAACTCTTTCAACTAAATAAAAATAAATCTAAAAAAATTAAAAAGTCAGTCTTTAGCTATATATTTGAGTAACAAATATTTTCAAAGAATGATTTTTTTTTAAAGATTTATTTGTTTGAGAGTTAGAGTTACAGATAGTGAGAAGGAGATACAGAGAGGAAGGTTTTCCTTCCATTGGTTCACCCCCAAAATGGCCACCACAGCTGGCGCTGCGCCAATCTGAAGCCAGGAGCCAGGTGCTTCTTCCTGGTCTCCCACGCAAGTGCAGGGGCCCAAGCACTTGGGCCATCCCCCACTGCCTTCCCAGGCCACAACAGAGGTCTGGATTGCAAGAGGAACAGCCAGGACATGAGCTGGCGCCATATGGGATGCCGGCACTGCAAGAGGCAGCTTTACCAGTTACGCCAGAGCGCCAGTCCCTTGAAGAATGATTCTTTAGACCAAATAATACTTGTAGTCTATTCCTAAAATGACCTTAAATTTTTTCTGTAGTCAAGAGCCAATGTGTCAGAATCAGGCCAGAAATATCTTGGTGGGAATTGAACTTTTGTAGAATGCTGACTGATGAGGGGCATGAAGCCCCAAAGGAAGAATACACAACAATCCAACAAGAGACGACAAATCAAGTTTGTGTCTTAAACACCATAAACAATCTAATTATAGGCATAGTATAGTTGAGTTTGCATAAATATATTAAGAAAAACTGATTCCTCACATTTTATTCTGAGAGTTAGAAAATATTTTAAATTAGAAAACCTGACTCAAGTTTTATTTTTATACTATAGTACCTAGTTATTTAATTTTAAGATCTCATTTTCTGGCTGGTGCTGTGGAATAGTGGGTTAAGCCTCTGACTGTGGCACCAGCATCCTGTACCAGGATGTACCAGGAGTACCAGCTGCTCCAGTTCTGATCCAGCTCCCTGCTAATGCATCTGGGTAAGCAACTGAATATAGTCCAGGTCCTTGGGCCCCTGCACCTGTGTGGGAGACCCAAAAGAAGCTGACTTTGGATCAGCTCTGCACTGGTTGTTGGGGCCATTTGAGAAGTGAACCAGTAGATAGAAGACCTCTCTCTACTTCTGCCTTTCTGAAACTCTGCTTTCAAATGAATAAATAAAACTTTTTAAAAAATCTAAGTTTCTATAAATGATTTAATTATTTGAGTGGCAGAGGGAGGGAGGGAGATGGGAGTGGGGTGGAATTTCCATCCGCTGGATCACTTCCCAAATAGCCAAAATGGCCAGGCCTAGGCTAGGCTGAAGACAGCTTCTTGAGCTTCTTCTCTGTCTCCCGCATGGGTGCAAGAGCCCAAGCACTTAGACCATCCCCCACTGTTTTCCAAGGTGCATTAGCAGAGAGTTGTATTGGAAGTAGTGCACCTGGAACTCAAATTGGCACCCATGTGGGGTGCAAGCACCACAGATGGTGGTTTTACCTGTATGCCACCATGCTTGCCCCAAGATCTATTAAGAAAGGATTATTTTATGTACTTGCTGAAATGCTTGGATCTGGAAGTAAGGCATTTTGTGTTTATTTTAGATTAATCAGTATTTAAATTGTATTTTATTATGAGAGCATATTTTTAAATGAAAATAATTACATTGTTGTGTAAACCAAAAATTCTCATTATGTGGTTTTTGAATTTAGGGTGAGTTTATTTTTTTCTATTTATTTATTTTTTATTTAGTAAATATAAATTTCCAAAGTACAGTTTATGGATTACAATGGCTCCCCCCCCAATAATTTCCCTCCCACTCGCACCCCTCCCACCTCTCGCTCCCTCTCCCATTCCATTCACATCAAGATTCATTTTCAATTATCTTTATATACAGAAGATCGATTCAGTATATATTAAGGAAAGATTTAATCAGTTTGCACCCACACAGAAACACAAAGTGTAAAATACTGTTTCAGTACTAGTTATAGCATTACTTCACATTGGACAACACACTAAGGACAGATCCCACATGAGGAGTAAGTACACAGTGACTCCTGTTGTTGACTTAACAAATTAACACTCTTGTTTATGGCGTCAGTAATCTCCCTAGGCTCTAGTCATGAGTTGCCAAGGCTGTGGAAGCCTCTTGAGTTCGCCAACTCAGATCTTATTTAGACAAGGTCATAGTCAAAGTGGAAGTTCTCTCCTCCCTTCAGAGAAAGGTACCTCCTTCTTTGATGGCCCCGTTCTTTCCACTGGGATCTCACTTACAGAGATCTTTCATTTAGTTCTTTTTTTTTCCCAGGGTGTCTTGGCTTTCCATGCCTAAAATACTCTCATGTGCTCTTCAGCCATATCCTAATGCCTTAAGGGCTGATTCTGAGGCCAGAGTGCTATTTCGGACATCTGCCATTCTATGAGTCTGCTGTGTATCCCACTTCCCATGTTGGATCGTTCTCTCCCTTTTTGATTCTCTCAGTTAGTATTAGCAGATACTAGTCTTGTTTGTGTGATCTCTTTGACTCTTAGACCTATCATTGTGATCAATTGTGAACTGAAATTGATCACTTGGACTAGTGAGATGGCATTGGTACATGCCACCTTGATGGGATTATATTGGGATCCCCTGGCACGATTCTAACTCCACTATTTGGGGCAAGTCCAATTGAGCACGTCCCAAATTGTACATCTCCTCCTAAAATACCCTCATGGGTTCTTCAGCCAGATCCAAATGCCTTAAGGGCTGATTCTGAGGCCAGAGTGATATTTAGGACATCTGCCATTCTATGTGTATCCTGCTTCCCATGTTGGATCGTTCTCTCCCTTTTTGATTCTCTCAGTTAGTATTAGTAGACACTAGTCTGGTTTGTGTGATCTCTTTGACTCTTAGACCTATCAGTGTGATCAATTGTGAACAGAAATTGATGACTGGGACTAGTGAGATGGCATTGGTACATGCCACCTTGATGGGATTGAATTGGAATCCCCTGGTATGTTTCTAACTCTACCGTTTGAGGTAAGTCAGCTTGAGCATGTCCCTAATTGCATATCTCTTCCCTCTCTTATTCCCACTCTTATATTTAACATGGATCACTTTTAGTTAAAATTTAAACACCTAAGAATAATTGTGTGTTAATTACAGAGTTCAACCAATAGTACTAGAACAAAACAAAGAGAAAATACTAAAATGGATAAAGTATTACATTGTACATCAACAGTCAGGACAAGAGCTGATCAAGTCACTGTTTCTCTAGGGTGAGTTTAGTAGGAAGGAAAGATAAATGTTATTGCTTTTGTTTATAAAAAATAGTCCACCAGAGTATTATAAACTCTAGAAATCACAGTAAATTTCTAACCTTGTGAGAAAACATTTAAGTAGAGAAACAATGATGTTTTAAGTAAAAGACACAGAAACGTACATGTTGACCAGTTTGAGTCTCTATGAACTTGTACTTTTGGCTTGTGTGATCTATAGTAGCAGTTTTATTAATCTGTCAGCTTTTCTTAATCAGAATTTTTTGATAATTTAGCTGGTTCATTTTGTCAGGTGCATATATATGTATATATATAAGTATATATATGTATATGTGTGTATATATATATATATACATATATATTTGTTGATTCTTTTTGGATTGTAATTGCAGGTGGCAAAAAAGTCACCATGGTTAAAATTTGAGTTACAGTTTACTGGCCAAGAAGGTGACAGCTATATTTATTGACACATTATTTTGATAAGAACAGAAGTATTTTTCAAACTCTTTTCTGCAAAAGAGGATTCATAGCCAGATTATGCTGGCCCAAAAAACATAAAAGAGTTTTTTTGGGCCAGCATAATCTGGCTATGAATTCTCTTTTGCAGAATTCTGAGAGGTGATGGGTAAAATGATCAAAAGGAAGAATACACAATAAACTAACAATAGTATAAGTCAAGTTGTATCTTGAACACAACAAGCAATGTAATTGTAGACATATTATTGCTGTCTGTATAAGTACAGTAAGAAAAGTTTGTTTATTAAAGATTAAGCTCAGATTTAGAAATTTCTTGGGATGGCACCATGGCTCACTTGGTTAATCCTCCGCCTGCAGCACTGGGATCCCATATGGGTGCCGGGTTCTAGTCCCAGTTGCTCCTCTTCCAGTCCAGCTCTCTGCTGTGGCCCAGGAGGGCAGTGGAGGATGGCCCAAGTGCTTGGACCCCTGTACCCACATGGGAGACCAGGAGGAAGCACATGGCTCCTGGCTTCAGATTGGCATATCTCTGGCTGTAGCAGCCATTTAGGGGGTGAACCAATGGAAGGAAGACACCTCTCTCTCTCTCTCTCTCTCTGTCTAACTCTATCTGTCAAGTAAATAAAAAAAATTTCTTAATTTTCCAATGTTATGTATTTAAATATATATATTGTATTTGGTATTTTTAAAAGCACACTATTGTTTTCAAAACTAATTTTTGAGGCCTTGGGACTTGTGAAGGCAGGGTCAACCCCAAGGATTTTTTCAGACCCTGGGAGTTTTATCATCAAGATAACAGTCATGAGAGGTAACATCACAACAGGACCAGCAGACATTATTGAGCATAATATCACTGGGTACTTATATCAATAATATACCTATGTGAAGATTAACTTTAAATTTAACACGAGTTTACAATTTGGCAATACTCCATATATATAATCTAAGGTGTGTAATAAGCAATCATCTCTACTGAATGACAGCTAGACTGTTTGAGGAGCTCTAGGCTCTCACTTGGAAAGCATTGTCAAAGGAATTAATTTGAAACAGCTATTTTTAAAATACATATCAATAATCTTACCTTGAAGCTAAGGTACATTAGTAGGAAGCTAATATATTGTATCACAGTACAAGCCACTCTCCGAGGCTTTTAAGATAAGCATTTTTGGTTTCTGGTTATAACAGAGTCAGAACCAAGGAGGAGATAAAATCTTACAAGAACTGCCTAGAAATTTGAGGAAAGGGGGCTGGAGTTGTGGAGCCACAGGTTAAGCCACCTGATATGCTCCTATCCAAGATTAGAGTGCTGATTGCAGTCCTGGCTGCTCTGCTTCCTACCTTCCTGCTCTGTGCTTGAGAAGGCAGCAAAGGATTGCCTGAATACCTGGGTCTCTGCAACCCACATGAGAGGCCCTGATGATGTAAGTAGCTCCTACCTTCAGCCAGGCCCACATCTGGTTGTCAAGGCCATTTGACAGATAGAAGATCTGTCTCTGTCATTATGCTTTTCCAGTAAATAAATTCCTCTTAAAAATCAAAAAGAAGGTTTTGGTTAGAGCTATGGCATAGTGGGGAAAGCCATCCCCTGCAACGCCAGCATACCATATGGGTAGGTTTGAGTCCTGGCTGCTCCAGTTGAGATCCAGCTTCCTGCTATGTGCCTGGGAAAGCAGCACAAGATGGCCCAAGTATTTGAGACCCTACACCCATGTTAGAGACCCAGAAGCTCCTGTCTCCTGGCTTTGTATCTACCTAGCCGCAGCTTTTGTAGCAATATGAACCAGCAGATGGAAGATCTTTCTGTCTCTCCTTCTCTCTCTTAACTGCCTTTCAAGTAAATCTATCAATCTTATTTTAAAGTTGAGGGGAGAGTTATCAATGAAATGGAAACTAAGAAAGAAGAATATGAGTTCACAAAAAGTTGAAAATATATTAATAAATATTTTAAAATTAAAAATCAAGACTTATTAACTATTTCCAACAATATGGTTATTAAAAGATGTATTTATTTCAAAGGCAGACTTACAGAGGGAGAGACAGAGACAAAAAAGAAAGAGATTAAAAAAAGCCAGAGAGAGAGAGAGAGAAAGAGGTCTTCCATCTGTAGAAATTTGCTCCCCAAATGGCCACAACTGCCAAAATTAAGCCAGGCAGAAGCCAAGAGCCAAGAGCTCCCTCCACATCTCCCATGTGGGTGGCAGGGTCCAAGCATTTGAGTCATCTGCTGTTTTCCCAAGCCATTAGCAAGGAGCTAGATTAGAAGTGGAGAAGCTGGGACTTAAACCAGCCCCCACATGAGATGCTAGAATCACAGGCAGTGGCTTTGCCTATTCTGCCATAGAAACCCATTATTAACAATATTTTAAGAAAATCATGGTTTTACACAGGGGACTAAATTTTAGTTTTATGTTAGTGTACTTTTCATACCAAAGCTTGAGTTTTAGAAACACAGAAATCATTTTTATTTAATCTTACTCACCCCAATCTCTCAAAGGATTTCATTTTTATAAGCTATTAATATATTTTACTTATTTATAAGATAATTATTATTATCATTAGTTAAAATATATCCTATAACTTTACTTATCAAAACATATTTTTATGTTTATATTTTAAAAATATTTTTAGAACTAATAACCTAATTTTCTTTTATATTTTATATTTTTCTAATTATTTAGAAATATCCCTTTAAAATATCTAAGAGCAAAACATTTTTAACAAATGTACATATAGCTTTTCGTTCTATTTTATATATTTTTCTTCTTCCTTTTAAATTTGTTGGTTCTTTGAGATTTTTAGATTTTTTTTACTTTTTTCTTTTTAATGTTTATTTTTACATATAGAATTGTTGCCCTTAGTTACCTTGAAGTAGTCTTGAATTGCTTATCACTTAAGAATAGTTTTAATTAAATTTTTAAAATGTATAAAAGGGAAAAAATTTCATATATTTCTTATGTACAATTTGAAGAAAATAATATTTCCTATCTATCCTCATAACCTCCCTTGCTCCCACCCTCACTCCTCATTCCTTATTTGTTTTTGAGTTTCTGCAATGACATACCTCCAATTTACTTTATAAGCACAAGCTTAACCTTGCACTAAATAAAGAATTCAACAGGGGCCGGCGCTGTGGCACAGTAGGTTAATCCTCCACCTGTGGTGCCAGTGTACCTTGTGGGCACTGGTTCTAGTCCCAGCTGTCCTTCTTCCAGTCTGGCTCTCAGCTACAGCCTGGGAAAGCAGTAGAAGATGGCCCAAGTCCTTGGGCCCCTACACCCATGTGGGAGACCAGGAAGAAGTGCCTGGCTCCTGGCTTCGGATGGCTGCAGCTCTGGCAATTTGGGGAGTGAACCAATGAAAGGAAGACATTTCTCTCTGTCTCTCCCTCTCACTGTCTGTAACTCTAACTCTCAAATAAAATCTTTAAAAAAAGAAATTCAACAAGTAGTTAGTAGAAAAACCACTGTTCCTCAGGAGTATACATAAGTACTATAAATTATAAACAATCATCAACTTTACAAATGTAAATTTCATTAATATATATTACGTTTTAGGGTGCTGTTATATTAACACAAATTAGGGAAAACATGATATTTGGCATATTTCACTGAGCGTCTCCAAATGAATCCATTTTTATTGTAAAATCAGGATTTCACTCTTTTTTATGGCTGAGTAGTATTTCATCATGTATATATACCAGAATTTCTTTACTCCAAGCTGATGGATATTTGGATTGACTTCATATCTTAACTACTGTGAATTGAGCTGCTGTAAACATGGGGCTTCAGATAATCCATTTAAATGCTGTATATCAACAATTTATACAAGCATACTTGTTAACAATCAAAATATACTGTTTTTACAGAATTTACAAAACCAAAAGTCATTAAATTGATATAAAAATATTTATCACATTTACATTCATCTAACATATTTAATAAAATTTTTGACATTAGTTATGAAAGCTGAAATATCAGGCAAGCATAGTCTAGTTAAACTTGTATCCTTGAAGCATAGAACACCATTATACTTTGACACAATCTTGGTTACATTTGTTTTTATGATCTTATATATCTAACAGATATCAATATGATCCAGTAAGCACATGTACAAACATATGTTAACAAACACAAGACATCTTTATTTTACCAACACACTTTAGCTATTCATCAAAGATTTTTAGAAGTCCCATGTACTAAAAGACATATAGCTTAATTTAATAGTTTTAATTTATGTATTGAATATCTGTAAACCAATTAAAACACAGCTCTGAAGGGAATTTTTATAAGTAGACACAAAATAAAACATGTATACAGTTTAACACATGTATAACACATATCACCAGAAAAAAATCAAGCAGTTTTGTATCAGCTATAAACTTTACTTTCATTTTAATAATATTAATTAATTAGTATTATTTCTTGCTCTTAGTTTAATTAAACACAACTTTTAGTGAAAATATAAGAAGTATTAAATTATCACATCAACAATTCACCTGGAACTTGAAGGAGAAAAATGTAACTTGAACATTTAAGTCACAAAACTCTAATTGCAGCAAAGGTGTTGAATATTTTCCCCTGCAATGAAAACTTCACCTAAATTTCCGAGCCTTTCATTGACACTCTAATAAAGAGATGTGTTCTATGGCATTATTCTTATGATTCTTGTTCCCCACTGGCATTTCCACCAGGGGCTTCTGTGGGAAGCTCCAACTGGCTTTAAGAGAACAAGAGGAGTCATGAACCTCATTCTGTGGAATCTAATACATACATAAGGCCATGAAGTATTTCCAATTTTGTTCTCAGTCATAGAATAATAATTATAGGCTGCCCTAATCAGCTGGGATAGGGCTCGGAAGGCTTTTGGATGGAATTTGGATTGCCCATATTTTACCAAAGATTAATTATCACAAAGTGCACTCACCCAAACCAAATCCTCCTTGCTGAGGGACTGAAATTAAAGTCTTAGATTCTTATCTCATACCAACCAGAACTGGAACAAATAACTGAAGTGAGGTCCAACTGGCAGGAAGCCCACACAAAAGGCACATAAATAGGATTCCCAGTGACACTGTATTCAATTTACCCAGTCTTGGAGCCTTGGGACTTCCAAAAGTTCCAGTTTCTTGTACCAATAAATGGTTACAGGCAGCTTATGTCACAGTTAGAACAAAAGGAAAGGCACCCCCGAAAATGAACTGAGCAGCTTCTGGGGTATCTTTGAAATCCCAGCCATAGCATCAGCTCACTAAGAGCAGCCTGGAGGACACAAGCAGTGCTGACCTTCCCCAGTAACATGTGAGGACCAGACCACCACACCTGGCTGTCATCTGTTACCAATCAAAATAAGGCCCTGTTCACCCTTGAACAGTCAGTTCACCAGAGATGATAGTTGGTGCCAGAAGACAACTTTATTTAAGAAGCCAACATTCTTGGAGTAAAGGCAGAACTCCTTGAACCCAAATACATTCTTTCCAAAGAATGCTGGTTCTCAAAGAAACATGGTTCCTTTCACTGATGGTCATCTCTGGTGAACTATCTGGTTAGTGGTGGTCAGCATGGATGTATTTTTTTATTTTGAAATTATTTAATCACTTTTAATGTGTGCTAACACGTGAACTTGCGGTTTTGTAACAGAATCACAAATTCCTTCTTTTTTTGCAGATCTTAATCTGATCCTGCCACTAGGTAATTTGCTTCCTTCCAGCAATAACAGTGTTGACCAGGTCCTAGGTCCATTGATTCATAGCATTGCCAACAAACCTCAACACCATGGCCTTCTTCTTTGCAAGTGGCCACCAGATTGTGTGTCTGTTCTCCCGGGACTGGATGGCTTCACGGCCGAACTACACCAAATTTTCAAAGAACCAATTCCAATTCCTCCCAAACCACTCAAAAACAACTGAAAGGGAGGGAATGGGAATCCTCCCAAACTCCCACCACGAGGCCAGCATCACCCCAATTTCAAAACCAGAAAAAGAAAAAAAACAAAGAAAAAAAAGACCTCTTTGATCCCAAATACACTCTTTCCCAAGAATGATGGCTTCTTAAGGAAACATGGCTCCTTTCACATATTCTCATCTCTGATGAACTGTCTAATGGTGGGCAGCATGACCTACTTTTGACCCCTAAAAAACACCCTGGCACTCTGATAAGAAATGTGGACATCCAAACTATTCACTTAACCGTTAGCCCAAATGTCCACTCCTCCTCTTAGTACGTTTTAGTTAGCTTTTATTGTTTTCCCTTTGTACTATCATACCATCTGAAATAATTTTTTCAATTAGCATAAATATGAATCATTTCCTTGCCCGAGAAAGAGAGATCATTTAATTCAAACAATAAGAACAACAAAAAAGGCTTATTTGAGGATTGGGACTTTAGTGACTTGTGTGGGAATCGAAACATTTGGTTTGGAAAGCAGAGGCAGGCAGCTGACACACCTTCACTTGAACTGACTTACCACTTACTGAGATAAACTGATGCAATGATTGGTGGCCCCTTAAATTACATGGATTATAACACAGGAAAATTCACAATAGAGATTTGTTCATAGTAAGGAAAACAAAAAAGAAACAAAAGAGCACCTGGGACTGGCCTTTCGGTGGGCTTTTCTCACTTCAGCACTGGCAGAGCAGATGACTGAGCCATGATCCATGGAGCAGCAGCCGGCCTGGGATTGAGAGCGCCAACCCAGCATCCCGTGCTAAGCCCCAAAGCAGGTAATGTCTCTCTGGGACCATGACGGGGTTGGCGGCAAAGGGCGGGTCAGCTCGGACTGCAGCCAATCGTGGCGGAGAGACAAATTTCGGCACTGTGATGCCCAGGAGGGGAGGAGCAGAGCGCCAGGCCTAGAGGAGTGCGCATGGGCACAGAGTGGGATTAATGGCCCCGGGTTAAAGCACATGCGCCTCACTCTTTTCATGGGCGTGGTGGGGCTGCCAGGACTGGCGTCTCACTTGGATCGAGGCCTGGCACTATTTCTCTCTTTGGCTTCCAACGTACTGTGATCAAGCAAATCTATCTTCGGCAATACCATGTAATCACTGCTGTCCATTGTCCACCGCCTGGACAGACAGAATTGTTCCGATGTGAGCACAGCAAAACAGCTCAGATGTTCAGATTGTAGCCGGCAGTTTTGTGTGAGAGCATCAAGTAATTAAATTTAAATAAATATACCACTAGAGGAAAATGACGACTGTTACTTCTGATATTTCCCTTTCTACTTTAGGTCCTGTGGCTATTATTTTATCCTTTGGGTGACTACAGGCTTCAGTGTAAACGGTCCATTCGTGATCTTGACTGAGCTGCCAATCATTGGCCTCTTCTCTCCCTCAAGAACATTTCTCTGCCCTCAACGTGAGTCATCGGCGGTTGTACTTTGGGACCCATCACCTGGAACATTCACAGTTCTGAGGCCATTTAACTGAAACCTGTTAAGCCTCTGATTTTCCTTCCTTGTTTGCCCATTATGTTCTGAGACCTTGTCAAGATTTTCAGTCTGGATTTTCTTGTCCCTGCTACCTGCCTCACCTATCTCCAAACCAGCCCTGCATTGCCTTTTGTATCCACTTGGCAAATTTCACAAATTTCCATTGACCTAGGCTCTTGGATATTCTGTCTTCCCTATCTGGCAAAATTCTCATTGTAGAACAAAATGTCTACCTAATGTTGCTGGAGAATATGCAGGAATATAAACCTGAAAGAGAAGTAGAAACAGACAAAGGAAAGCTTTTCAGGTTTCTGGCTTGATGTAGTCATAACTCATGATGAACAAGTTCTGCAGATTATCATTAGAAATCAGTATAAATACCCACATGTTCAGTATATATGAGGTAAGAAGGTACGTCAGAAAGATTTTGGGAATATAAAATTAAAAAGTAAATTAATTTCGGTAAAAAAAAAAAGGTTGAAATCCATGTCTGTGGATGGTTTTCAAAAAGTTCATAGAAAGTGTGTATTAGGCAAAACTATACATGGATTTCAATTTTTTACGGTAAAATCAATGTTTTAATTAGCATTATGTGGGGCTGGTGCTGTGGCTCACTTGGTTAATCCTCCACCTGCAGAGCCAGCATCCCATATGGCCACTGGGTTCTAATCCCAATTGCTCCTCTTCCAGTCCAGTTCTCTGCTGTGGCCTGGGAAGGCAGTGGAGGATGGCCAAAGTGCTTGGGCCCCTGCACCTGCATGGGAGACCAGGAGGAGGTGCCTGGCTCCTGGCTTTGGATCGGCACAGTGCCGGCTGTAGAGGCCATTTGGGGAGTGAACCAACGGAAGGAAGACTTTCTCTCTTTCTCTCTCCCTCATTGTCTATAACTCTGCCTGCCAAATAAATAAAAAGTTTTTTTAAAAATAAGCATTTTGTGATGTTAATCAAGCAACACTATACATAATAAAATAATTATTTAATAAGCAATTTAACTCATTTTTTGTTTTTATTTATTTATTTGAAAAAGGAAATCAGATCCATTCTTTGGTTCAGGTGACAAATGTTTACAACTCCCAGAGCTCAACCAGGCCAAAGCCAGGGGCCAGTAACTCCATATGGGCCTCCTATATGGATGGCAGGAACTCAAGTATTTGGGCCTTCATCTCTGCTGCCTTGGTACAGGGTGTGCATTAGTAAGAAGGATTGGACTCAATCCCAGGCACTCTGACATGGGATGTAGTTTTCCTAAGAGGCTGCTTAGCCTCTTGCACCACAATATTCACCCCTAAATTACATTAACCCAGACTTTTTGAAGTACCCTTTTACTACATCAGAAGGGACCATTATAAAAATATTCTACTGGACTGACATAAGATACAGTAGAAAAATTAATTGCTTTAATTTATTGTCGACATTTCAGGATTGTAGATTGACATTTCTTTCTCAGTGTAAAATTGGACTAAGTAATTTCTTAGGCTGCTCTCACTGTATAATTATTAGTGCTGGAACTTCTTCACATTAGAATATCTACCTAGTGAGTGAAAGGAATTACAGAATGTATGATTCGAATTTTGGTGTCTGAAGACATTTGCAACTCCATTTCATATTGTGCAGAATATTTCAAGTTAGCCCTTTTTATTCAGACTCTTATAAGTTAAGTAAAATATGCTAACCAAGAAGAGTTTTTCTCAGAATAATATGATACAATTCTTTAAAGCTTTTACCCTTTTTCCAGGCTTGACATTATTGGACTTTCAACAGATTCACAGGCTGATAAACTGGGAATTAAATAGGGAGAAGAAAGCAATAAATACATGCAATTTCTAGGAAGACAAATTATTCTTAAATGTGTTTGGTAGATTCAGTTCTTGTATTGATGATGATTAAGTAAAAGAGAGTCAGTTCAACTCTAGCTTGTACACTTTTGATCGAGCTCCTTTCTAATGCACCTGAACAAGCAATAGGAGATGATCCACATACTCAGATCCTTGTTAGCCACTTGGGAGATGAGGATGGGCCTAAGCTCCTGACTTAGGCCTGACCCATCCCCAGTTCTTGTGGTCATTTGGGGATAAAAGAACCTTTTTCTATATCCCTCCCTCTGTCTGTGTATCTCTGCCTTTCAAATAATTACATAAATCTTTAAAAATAAATGGAGGGAAGCAGAAGCAGGCATTTGGCCTAGTGGTTAAAATATCTCTGTCCCACATGAGACTACTCTATTCATATTCAACAAGTTCTAGCTCTCATTTCCAAATTACTGCTAATGAAGAACTCAAGGTGGGGGTGAAGGTAGGCACAACTGATGACTCAAGTAATGGGCTTCCTGCCCCCAGAATTGGAGACTTAGATTGAATTCTGTGGTCTTGTCTTTGACCTGGTCAAATCTTGGCCATTGCTAATAGGTTGGGTTATGAACCAATGGGTGAGCTCTTTCTCTCTTTCTCTCTCATCAACTTTCTGTCTTTGTCTCTGCCTGCCTAGAATTTTTTTTAAATAAGAGAAGCAAATGGAAACATTGTGGCACTTCTCTACATAATGCATGGTTCTCAGGGTGAGAATCTCCCAGTAAAAGTACCAAAGAAGACCAAAGTAAACAACAGGGATATTTATTGAAAATGACACAGCAAATTCGTTACTTATCAACAATCACTTTGAATGTAAATGTCACCTCTCCAGTTAAAAGACACAGACTGAGGGGAGGAGGCAAGATGGCGGAATAGGAAGGGAGCACACTGATAGTCCGGGGAGAGACAGTTTAATAAAAGTGGAGATACTGCAGGTTCAAGGAAGAGTAGGGGAGGAAACAGCAGAAGAAACTCTTCCGGAACGCGTGATTCACAGCGGACCTGCGTGGAGAGCGTGGGAGCCCACAATTCAGGACACCAGCGGCAGACTCAACACACCAGCGCTGGAACGCGAGGTGAGCTGAACCTCAATAGCCCGAGACACCTGCAGGCAAGCAGAGAGAGGAGACTAGAGGGAATGACCCCCCGGGGGGGGGGGAGTTCACCAGGCTAACTGGAAGAGAGAGAGAGAGAAAAAAAAAAGGTGACTGGTAAGGACACGGGTTTCTCTCTCTCCGCTCACCTCTCAAGGGCGAGCAAGACAAAGAGCAGGCGCCATCTTGGACATACGTCATAAGCAGAGCGACCTCAGGTCTGCACCAGCCCTGAGCCAAGCAGAAAAACCTGACTCTGGGTGGGGCAAATTAACAGGAGATTAGGACCTAGTAAATTTGTGGTGCTACTGAACTGAGACTGTGAAAAAAGAGACGGTGGGGGAGAGAACTCACGGAATTCATGTGAGCACTCTCCAGAGACGCTACAATTCCGTAACTTTGGCAACCTAGTGGGAGACTGAAGGAGAATTTGAGCCCACTCTGAGGGCAGAACAGATTCCCTGTGTGGTCCTTGGGAAAGAGCTTCTGATCTCTGGCTCCTGTTAACGGACTTAAAGGGAGACTTAGACCCCAATACAATAGTACTGGGGGACTTCAATACTCCACTCTCAGAAATAGACAGATCAATAGGACAGAAGATCAACAAGGATACAGTAGATTTAAATGACACTATAGCCCAAATGGATCTAACAGATATATACAGAACTTTCAATCCTACAGCTAAAGATTTTACATTCTTCTCAGCAGTACATGGAACCTTCTCTAGGATTGACCACATACTAGGCCATAAAGCAAGTCTCAGCAAATTTAAAAGAATTAGAATCATACCATGCAGCTTCTCAGACCATAAAGGAATGAAGTTGGAAATTAGCAACTCAGGAATCCCTAGAGCATACGCAAACACATGGAGTTTGAACAACATGCTCCCGAATGAACAATGGGTCATAGAAGAAATCAAAAGAGAAATCAAAAACTTTCTGGAAGTAAATGAGGATAACAGCACAACATACCAAAACTTATGGGACGCAGCAAAAGCAGTGTTACGAGGAAAGTTTATTTCAATAGGTGCCTACATCAAGAAATTGGAAAGGCACCAAATAGATGAGCTTTCAATTCACCTCAAGGATCTAGAAAACCTACAGCAAACCAGACCCAAATCTAGTAGGAGAAGAGAAATAATTAAAATCAGAGAAGAAATCAACAGGATTGAATCAAGAAAAACATTCCAAAAAATCAGCCAAACGAGGAGCTGGTTTTTTGAAAAAATAAACAAAATTGACACCCCATTGGCCCAACTAACTAAAAAAAGAAGAGAAAAGACCCAAATCAATAAAATCAGAGATGAACAAGGAAATGTAACAACAGACACCACAGAAATAAAAAGAATCATAGGAAATTACTACAAGGACTTGTATGCCAGCAAACAGGGAAACCTATCAGAAATGGATAGATTCCTGGACACATGCAACCTACCTAAATTGAACCAGGAAGACATCAAAAACCTAAACAGACCCATAACTGAGACAGAAATTGAAACAGTAATAAAGGCCCTCCCAACAAAGAAAAGCCCAGGACCAGATGGATTCACTGCTGAATTCTACCAGACATTTAAAGAAGAACTAACTCCAATTCTTCTCAAACTATTCAGAACAATTGAAGAAGAGGGAATCCTCCCAAATTCTTTCTATGAAGCCAGCATCACCTTAATTCCTAAGCCGGAAAAAGATGCAGCACTGAAAGAGAATTACAGACCAATATCCCTGATGAACATAGATGCAAAAATCCTCAATAAAATTCTCGCCAATAGAATGCAACAACACATCAGAAAGATCATCCACCCAGACCAAGTGGGATTTATCCCTGGTATGCAGGGATGGTTTAATGTGCGCAAAACAATCAATGTGATTCACCACATTAACAGACTGCAGAAGAAAAACCATATGATTATCTCAATAGATGCCGAGAAAGCATTTGATAAAATACAACACCCGTTCATGATGAAAACTCTAAGCAAACTGGGTTTGGAAGGAACATTCCTCAATACAATCAAAGCAATCTATGAAAAACCCACAGCCAACATCCTATTGAATGCGGAAAAGTTGGAAGCATTTCCACTGAGATCTGGTACCAGACAGGGGTGTCCACTCTCACCACTGCTATTCAATATAGTTCTGGAGGTTCTAGCCAGAGCTATTAGGCAAGAAAAAGAAATTAAAGGGATACAAATTGGGAAGGAAGAACTCAAACTATCCCTCTTTGCAGATGACATGATTCTTTATTTAGGGGACCCAAAGAACTCTACTAAGAGACTATTGGAACTCATAGAAGAGTTTGGCAAAGTAGCAGGGTATAAAATCAATGCACAAAAATCAACAGCCTTTGTATACACAGACAATGCCATGGCTGAGGAAGAACTTCTAAGATCAATCCTATTCACAATAGCTACAAAAACAATCAAATACCTTGGAATAAACTTAACCAAGGACGTTAAAGATCTCTATGATGAAAATTACAAAACCTTACAGAAAGAAATAGAAGAGGATACCAAGAAATGGAAAAATCTTCCATGCTCATGGATTGGAAGAATCAATATCATCAAAATGTCCATTCTCCCAAAAGCAATTTATAGATTCAATGCAATACCAATTAAGATACCGAAGACCTTCTCAGATCTGGAAAAAATGGTGCTGAAATTCATATGGAGGCACAAGAGACCTCGAATAGCTAAAGCAATCTTGTACAACAAAAACAAAGCCGGAGGCATCACAATACCAGATTTCAGGACATACTACAGGGCAGTTGTAATCAAAACAGCATGGTACTGGTACAGAAACAGATGGATAGATCAATGGAACAGAATTGAAACACCAGAAATCAACCCAAACATCTACAGCCAACTTATATTTGACCAAGGATCTAAAACTAATTCCTGGAGCAAGGACAGTCTATTCAATAAATGGTGCTGGGAAAATTGGATTTCCACGTGCAGAATCGTGAAGCAAGACCCCTACCTTACACCTTACACAAAAATCCACTCAACATGCATTAAAGACCTAAATCTACGACCTGACACCATCAAGTTATTAGAGAACATTGGAGAAACCCTTCAAGATATTGGCACAGGCAAAGAATTTCTGGAAAAGACCCGGGAGGCACAGGCA
This sequence comes from Oryctolagus cuniculus, assembly GCF_964237555.1. Lineage (NCBI taxonomy): Eukaryota > Metazoa > Chordata > Mammalia > Lagomorpha > Leporidae > Oryctolagus > Oryctolagus cuniculus. The sequence goes on along the minus strand of NC_091446.1, from coordinate 87,097,980 downwards.
GTCAAAGCCAAAATCAACTATTGGGATTGCATCAAATTGAGAAGTTTCTGTACTGCAAAAGAAACAGTCAGGAGAGTGAAGAGACAACCGACAGAATGGGAAAAAATATTTGCAAACTATGCAACAGAAAAGGGTTAATAACCAGAATCTACAAAGAGATCAAGAAACTCCACAAAAACAAAACCAACAGCCCACTTAAGAGATGGGCCAAGGACCTCAATAGACATTTTTCAAAAGAGGAAATCCAAATGGCCAACAGACACATGAAAAAATGTTCAAGATCACTAGCAATCAGGGAAATGCAAATCAAAACCACAATGAGGTTTCACCTCACCCCGGTTAGAATGGTTCACATACAGAAATCTACCAACAACAGATGCTGGCGAGGATGTGGGGAAAAAGGGACACTAACCCACTGTTGGTGGGAATGCAAACTGGTCAAGCCACTATGGAAGTCAGTCTGGAGGTTCCTCAGAAACCTGAAGATAACCCTACTGTTCGACCCAGCCATCCCACTCCTTGGAATTTACCCAAAGGAATTTAAATTGGCAAACAAAAAAGCCGTCTGCACTCTAATGATTATTGCAGCTCAATTCACAATAGCTAAGACCTGGAACCAACCTAAATGCCCATCAACGGTAGACTGGATAAAGAAATTATGGGATACGTACTCTTTAGAATACTATACCGCAGTAAGAAACAACGAAATCCAGTCATTTGCAACAAAATGGAGGAATCTGGAACACATCATGCTGAGTGAAGTAAGCCAGTCCCAAAGGGACAAATACCATATGTTCTCCCTGATCGGTGACAACTGACTGAACACCAAAAAGGAAACCTGTTGAAGTGAAATGGACACTATGAGAAACGGTGACTTGATCAGCATAGCCCTGACTGTTAATGAACAACTTAGTAGTTTTTTTTTGTCTGTTCTACTTAATATGACTGGTTTAATTCTGTAATTATCACACAGTTATTCTTAAGTGTTGAAATTTAACTGAAATGTGATCCCTGTTAAACATAAGAGTGGGAATAAGAGAGGGAAGAGATGTATAATTTGGGACATGCTCAAGCTGACTTGCCCCAAATGGTAGAGTTAGAAACATACCAGGGGATTCCAATTCAATCCCATCAAGGTGGCATGTACCAATGCCATCTCACTATTCCAAGTGATCAATTTCAGTTCACAGTTGATCATAATGAAAGGACTAAGAGTCAAAGGGAGCACATAAACAAGTCTAGTATCTGCTAACACTAAACGATAGAATAAATAAAGGGGAGAGTGATCCAACATGGGAAGTGAGATACTCAGCAGACTCATAGAATGGCGGATGTCCTAAATAGCACTCTGGCCTCAGAATCAGCCCTAAAGGCATTCGGATCTGGCTGAAAAGCCCATGAGAGTATTTCAGGCATGGAAAGCCAAGACACTCTGGCAAAAGATCTCTGTGAGTGAGATCCCAGTGGAAAGAACAGGTCTTCAAAGAAGGAGGTACCTTTCTCTGAAGGGAGGAGAGAACCTCCACTTTGACTATGACCTTGTCTTAACAAGATAAGAATTGGAGAACTCAGAGGGCTTCCATAGCCTTGGAAACTCATAACTGGTGCATAGGGAGATTACTGATGCCATAGACAGGAGTGTCAATTGGTAAAGTCAACAACAGGAGTCACTGTGCACTTACTCCTCATGTAGGATCTCTGTCCTTAATGTGCTGTGCATTGAGATTTAATGCTATAACGAGTACTCAAACAATATATTTCACTTTGTGTTTCTATGGGGGTGCAAACTGTTGAAATCTTTACTTAATGCATACTAAACTGATCCTCTGCAGAAAAAAAAAGAAATTATCAATTCCCAACTTGATTCTCACTGGGATTAAACATGACAATAGGTCTGATCTGATTTCATCATCATTTAAAAAAAATCATCTATTATTTTTCACTTTATGTTTCTGTGTGGGAGCAAACTGTTGAAATCCTTACTTAATGTATACTAAGCTGATCTTCTGTATATTAAGATAATCGAAAATAAATTTGATGTGAATGGAAGGGGAGAGGGAGTGGGAAAGGGGAGGGTTGTGGGTGGGAGGGACGGTATGGGGGGAAGCCATTGTAATCCATAAATCGTACTTTGGAAATTTATATTCATTAAATAAAAGTTAAAAAAAAGAAAAAAAAAGAAGTCTGGTAGTGTTATGCCTCTGGCTTTATTTTTATTGTATAGAATTGTTTTAGCTATGTGAGATCCCTTGTTCCTCCATATGAATTTTTCTAGGTCTGTGAAGAATGTCTTTGGTATTTTGATTAGTATAGCATTAAACCTGTAAATTGGTTTTAGAAGAATGGACATTTTGATGATATTACTTCTTCCAATCTATGAACATTATAGACTTCCCATTTTTTATGTCTTCTTATATTTCTTTCTTTAATATCTTGTAATTTTCATCATAGAGATCTTTGACATCTTTGGTTGAATTTATTCCATGTACTTGATTGTTTTGTGGCTATTGTGAATGACATTGATCTTAGAAGTTCTTTCTCAGCCATAGCATTGTCTGCGTATACAAATGCTGTGGATTTCTGTGCATTGATTTTGTATCCTACTACTTTACCAAACTCTCATATGAGTTCCAATAGTCTCTTAATGGAGTCTTTTGGGTCCTGTATATATAGAATCATGTCATCTGCAAATAGCGATAGTTTGACTTCCTCCTTTCCATTTGTATCTTTTTGATTTCTTTTTCTTGCCTGATGGCTCTGCCTAAAACTTCTAGGACTATATTGAATAGCAATGGTGAGAGTGGGTATCCCTGTCTGGTGCCAGCTTTCAATGGAAAAGCCTCTAACTTTTCCTCCATTGAATATAATGCTGGCCATGAGTTTGTCATATATTGCCTTAATTGTGTTGAAGAATGTTCCTTCTAAACCCAATTTGCTTACAGTTCTCATTATGAAATGGTGTTATATTTTGTCAAATGCTTTCTATGCATCTATTGAGATAATCATATGACTTTTTTGTTTCTCAATTTGTTAATGTAATGTATCATGTTGATTGATTTTTGAATGTTGAACCATCCCTGCATACCAGGGATAAACCCTACTTGGTCCAGGTGAATGATCTTTCTGATTTGTAGTTAGATTCGGTTGGCCAGGAATTTGTTGAGTATTTTTCCATCTATGTTCATCAGGGAGATAGGTCTATAGTTTTCTTTCTCTGTTGTGTATTTTCCGGGTTTAGGAAATAAAGTAAATTGGCTTCATAGAAATAATTTGGGAGGACTCCCTCCCTTTCAATTATTTTGAATAATTTGAGAAGAACTGAGATTAGTTATTCTTTAAATGTCTGGTAGAATTCAGTAGTGAAGATTTCTGGTCCCAGGCTCTTTTTTTTTTAGTAGTGCATTTATTATTGATTCAATTTCTCTCATGGTTATGGGTCTGTTTAGGTTTTCTATGTCTTTGTGGCTCAGTTTAGGTAGGTTGTATGTGTCCAGGAATCTATCCATTTCTTCTAGGTTTCCTACTTTGTTGGCATACAGCTCTTTGTAGTGGTTTCTGTTGATTATTTTTATTTTTGTTGTGTCTGTTATTACATTTCCATTACCATTTTTAATTTTACTGCTTTGAGTCTTCTCTCTCCAATTTTTTGGTTAGTTGGGCCAATCGTGTGTCAATTTTTTTTCCAAAAAACCAGCTCTTCATTTTGCTGATCTTTTGTATTTTTTTTGTCTCAATATTATTGATTTCTTCTCTAATCTTGATAATTTCTTTTCTTCTACTGGATTTGGGTTTGGTTTGCTGCTGTTTTTCTAGATCCTTGAGGTGCATAGAGAAATCATTTATTTGGTACCTTTCCAGTTTCTTGATGTAGGCACCAATTGCTATAAACTTTCCTCTTAGCACTGCTTTTGCTGTATCCCACAAATTTTGATAAGTGATTTTGTCATTTTCATTTGTTTCTGGGAATCTTTTGATTTCTCTTTTGGTTTCTTTTATGGCCCACTGTTCATTCAGAATCATGTTCATTCTCCATGTGTTTGCATATGATGAAGAGATTTTTGAGTTATTTCAAGCTTCATTGCATTGTGGTCTGAGAGGTTGCATGGCATAATTTCAATTTTTTTTGAATTTACTGAGGCTCTCTTTATGCTCTGCATGTGGTCAATCCTAGAGAAAGTTCTGTGCACTGGGGATAAATATGTGTACTCTGTGATTGTGGGTGGAATTCTCTGTAGATATTTACCAGGTCTATTTGGTCTATATTGTCAATTAGATCTGTTGTGTCCTTGTTGGTTTTCTGTCTGGTTGATCTGTCCATTGCTGAAAGTGGGCTATTGAAGTTCCCTGTTACTATTATATTTGAGTCTATATCTCCCTTTAAATCCCTTAAAATTTTTTTCAAATAGCCAGGCACCCTGTAATTAGGTGCATATACATTTATAATAGTAACACCTTTGTGTTGGACTGACCCTTTAATCATTACATAGTGTCCTTCTTTGTCTCTTTTAATAGTTTTTGTGTTAAAGTCTATTTTGTCTGAGATATTAGGATGGCCACACTGGCTCTTTTTTGTTTCTGTTAGCTTGGAATATCTTTTTCCGTCCTTTCACTTTCAGTCTGTATGCATCTTTGCTGGTAAAAAGTGATTCCTGAAGGCAACAGATAGATGGGTTTTCTTTTTTAATCCATTCAGCTAGTTTGTGTCTTTTGACTGTAGAGTTGAAACCATTTACATTCAGTGTGACTATTTTTCTAAATATTTTGACTCTAAGATAGCTCAGAACTCCTGTTTTAGCTACTTTAAAAGTTATCTTTGAATATAGTATTGAAGAAGAGAGATGATAGGATGCAAAGACAGTTGCAAAAAAATAATGCCAACATACAGCAAAATGTATTTTTAATGTGTGCACCATTGAGTCAGGAGTAGAATTCATTTATTTTAAAATTATAACCAAGCAGTGTCCCCTAAAACTTTCTATCAGTATAAAGGGAGTCATGCTTCTTTGGAAAATTATGTGATATTGAAATATTTATATAGGTAACATAAGGAAATAATGATTGTAAAAAGTAAAACAAAACTTGAAAAAAGATAGATACTGTTCTGAGCTGGCATATTACATCAAAAATATTTCAATGACTATTTTTTGACAACTTTCTATTGGCATGTTTGAACTATACTTCCTCACCAAAGCCATTTGAAATAAAATCCATTAGGCAAGTTACTCCACCTCTTTTAAATTGTGTAAAATACAGCGGCAATCTTTGCAACCTACAAGGATATACAACATGACCTCTGAATTCTCTCCCAGTAAGTGGTAATTCCTTGATAATAAAGATGTTTTCTTCAACAGAAGAACAGTTCTTTTACCTTAGCTTATGTGTAGAGAAACGGGCTTCCTCAAATTTTACAACCTTGTTCTGTATCTGGATCTGCAACAGGGGAACAAACTGGAGAGAGAACAGTTTTTGTGTATCAGAGTGTGTGCCACCATCACCCTGGAGTTATTGCATCCCCTTATTTGTCCTCACCTTTGTGATTCAGTACTTTTGGAGGAGCTAGTATCACCTATACAAGAAAAATTCACTGGTTCACTCTTCAAATGGCCCCAATGGCCAGAGCTGGGTCAGTCTGAATCCAGGATCCAGAAGCTTCTTCATGTTCTCCCATGTGAGTGCAGGTGTCCAAGTACTTGAATACCTTCCACTGCTTTCCCCAGCACATTGGCAGAGAGTTGCATTGGAAGTGGAGCAGCAAGAACTTGAACCAGAACCTATATGGGATTCTGCCAACACAGGCAGTGGCTTTACCCACAATGCCACTGAAAATGAGTTTTTAGGGATAGCTCAATCACCATCATTAACTCCACTTTTTCCACACACACACACACATGTGCACACACACACACATGTGCACGCACGCACGCGCGTGCGCACACACACATAAAATGTCTTGAACTATTTTAAATATCATTCTGGCCAATCTGTCCTCCCTGCCTCTTTCACACCTGCTATTAATTTCTTGTCTGACACATAATATCTCTGGCACTGGCTTGCCCATTATTTTCTAGCTTTCTAATATTGAAGTGCTTAAGAAGTTTTTAGTTGTCTAACGTAGCATTATCCTAATTTCAAGTGAACATAAAACCTAACATGTAATTCTTACCCCTTTCAATATCATCATGTGAAGTTTGAGAGAATTTAGTAACCTACAGGCATCAATACACTTTTGAGGGCTCCTTTTAATTATTTTCTCTATCTTTATATCTTAATTGCCCACTGATGGTGTCTTCGTGACTCCCTGAGAGAGGGCCTCTCTGATGGTTAGCATAGACTAGATACCATTGTTAAATACATCTTTTAAATGTAAATGGAAAATAACACATTTATTATCTCAGAATATTAACCTCATTTTATAATTATATTCTCATTTGTGTCACTATTTGGATTAACACTTCTGAGAACATGTTTGGGATCTAGTAAGTACTTAATAAGTGTTTTCTGGAAATGATATTCTTTTTTTTTTGACAGAGTTAGACAGTGAGAGAGAGAGACAGAGAGAAAGGTCTTCTTTCCATTTGTTCACCCCCTAAATGACTGCTATGGCCAGAGCTATGCCGATCTGAAGGCAGGAGCCAGGTGCTTCCTCCTGGTCTTCCATGTGCGCGCAGTGATAACCCAAGGCTCTTGATATGAGCTGCCTAGGATATGGAAGCATTTTGAATCCGCAAACTCCTTCACTATTTAGACAAGGCCATCAGTAAATTGAGAGTTCTCTCCTCCCCTCAGAGAAAAGTACTTCCTTCTTCGATGACCACTTCTTTCCACTGGGATCTCACCAACTGAGGTCTTCTACGTAGGACATTTTTCCCACACTGTCTTGGCTTTCCATGCCTGAAATGCTCTTTTATGCTTTTCAGCCAGACCACAGTGACTTAAGGGCTGATTCTAAGGTCAGAATGGTACTTAAAGCGATTGTCATTCTATGAGTCAGCTGTGTGGACTGTGTCCCATGTTGGAGCATTCACTCCTTTTAATTCAATTTATTATTTTTAGATATTTAATTTTATCAATATGATCACTTTAACACTTAAGATGGTATTTTACCACTCAGCTTCAGGGGATTTGGGTTCCATTGGTAAATTTTTAAACTGTATCCTTATAAGTAAATTCATATGGATATATGCAGAACTATACAGCTTTACAGTTGAAAATTTCATACACTTCATAATTACAACTTTAGGAACATGGTGATTCTTTCCACAGTACCCACCCTTCCACCCATTCTCCCACCCCTCTTCCTACACCCTCTTTTATTCCCACTCTTATTTTTTCCTGCGATTTATTTTCAATTGACTTTATACACATATGTTTAACTATTTGTTAAGCAAAGAGTTCAACAAATAGTATGAAAAAACAACTGTTCCTTAACAGTCAAGACAAGTCAAGAGTCAATTTCAGTTCTACAGATTGCCTTTTAGGTGCTCTATTTGTTATCACAAGTCAGGCAGAACATATAGTATTTGTCCCTTTGGGATCAGCTTATTTCACTAAGTATGATGGTATGATGTTTTCCTGATTCATCCTTTTTTTTGTGAATGACTGGGTTTCATTTTTACCATTATGTAGTATTCCATGCTGTACATATCCCATAATTTCTTTATCCACTCTTCAGTTGATGGGCTTTTAGGTTGATTACATGTCTTAGCTATTGTGAATTGACCTGCAATGAACATGGGGGTGCATATAGCTCTTTTTATTCCCTTATGTAAATTCCCAGGAGTGGGGGGCTGGGTCATATGGTAGGTCAGTATTCAGATTTCTGAAGGATCTCCATACTATGTTCCATAGTGGTTTTACCAGTTTACATTCCCATCAACAGTGGATTAGCGTATCTTTTCCCCCACATCCTCACCAGCATTTGTTGTTCATTGATTTCTATATGAAAGCCATTCTAACTGGGATGTGGTGAAACCTCATTGTTGTTTTTATTTGCTTTTATCAGATGGCTAGTGATCCTGAGCATTTTTTCATGTGTCTGTTGGCCATTTACATTTCCTGTGTTGAAAAATGTCCTTTGCCCCTTTCTTAACTGGATTGTTTGTTTTGTTGTTGTTGAGTTTCTTAATCTCTTTTTTTTCTTCATATATTCTTGTTATTAATCCTTTATCAGTTGTATAGTTTGCAAATAATTTCTTCCATTCTGTTGATTGCCGTATCATTTCCCTAGTGTTTCTTTGGCAGTAAAGAAGCTTCTCAATTTGGTGTAATCCAATTTCTGATTTTGGCTCTGATTGCTTGTGCCTCTTGGGTCATTTCTAAGAACTCTTTACCTGTGGCAATGTCTTGCAGAGTTTCTCCAATGTTCTCTAATTATTTGATGGTATTGGGTCATAGATTTACATTTTTAATCCATTTGTGTGGATTTTATGCACCATCTGTTTAAGAAATTGTTCTTGCTCCAGGAATTGGTTTTAGCTCCTTTGTCAAAGATAAGTTGGTTGTAGATGCTTGGATTGATTTCTGGTGTTTTTATTCTGTTCCATTGGTCTGTCCATCTGTTTTGGTACCAGTACCAGGGTGTTTTGATTATAATTGCCCTGTAGTATGTCATGAAATCTGGTATTGAGGTGCCTCTGGCTTTGTTTTTGTTGTATATGATTGGTTTAGCTATTCAGGGTCTCCTGTGCCTCCATATGAATTTCAGCATCATTTAAAAAAAACATTATTTATTTGACAGGTAGAGTTATAGACAGTGAGAGAGAGAGAGACAGAGAGAAAGGTCTTCCTTCCATTAGTTCACTCCCCAGATGGCTGCAATGGTCAGAGCTATGCTGAGCTGAAGCCAGGAGCCAGGTATTCCATTCCAGTCTCCCATGTGGGTGCAGGGGCCCAAGGACTTGGGCCATCTTCCACTGCTATTCCAGGCCACAGCAGAGAGCTGGACTGGAAGAGGAGCAAGTGGGACTAGAACCAGCACCCATATGAGATGCTGGCACCACAGGTGGAGGATTAACCTAGTGTACCATGGCCCTGGCCCCAGGATAATTTTTTCTGTATCTGAGAAGAATGTCTTTGGTATTTTAATTGGTATCACATTGAATCTGTAAATTGTTTTGGAAGTATGGACATTTTTATGAGATTGATTCTTTTAGTCTGCGAACATGGAAGTTTTTTTTTTTTGTATCTTGTTCCATTTCTTTCTTTAATGTTTTGTAATTCTCATCTTAGAGATCTTGGATATCCTTGGTTACATTTATTCCAAGGTACTTGATTTTTTTGTAGCTTTGTGAATGGGGTTGATCTTAGTTCTTTCTCAGCCATGGAATTATCTGTGTATACAAAGACCATTGATTTTTTTTGTGTATTGATTTTATATACTGCTACATTTGCAAGCTGTTCTATGAGTTCTAATAGTCTCTTAGTGGAGTCTTTTGGATCCCCTATACATAGAATCAATTTCATCTGCAAATAGGGATAGTTGGACTTCCTCCTTCCCAATCTGTATCCCTTTGATTTCTTTTTCTTGCCTAATGGCTCTGGCTAAAAGTCCCAGGAATATATTGACTAACAATGGTAAGAGTGTGCATCCTTGTCTGGTTCTGAATCTCTGTGGGAATGCTTTCAACTTTTCTCCATTCAATAGGATGCTGACTGTGAGTTTGTCATAGATTCCCTTGATTGTGTTGAGAAATGTTCCTTCTATAACCAATTTGCTTAGCGTTTTCATAATGAAAGTGTGTTGTATTTGTCATGTGCTTCCTCTGAATGTATTGAGATAATTATATGGTTTTTGTTCAATTTGTTAATGTGATGCATCAAATTGATTGATTTGCAAATGCTGAACCATTCCTGCATACCAGGGATAAAACCCACCTTGTCCAAGTGAATGATTTTTCTGATATGTTATTGGATTCGATTAGCTAGAATTTTGTTGAGGACTTTCACATCTGTGTTCATAAGGGGAATTGGTCTGTAGTTCTCTTTCTCTGTTGTATCATTTTCAGGTTTAGGAATTTAGATAATGGTGACTTTATAGAAAGAATTTGGGATTATTCTCTCCATTTCAGTTGTTTTCAATAGCTTGAGAATAATTGGATTTAATTATTCTTTAAATGTCTAGTAGAATTAAGCAGTGAAGATTTCTGATCCTGGGCTTTACTTTTTTGGAAGCGTCTTTACTTCTGATTCAATTTCCATCTTGGTTATGGGTCTGCATATATTTTCTGTATCTTCCTGGCTCAATAGAGATAGTTCACATGTGTCAAAGAATTTTTCCACTTCTAGGTTTCCTACTTTGTTGCATGCAGCTCTTTGTACTATTTTAGGATTATTTTTACTTCTGTGGTATCTGTTTTTACATTTCCATTTGTGTCTCTGATTTTATTGATTTGGGTCTTCTTTTTTTGGTTAGTTGGGCCAATGGTATGTCAATTTTTTTTTTTTTCAAAAAAACAGCTCTTCGTTTTGCTGATCTTTTGCATTTTTTGTTTCAATTTTGTTTCTTCTCTAATTTTAATTATTTCTTTTCTCCTTCTGGCTTTGGATCTGGTTTGTTTCAGTTTTTGTAGATCTTTGAGGTACACTGATAGATCATTTATTTGGTGCCCTGTAATTAGGTTCATATAAGTTAAAATAGTTACAGCTTCCTGTTGAATTGATCCTTTAATCATTACCAAGTGCCCTTCTGTTTTTGTGTTAAAATCTGTTTTTACTGATATTAGGATAGTTACACCAACTTTTTTTTTTGGTTTCAATTAGCATGCACTATCCTTTTTGTTCAGTCTGCATGCACTTTTGTTGGTAAAAAAAAGTATTTCTTATAGGCAGAAAATAGGTTGGTTTTCTTTTTTAATCCATTTTTAATCCATTCAATCAGTCTGTGTCTTTTTTTTTAACTTTTATTTAATGAATATAAATTTCCAAAGTACGGCTTATGGATTACAATGGCTTCCCCCCCATAACGTCCATCCCACCCGCAACCCTCCCCTTTCCCACTCCCTCTCCCCTTCCATTCAAATGAGGATTCATTTCCAATTCACTTTATATACAGAAGATCAGTTTAGCATACATTAAGTAAAGATTTCAACAGTTTGCTCCCACACAGAAACATAAAGTGAAAAATAATAGATGATTTTTTTTAAAATGATGAAATCAGATCAGACCTATTGTCATGTTTAATCCCAGTGAGAGTCAAGTTGGGAATTGATAATTTCTTCTTTTTTTATTTTTAAAGGAAGATCAGTTTAGTATACCTTAAGTAAAGATTTCAACAGTTTGCACCCCCATAGAAACACAAAGTGAAATATACTGTTTGAGTACTCGTTATAGCATTAAGCCTCAATGCACAGCACATTAAGGACAGAGATCCTACATGAGGAGTAAGTGCACAGTGACTCCTGTTGTTGACTTTACCAATTGACACTCCTGTTTATGGCATCAGTAATCTCCCTATGCTCCAGTCATGAGTTTCCAAGGCTATGGAAGCCGCTTGAGTTCACCGACTCTTATCTTGTTAAGACAAGGTCATAGTCAAAGTGGAGGTTCTCTCCTCCCTTCAGAGAAAGGTACCTCCTTCTTTGAAGACCTGTTCTTTCCACTGGGATCTCACTCACAGAGATCTTTTGCCAGAGTGTCTTGGCTTTCCATGCCTGAAATACTCTCATGGGCTTTTCAGCCAGATCCGAATGCCTTTAGGGCTGATTCTGAGGCCAGAGTGCTATTTAGGACATCTGCCATTCTATGAGTCTGCTGAGTATCTCACTTCCCATGTTGGATCACTCTCCCCTTTATTTATTCTATCGTTTAGTGTTAGCAGATACTAGACTTGTTTATGTGCTCCCTTTGACTCTTAGTCCTTTCATTATGATCAATTGTGAACTGAAATTGATCACTTGGAATAGTGAGATGGCATTGGTACATGCCACCTTGATGGGATTGAATTGGAATCCCCTGGTATGTTTCTAACTCTACCATTTGGGGCAAGTCAGCTTGAGCATGTCCCAAATTATACATCTCTTCCCTCTCTTATTCCCACTCTTATGTTTAACAGGGATCACATTTCAGTTAAATTTCAACACTTAAGAATAACTGTGTGATAATTACAGAATTAAACCAGTCATATTAAGTAGAACAGACAAAAAAAACTACTAAGAGGGATAATGTATTAAGTTGTTATTAACAGTCAGGGCTATGCTGATCAAGTCACCGTTTCTCATAGTGTCCATTTCACTTCAACAGGTTTCCTATTTGGTGTTCAGTCAGTTGTCACCGATCAGGGAGAACATATGGTATTTGTCCCTTTGGGACTGGCTTACTTCACTCAGCATGATGTGTTCCAGATTCCTCCATTTTGTTGCAAATGACTGGATTTCGTTGTTTCTTACTGCGGTATAGTATTCTAAAGAGTACATATCCCATAATTTCTTTATCCAGTCTACCGTTGATGGGCATTTAGGTTGGTTCCAGGTCTTAGCTATTGTGAATTGAGCTGCAATAATCATTAGAGTGCAGACGGCTTTTTTGTTTGCCAATTTAAATTCCTTTGGGTAAATTCCAAGGAGTGGGATGGCTGGGTCGAACGGTGGGGTTATCTTCAGGTTTCTGAGGAACCTCCAGACTGACTTCCATAGTGGCTTGACCAGTTTGCATTCCCACCAACAGTGGGTTAGTGTCCCTTTTTCCCCACATCCTCGCCAGCATCTGTTGTTGGTAGATTTCTGCATGTGAGCCTTTCTAACCGGGGTGAGGTGAAACCTCATTGTGGTTTTGATTTGCATTTCCCTGATTGCTAGTGATCTTGAACATTTTTTCATGTGCCTGTTGGCCATTTGGGTTTCCTCTTTTGAAAAATGTCTATTGAGGTCCTTGGCCCATCTCTTAAGTGGGTTGTTGGTTTTGTTTTTGTGGAGTTTCTTGATCTCTTTGTAGATTCTGGTTATTAACCCTTTATCTGTTGCATAGTTTGCAAATATTTTTTCCCATTCTGTCGGTTTTCTCTTCACTCTCCTGACTGTTTCTTTTGCAGTACAGAAACTTCTCAATTTGATGCAATCCCAATAGTTAATTTTGGATTTGACTGCCTGTGCCTCCCGGGTCTTTTCCAGAAACTCTTTGCCTGTGCCAATATTTTGAAGGGTTTCTCCAATGTTCTCTAGTAACTTGATGGTGTCAGGTCGTAGATTTAGGTCTTTAATCCATGTTGAGTGGATTTTTGTGTAAGGTGTAAGGTAGGGGTCTTGCTTCATGCTTCTGCATGTGGAAATCCAGTTTTCCCAGCACCATTTATTGAATAGACTGCCCTTGCTCCAGGAATTGGTTTTAGATCCTTGATCAAATATAAGTTGGCTGTAGATGTTTGGGTTGATTTCTGGTGTTTCAATTCTGTTCCATTGATCTATCCATCTGTTTCTGTACCAGTACCATGCTGTTTTGATTACAACTGCCCTGTAGTATGTCCTGAAATCTGGTATTGTGATGCCTCCAGCTTTGTTTTTGTTGTACAAGATTGCTTTAGCTATTCGAGGTCTCTTGTGCCTCCATATAAATTTCAGCACCATTTTTTCCAGATCTGAGAAGGTCTTCGGTATCTTGATTGGTATTGCATTGAATTTATAAATTGCTTTTGGGAGAATGGACATTTTGATGATATTGATTCTTCCAATCCATGAGCATGGAAGATTTTTCCATTTCTTGGTATCCTCTTCTATTTCTTTCTGTAAGGTTTTGTAATTTTCATCGTAGAGATCTTGAACGTCCTTGGTTAAGTTTATTCCAAGGTATTTGATTGTTTTTGTAGCTATTGTGAATAGGATTGATCTTAGAAGTTCTTCCTCAGCCATGGCATTGTCTGTGTATACAAAGGCTGTTGATTTTTGTGCATTGATTTTATACCCTGCTACTTTGCCAAACTCTTCTATGAGTTCCAATAGTCTCTTAGTAGAGTTCTTTGGGTCCCCTAAATAAAGAATCATGTCATCTGCAAAGAGGGATAGTTTGAGTTCTTCCTTCCCAATTTGTATCCCTTTAATTTCTTTTTCTTGCCTAATAGCTCTGGCTAGAACCTCCAGAACTATATTGAATAGCAGTGGTGAGAGTGGACACCCCTGTCTGGTACCAGATCTCAGTGGAAATGCTTCCAACTTTTCCGCATTCAATAGGATGTTGGCTGTGGGTTTTTCATAGATTGCTTTGATTGTATTGAGGAATGTTCCTTCCAAACCCAGTTTGCTTAGAGTTTTCATCATGAACGGGTGTTGTATTTTATCAAATGCTTTCTCGGCATCTATTGAGATAATCATATGGTTTTTCTTCTGCAGTCTGTTAATGTGGTGAATCACATTGATTGTCTTGCGCACATTAAACCATCCCTGCATACCAGGGATAAATCCCACTTGGTCTGGGTGGATGATCTTTCTGATGTGTTGTTGCATTCTATTGGCGAGAATTTTATTGAGGATTTTTGCATCTATGTTCATCAGGGATATTGGTCTGTAATTCTCTTTCAGTGCTGCATCTTTTTCCGGCTTAGGAATTAAGGTGATGCTGGCTTCATAGAAAGAATTTGGGAGGATTCCCTCTTCTTCGATTGTTCTGAATAGTTTGAGAAGAATTGGAGTTAGTTCTTCTTTAAATGTCTGGTAGAATTCAGCAGTGAATCGAAGATGGCGGAATAGTAAGGGTGCGCACCGATAGTCCGGGAAAATTTAGTTTAATAAAAGGGGAGTTACGGTAGCCTCAGAAAAAAGAACCAGGATAATATTGCAGAGGAAACCCTTCTGGATTGAGTGGTAGTGAATCGGAGGACATACTGGGAGAACAAGGTTGCCCACCGTGCGTAAGCCGAGCCGCAGGACCGAGCCGCGGAAGCTGAGCCACGGGACCGAGCCGCTGGAACGCGAGAGGAAACCCTTCTGGATTGAGTGGTCGTGAATCGGAGGACCTACTGGGAGAACAAGGTCGCCCACCGTGCGGAAGCCGAGCCGCGGGACCGAGCCGCTGGAATGCGAGGTGAGCCGAACCTCAATAGCACGAGACACCAGCAGGCAAGCAGAGAGAGGAGACTAGAGGGAATGACCCCCAGGGGGGGGACTTCACCAGGCTAACTGGAAGAGAGAGAGAGGTGACTGGTACGGACACGGGTTTCTCTCTCTCCGCTCACCTCTCAAGGGAGAGCAAGACAAAGAGCAGGCGCCATCTTGGACATACGTCATAAGCAGAGCGACCTCAGGTCTGCACCGGCCCTGAGCCTAGCAGAAAAATCTGACTCTGGGTGGGGCAAATTAACAGGAGATTAGGACCTAGTAAATTTGTGGTGCTACTGAACTGAGACTGTGAAAAAAGAGACGGTGGGGGAGAGAACTCACGGAATTCATGTGAGCACTCTCCAGAGACACTACAATACTGTAACTTTGGCAACCCAGTGGGAGACTGAAGGAGAATTTGAGCCCACTCTGAGGGCAGAACAGATTCCCTGTCTGGTCCTTGGGAAAGAGCTTCCGATCTCTGGTTCCTGCGGGTATATCATTTGCCTGCTAACTACCTCCAACTTCGTTCAGCTGTGCAGAATAACTTCCCTTTTGAATCAAAAAAAAAAAAAAAGAAATAAAGAGAGAGAGAAAGAGAGAAAGGTTTACCACGCCGAACCTGGGAGTGTCACCTTTGGCACACCAAACAGAGCTCTCAGGCCACACCCATCTCAAGCCCTAAGGCTCCATCAAAAACAGATAGTCCACTTAATCTAGAGCCATAGTATAACAAGAAAAAGCACCACAGTGAAGAAACCAAATATCTCCAATATGCCAAATAACAAACGCAAAAACCAAGGTAAAAAAACAAGGAAGTCACCATGATGCCCTCAAATGAAAAAGACACCCCAATTCAAGATTATGAGGATGATGACATAGAAGAAATGCAAGAAGCAGATCTCAAAAAATTGATAAGAACATTAAGAAGTTCTCAAAAACAAATTCTTGAACTACAGAAATCCTTAATGGACAAGATAGAAAATCTCTCTCGTGAAAACGAAATATTAAGGAGGAATCAAAATGAAATGAAACAACTAGTACAACAGGAAACTGGGATAGTGACGGAAGTGAAGAATTCAATAGATCAAATGAAAAACACAATAGAGAGCCTTACAAACAGAATGGGTGAAGCAGAAGAGAGAATATCGGACTTAGAAGACAGAGAACAGGAAAGGATACAGTCAGACCAAAGAACAGAAGAGGAAATTAGGAATCTAAAACATATTGTTGGGAATCTTCAGGATACTATTAAAAAAAACCAACATTCAGGTTCTAGGAGTTCCTGAAGGCATGGAGAGGGAGAAAGGATTAGAAGGCCTTTTTAGTGAGATATTAGCAGAAAATTTCCCAGGTTTGGAGAGTTTGGAGAAGGACAGAGAAATCCTAGTACAGGAAGCTCACAGAGAGCCGGCGCCGTGGCTCAATAGGCTAATCCTCCACCTTGCGGCACCGGCACACCGGGTTCTAGTCCCGGACGGGGCGCCGGATTCTGTCCCGGTTGCCCCTCTTCCAGGCCAGCTCTCTGCTATGGCCAGGGAGTGCAGTGGAGGATGGCCCAGGTGCTTGGGCCCTGCACCCCATGGGAGACCAGGAAAAAGCACCTGGATCCTGGCTCCTGCCATCGGATCAGCGCGGTGCGCCGGCTGCAGCGGCGGCCATTGGAGGGTGAACCAACGGCAAGAGAAGACCTTTCTCTCTCTGTCTCTCTCTCTCACTGTCCACTCTGCCTATCAAAAAAATAAAAAAAAATAAATAAATAAAAAAGGAAGCTCACAGAACCCCTAATAAACACGACCAAAAGAGATCCTCACCATGACACGTTGTAATTAAACTCTCCACAGTGAAACATAAAGAAAAGATCCTAAAATGTGCAAGAGAGAAACGTCAGATTACTCTCAGAGGATCTCCAATCAGACTCACAGCTGACTTCTCATCAGAAACTCTACAAGCTAGGAGGGAATGGCGAGATATAGCGCAGGTACTAAGAGAGAACAACTGCCAGCCCAGAATATTATATCCTGCAAAGCTATCATTTGTGAATGAAGGTGAAATAAAGACTTTTCATAGCAAACAGAAATTGAAAGAATTTGTTGCCACTCGTCCAGCCCTGTAACAGATGCTTAAAGATGTGTTGCACACAGAAACAAAGAAACACGGTCATCAATATGAAAGAAGGTAAAGGAAGGAAACCAAGGAAGGAAACCTCACAGCAAAAGATCACAGGGAATTCAAAGCATATATTAGAACTTATCTTTGGCAAATGGCAGGGCAAAGTTACCACTTATCATTAGTCACATTGAACGTGAATGGCCTGAACTGTCCAGTTAAAAGACACCGATTGGCTGATTGGGTTATGGAACAAAACCCATCTATTTGCTGCTTACAAGAAACTCATCTTTCCAACAAAGATCCATAAAGACTGAAAGTGAAAGGCTGGAAAAAGATATACCATGCCAACAGAAATGAAAAAAGAGCGGGCGTAGCCATCTTAATTTCAGACAACATAAACTTTACCACAAAAACCGTTAAGAGAGACAAAGAGGGACACTACATAATGATTAAGGGATCAATTCAACAGGAAGATATAACAATTATCAATGTATATGCACCTAACTACAGGGCACCGGTTTATCTAAAAGACTTGTTAACAGACTTAAAGGGAGACTTAGACCCCAATACAATAGTACTGGGGGACTTCAATACTCCACTCTCAGAAATAGACAGATCAATAGGACAGAAGATCAACAAGGATACAGTAGATTTAAACGACACTATAGCCCAAATGGATCTAACAGAAATATACAGAACTTTCAATCCTACAGCTAAAGATTTTACATTCTTCTCAGCAGTACATGGAACCTTCTCTAGGATTGACCACATACTAGGCCATAAAGCAAGTCTCAGCAAATTCAAAAGAATTAGAATCAAACCATGCAGCTTCTCAGACCATAAAGGAATGAAGTTGGAAATTAGCAACTCAGGAATCCCTACAGCATACGCAAACACATGGAGATTGAACAACATGCTCCCGAATGAACAATGGGTCATAGAAGAAATCAAAAGAGAAATCAAAAACTTTCTGGAAGTAAATGAGGATAACAGCACAACATACCAAAACTTATGGGACACAGCAAAAGCAGTGTTAAGAGGAAAGTTTATTTCAATAGGTGCCTACATCAAGAAATTGGAAAGGCACCAAATAGATGAGCTTTCAATTCACCTCAAGGATCTAGAAAACCTACAGCAAACCAGACCCAAATCTAGTAGGAGAAGAGAAATAATTAAAATCAGAGAAGAAATCAACAGGATTGAATCAAGAAAAACATTCCAAAAAATCAGCCAAACGAGGAGCTGGTTTTTTGAAAAAATAAACAAAATTGACACCCCATTGGCCCAACTAACTAAAAAAAGAAGAGAAAAGACCCAAATCAATAAAATCAGAGATGAACAAGGAAACGTAACAACAGACACCACAGAAATAAAAAGAATCATCAGAAATTACTACAAGGACTTGTATGCCAGCAAACAGGGAAACCTATCAGAAATGGATAGATTCCTGGACACATGCAACCTACCTAAATTGAACCAGGAAGACATAGAAAACCTAAACAGACCCATAACTGAGACAGAAATTGAAACAGTAATAAAGGCCCTCCCAACAAAGAAAAGCCCAGGACCAGATGGATTCACTGCTGAATTCTACCAGACATTTAAAGAAGAACTAACTCCAATTCTCAAACTATTCAGAACAATCGAAGAAGAGGGAATCCTCCCAAATTCTTTCTATGAAGCCAGCATCACCTTAATTCCTAAGCCGGAAAAAGATGCAGCACTGAAAGAGAATTACAGACCAATATCCCTGATGAACATAGATGCAAAAATCCTCAATAAAATTCTCGCCAATAGAATGCAACAACACATCAGAAAGATCATCCACCCAGACCAAGTGGGATTTATCCCTGGTATGCAGGGATGGTTTAATGTGCACAAAACAATCAATGTGATTCACCACATTAACAGACTGCAGAAGAAAAACCATATGATTATCTCAATAGATGTCGAGAAAGCATTTGATAAAATACAACACCCGTTCATGATGAAAACTCTAAGCAAACTGGGTTTGGAAGGAACATTCCTCAATACAATCAAAGCAATCTATGAAAAACCCACAGCCAACATCCTATTGAATGCGGAAAAGTTGGAAGCATTTCCACTGAGATCTGGTACCAGACAGGGGTGTCCACTCTCACCACTGCTATTCAATATAGTTCTGGAGGTTCTAGCCAGAGCTATTAGGCAAGAAAAAGAAATTAAAGGGATACAAATTGGGAAGGAAGAACTCAAACTATCCCTCTTTGCAGATGACATGATTCTTTATTTAGGGGACCCAAAGAACTCTACTAAGAGACTATTGGAACTCATAGAAGAGTTTGGCAAAGTAGCAGGGTATAAAATCAATGCACAAAAATCAACAGCCTTTGTATACACAGACAATGCCATGGCTGAGGAAGAACTTCTAAGATCAATCCCATTCACAATAGCTACAAAAACAATCAAATACCTTGGAATTAACTTAACCAAGGACGTTCAAGATCTCTACGATGAAAATTACAAAACCTTAAAGAAAGAAATAGAAGAGGATACCAAGAAATGGAAAAATCTTCCATGCTCATGGATTGGAAGAATCAATATCATCAAAATGTCCATTCTCCCAAAAGCAATTTATAGATTCAATGCAATACCAATCAAGATACCGAAGACCTTCTTCTCAGATCTGGAAAAAAAGGTGCTGAAATTTATATGGAGGCACAAGAGACCTCGAATAGCTAAAGCAATCTTGTACAACAAAAAGAAAGCCAGAGGCATCACAATACCAGATTTCAGGACATACTACAGGGCAGTTGTAATCAAAACAGCATGGTACTGGTACAGAAACAGATGGATAGACCAATGGAACAGAATTGAAACACCAGAAATCAACCCAAACATCTACAGCCAACTTATATTTGATCAAGGATCTAAAACCAATTCCTTGAGCAATGACAGTCTATTCAATAAATGGTGCTGGGAAACTGGATTTCCACGTGCAGAATCATGAAGCAAGACCCCTACCTTACACCTTACACAAAAATCCACTCAACATGGATTAAAGACCTAAATCTATGACCTGACACTATCAAGTTACTAGAGAACATTGGAGAAACCCTTCAAGATATTGGCACAGGCAAAGAGTTTCTGGAAAAGACCCGGGAGGCACAGGCAGTCAAAGCCAAAATTAACTATTGAGATTGCATCAAATTGAGAAGTTTCTGTACTGCAAAAGAAACAGTCAGGAGAGTGAAGAGAAAACCGACAGAATGGGAAAAAATATTTGCAAACTATGCAACAGATAAAGGGTTAATAACCAGAATCTACAAAGAGATCAAGAAACTCCACAAAAACAAAACCAACAACCCACTTAAGAGATGGGCCAAGGACCTCAATAGACATTTTTCAAAAGAGGAAATCCAAATGGCCAACAGGCACATGAAAAAATGTTCAAGGTCATTAGCAATCAGGGAAATGCAAATCAAAACCACAATGAGGTTTCACCTCACCCCGGTTAGAAAGGCTCACATACAGAAATCTACCAACAACAGATGCTGGCGAGGATGTGGGGAAAAAGGGACACTAACCCACTGTTGGTGGGAATGCAAACTGGTCAAGCCACTATGGAAGTCAGTCTGGAGGTTCCTCAGAAACCTGAAGATAACCCCACCGTTCGACCCAGCCATCCCACGCCTTGGAATTTACCCAAAGGAATTTAAATTGGCAAACAAAAAAGCGGTCTGCACCCTAATGTTTATTGCAGCTCAATTCACAATAGCTAAGACCTGGAACCAACCTAAATGCCCATCAACGGTAGACTGGATAAAGAAATTATGGGATATGTACTCTTTAGAATACTATACCACAGTAAGAAACAACGAAATCCAGTCATTTGCAACAAGATGGAGGAATCTGGAACACATCATGCTGAGTGAAGTAAGCCAGTCCCAAAGGGACAAATACCATATGTTCTCCCTGATTGGTGACAACTGACTGAACACCAAAAAGGAAACCTCCTGAAGTGAAACGGACTCTATGGGAAATGGTGACTTGATCAGCATAGCCCTGACTGTTAATGAACAACTTAATACATTATCCCTCTTAGTAGTTTTTTTGTCTGTTCTGCTTAATATGACTGGTTTAATTCTGTAATTATCACACAGTTATTCTTAAGTGTTGAAAATTAACTGAAATGTGATCCCTGTTAAACATAAGAGTGGGAATAAGAGAGGGAAGAGATGTATAATTTGGGGCAGGCTCGGGCTGACTTGCCCCAATTGGTAGAGTTGGAAACATACCAGGGGATTCCAGTTCAATCCCATCAAGGTGGCATGTGCCAATGTCATCTCACTATTCCAAGTGATCAATTTCAGTTCACAATTGATCATAATGAAAGGACTAAGAGTCAAAGGGAGCACATAAACAAGTCTAGTATCTGCTAACACTAAACGATAGAATAAATAAAGGGGAGAGTGATCCAACATGGGAAGTGAGATACTCAGCAGACTCATAGAATGGCGGATGTCCTAAATAGCACTCTGGCCTCAGAATCAGCCCTAAAGGCACTCGGATCTGGCTGAAAAGCCCATGAGAGTATTTCAGGCATGGAAAGCCAAGACACTCTGGCAAAAAGATCTCTGTGAGTGAGATCCCAGTGGAAAGAACAGGTCTTCAAAGAGGGAGGTGCCTTTCTCTGAAGGGAGGAGAGAACCTCCACTTTGACTATGACCTTGTCTAAACAAGATAAGAGTCGGAGAACTCAAGGGGCTTCCATAGCCTTGGAAACTCATGACTGGTGCATTGGGAGATTACTGATGCCATAAACAGGAGTGTCAATTTGTAAAGTCAACAACAGGAGTCACTGTGCACTTACTCCTCATGTAGGATCTCTGTCCTTAATGTGCTGTACACTGAGGCTTAATGCTATAACGAATACTCAAACAGTATATTTCACTTTGTGTTTCTATGGGGGTGCAAACGATTCAAATCTTACTTAATGTACACTAAACTGATCTTCTGTAAAAAAAAAAATAAAAGAAATTATCAATTCCCAACTTGACTCTCACTGGGATTAAACATGACAATAGGTCTGATCTGATTACATCATCATTTAAAAAAAATCATCTATTATATTTCACTTTATGTTTCTGTGTGAGAGCAAACTGTTGAAATCCTTACTTAATGTATACTAAGCTGATCTTCTGTATATTAAGAAAATCGAAAATGAATCTTGATGTGAATGGAAGGGGAGAGGGAGTGGGAAAGATGAGGGTAGTGGGTGGGAGGGACGGTATGTGGGGGAAGCCATTGTAATCCATGAGTCGTACTTTGGAAATTTATATTCATTAAATAAATGTTTAAAAAATGTAGATATAACTGTAAAAAAATTATTTGAAAAGTGAAAAAAAAAAAAGAATTCAGCAGTGAATCCATCTGGTCCTGGGCTTTTCTTTGTTGGGAGGGCCTTTATTACTGTTTCAATTTCTGTCTCAGTTATGGGTCTGTTTAGGTTTTTGATGTCTTCCTGGTTCAATTTAGGTAGGTTGCATGTGTCCAGGAATCTATCCATTTCTGATAGGTTTCCCTGTTTGCTGGCATACAAGTCCTTGTAGTAATTTCCTATGATTCTTTTTATTTCTGTGGTGTCTGTTGTTACATTTCCTTGTTCATCTCTGATTTTATTGATTTGGGTCTTTTCTCTTCTTTTTTTAGTTAGTTGGGCCAATGGGGTGTCAATTTTGTTTATTTTTTCAAAAAACCAGCTCCTCGTTTGGCTGATTTTTTGGAATGTTTTTCTTGATTCAATCCTGTTGATTTCTTCTCTGATTTTAATTATTTCTCTTCTCCTACTAGATTTGGGTCTGGTTTGCTGTAGGTTTTCTAGATCCTTGAGGTGAATTGAAAGCTCATCTATTTGGTGCCTTTCCAATTTCTTGATGTAGGCACCTATTGAAATAAACTTTCCTCGTAACACTGCTTTTGCTGCGTCCCATAAGTTTTGGTATGTTGTGCTGTTATCCTCATTTACTTCCAGAAAGTTTTTGATTTCTCTTTTGATTTCTTCTATGACCCATTGTTCATTCGGGAGCATGTTGTTCAATCTCCATGTGTTTGCGTATGCTGTAGGGATTCCTGAGTTGCTAATTTCCAACTTCATTCCTTTATGGTCTGAGAAGCTGCATGGTATGATTCTAATTCTTTTGAATTTGCTGAGACTTGCTTTATGGCCTAGTATGTGGTCAATCCTAGAGAAGGTTCCATGTACTGCTGAGAAGAATGTAAAATCTTTAGCTGTAGGATTGAAAGTTCTGTATATATCTGTTAGATCCATTTGGGCTATAGTGTCATTTAAATCTACTGTATCCTTGTTGATCTTCTGTCCTATTGATCTGTCTATTTCTGAGAGTGGAGTATTGAAGTCCCCCAGTACTATTGTATTGGGGTCTAAGTCTCCCTTTAAGTCCGTTAACAAATCTTTTAGATAGACCGGTGCCCTGTAGTTAGGTGCATATACATTGATAATTGTTATATCTTTCTGTTGAATTGATCCCTTAATCATTATGTAGTGTCCCTCTTTGTCTCTCTTAACGGTTTTTGTGGTAAAGTTTATGTTGTCTGATATTAAGATGGCTACGCCCGCTCTTTTTTCATTTCTGTTGGCATGGTATATCTTTTTCCAGCCTTTCACTTTCAGTCTGTATGGATCTTTGTTGGAAAGATGTGGTTCTTGTAAGCAGCAAATAGATGGGTTTTGTTCCTTAACCCAATCAGCCAATCGGTGTCTTTTAACTGGACAGTTCAGGCCATTCACGTTCAATGTGACTAATGATAAGTGGTAACTTTGCCCTGCCATTTGCCAAAGATAAGTTCTAATATATGCTTTGAATTCCCTGTGATCTTTTGCTGTGAGGTTTCCTTCCTTGGTTTCCTTCCTTTACCTTCTTTCATATTGATGGCCGTGTTTCTTTGTTTCTGAGTGTAGCACATCTTTAAGTATCTTTTGCAGGGCCGGACGAGTGGCCACAAAGTCTTTCAATTTCTGTTTGCTATGAAAGGTCTTTATTTCACCTTCATTCACAAATGAGAGCTTAGCAGGATATAATATTCTGGGCTGGCAGTTTTTCTCTCTTAGTACCTGGGCTATATCTCGCCATTCCCTCCTAGCTTGTAGAGTTTCTGATGAGAAGTCAGCTGTGAGTCTGATTGGAGATCCTCTGAGAGTAATCTGACGTTTCTCTCTTGCACATTTTAGGATCTTTTCTTTATGTTTCACTGTGGAGAGTTTAATTACAACGTGTCATGGTGAGGATCTCTTTTGGTCGTGTTTATTAGGGGTTCTGTGAGCTTCCTGTACTAGGATTTCTCTGTCCTTCTCCAAACCTGGGAAATTTTCTGCTAATATCTCACTAAAAAGGCCTTCTAATCCTTTCTCCCTCTCCATGCCTTCAGGAACTCCTAGAACCCGAATGTTGGGTTTTTTAATAGTATCCTGAAGATTCCCAACAATGTGTTTTAGATTTCTAATTTCCTCTTCTTTTCTTTGGTCCGACTGTATCCTTTCCTGTTCTCTGTCTTCTAAGTCTGATATTCTCTCTTCTGCTTCACCCATTCTGTTTGTAAGGCTCTCTATTGTGTTTTTCATTTGATCTATTGAATTCTTCACTTCAGTCACTATCCCAGTTTCCTGTTGTACTAGTTGTTTTGTTTCATTTTGATTCCTCCTTAATATTTCATTTTCACGAGAGAGATTTTCTATCTTGTCCATTAAGGATTTCTGTAGTTCAAGAATTTGTTTTTGAGAACTTCTTAATGTTCTTATCAATTTTTTGAGATCTGCTTCTTGCATTTCTTCTATGTCATCATCTTCATAATCTTGAATTGGGGTGTCTTTTTCATTTGAGGGCATCATGGTGACTTCCTTGTTTTTATTACCTCGGTTTTTGCGTTTGTTATTTGGCATATTGGAGATATTTGGTTTCTTCACTGTGGTGCTTTTTCTTGTTATACTATGGCTCTAGATTAAGTGGACTATCTGTTTTTGATGGAGCCTTAGGGCTTGAGATGGGTGTGGCCTGAGAGCTCTGTTTGGTGTGCCAAAGGTGACACTCCCAGTTTAGGCGTGGCAAACCTCTCTCTCTTTTTTTTTTTTTTTTTGATTCAAAAGGGAAGTTATTCCGCACAGCTGAACGAAGTTGGAGGTAGTTAGCAGGCAAATGATATACCCACAGGAGCCAGAGATCGGAAGCTCTTTCCCAAGGACCACACAGGGAATCTGTTCGGCCCTCAGAGTGGGCTCAAATTCTCCTTCAGTCTCCCACTGGGTTGCCAAAGTTATGGAATTGTAGCGTCTCTGGAGAGTGCTCTCGTGAATTCCGTGAGTTCTCTCCCCCACCGTCTCTTTTTTCACAGTCTCAGTTCAGTAGCACCACAAATTTACTAGGTCCTAATCTCCTGTTAATTTGCCCCGCCCAGAGTCAGGTTTTTCTGCTAGGCTCAGGGCCGGTGCAGACCTGAGGTCGCTCTGCTTATGACGTATGTCCAAGATGGCGCCTGCTCTTTGTCTTGCTCGCCCTTGAGAGGTGAGCGGAGAGAGAGAAACCCGTGTCCTTACCAGTCACCTTTCTCTCTCTCTCTCTCTCTCTCTCTCTCTCTCTCTTCCAGTTAGCCTGGTGAACTTCCCCCCCCAGGGGTCGTTCCCACTAGTCTCCTCTCTCTGCTTGCCTGCCGGTGTCTCGGCGTATTGAGGTTTAGCTCACCTCGCGTTCCAGCGCTGGTGTGTTGAGTCTGCCGCTTGTGTCCCGAACTGTGGGCTCCCACGCTCTCCACGCAGGTCCGCTGTGAATCACGCGTTCCGGAAGAGTTTCTTCTGCTGTTTCCTCCCCTACTCTTCCTTGAACCTGCAGTATCTCCACTTTTATTAAACTGTCTCTCCCCGGACTATCAGTGTGCTCCCTTCCTATTCCGCCATCTTCCTCCTCCCCCCAGACTTCAAGACATACTACAGGGCAATTCTAATCAAAACAGTCTGGTATTGGTACAAAAACAGACAGATAGACCAATGGAACAGAATAGAAACACCGGAAATAAATTCAAACATCTAAAACCAACTCATATTCGACAAAGGAGCTAAAGCCAACCCTTGGAATAGGGACAAATAGTGCTGGGAAAACTGGATGTCCACATGTTGAAGTATGAAGCAAGACCTCTACCTTACACGATATACAAAAATCCACTCAATGTGGATTAAAGATCTAAATCTACACCACGACACCATCAAATTAATAGAGAGCAAAGGGGAAACCCTTCAATACATTTGAACAGGCAAAGAATTCCTGGAAAAGACCCTAGAGGCACAGGTAGTCAAAGCCAAATGGGATTACCTCAAATTGGGAAGTTTCTTTACAGCAAAAGAAACAGTCAAGAAAGTGAAGAGTCAACCTACAGAATTTTTTATTTGCAACTACACAATTATTTTTTTATTTGCAACTACAAATTATTTGCAAGCTACACAACTGATAAAAGATTAATAAGCAGAATCTGTAAAATGATCAAGAAAGTCCACAGTAACAAAACATCCTTCACAGCACCCAGCTAATGAAGTTTTTAAATAGTTGTTCTGAACTTTGTTTTTTAATTTTTTTAAACTTTTATTTAATAAATATAAATTTTCAAAGTACAGCTTATGGATTACAATGGCTTCCCCGCCCATAACTTCCCTTCCACCCACAACCCTCCCATCTCCCGCTCCCACTCCCATTCCATTCACATCAAGATTCATTTTCAATTATCTTTATATACAGAAGATCAATTTAGCATAAATTAAGTAAAGATTTCAACAATTTTCACCCACACCGAAACACAAAGTGTAAAATACTTATTTGAAGGAGATACAGAGAAAAAAAGGGTGAGACAGAGTGAAAGAGACATTCCATCTGCTGATTCATGCCCAAGGTGGCCAAAATGGCCAGGGCGGAGCCAGGCCCAAATCAGGAGCAAAGTGCT
Organism: Oryctolagus cuniculus; assembly: GCF_964237555.1. NCBI lineage: Eukaryota > Metazoa > Chordata > Mammalia > Lagomorpha > Leporidae > Oryctolagus > Oryctolagus cuniculus. The sequence continues at coordinate 87,070,867 of NC_091446.1, read as the reverse complement.
GATGTTGCAAGTGGCAGAATTACCTGCTATCCCATAACAGTGGTCCCCATGTTGCTTGATGTTTCTCAGGTCCTCAGACTCATCTCCATATTGGGAGAGGGGGAGACAATGAGGCTAGCCATGATTCTATCAGTTTCTGGTGCTCTACCACCACACTACTAAGAACATTTTGCATACTAAGATTGAGAACTAATCAAGTTATTGTTTATTTTCTAACTTGCTGTATGTAGCACTCCAATATAGGAGGTTTAGGCTCACAGAATTCTACACCAATATATGTACTTTCTATTCATTTGGGATCAAGGAGAGGGGAGAGAGTACTCCTTCCAATGTTTCTTCTGCCAAATGCCCACAATGGCCAGGACTGGCTGGGCCAAAACCAGGAACCACAAACTTAAGCATGGTATAACAAATAGGTAGCAGGTGAAGTAATTTACCTTTATTCTAAAATTATTAATTATTTTACTATTAATATCACAAGGGATCTCTCTATTTAGATAAGAATTCTAAATATCAGCTTGAAGAAAACAGGCAACATAGTTTAGCATTGATTTAGAGAATGAGAAAAATACACATGAAAAGGGGGGCTTTATAAAAGGGAGAAAGAGTTTAGAAACATGACCTGGGAAATCAACAGCAGGTAGAGAGCAGGCCAGGAGCCATGTTTGAGAAATCCATAAGCTGGAGATGCACAAATCAAAGCATGTGATTAGGAGTTATCACAGGTAGGGTAGCATGTAGCAGAAAAGCAGGGTGAAGGGTGGCTGAAAGGTATGAGCCTAAAGGCACAGGAGAACATGGGGCAGGCCCAGCATGCTCCACACCCTCTATTCACTTACAAAGGGGAGTGCTTGTGTCATCTAATCAACAGTTGGATGTATACATGAAATATCAAGTAGGGGCATGAGATCATGCAGAGATCAGGGGGTATGATTTTCCAGCTCATGAATCTAATTAATTTAATCCTATCTGCCTGCCCTTATCACAGGGACTCAAACGCATGAGCCAGCAACACAGTCTCTCAGGGTCTGCATTAGCAGGAAGTTGTAATCAAGAGTCAGAGCTGAGAATCAATCCCAGGGAATCCAATATGGGATGCAGACATCTTAAAAGCTAGGCTAAATATTTACCCCTGTGTACGGTTTCACTATTTTCACTTTAAGAAAATAAAAAAAAAAAACAGGAATCATTTTATTTCTACTGTGGTAGAATTATCATGAGTTATTTAAGATCAATCTTTAATTAAGCTTAATAATGGCTGAATCTTATATATTAATAAAGTTTAATTTTCACAATACCTATAGTTTTTATGACTTTTATAATCATTAAACAATTTTCTGAAAATCACTTGAAATGACTGAAATATAAAGGTCTACAACCTCTGACACAAACAAACTTACATCAGTTAGAATTTGAATGTATCTTTTTTCAAGAAAAAATGTTACTGGTTTGATCAATATTGTCTAATCATAGAGTGAAGAAAAGGAATTCACTGGTAATTTGTTTTTTTTTTTATCTTTTATTTAATGAATATAAATTTCCAAAGTACGACTCATGGATTACAATGGCTTCCCCCCCCCAATACCGTCCCTCCCACCCACAACCCTCCCCTTTCCCACTCCCTCTCCCCTTCCATTCACATCAAGATTCATTTTTGACTATCTTAATATACAGAAGATCAGCTTAGTATACATTAAGTAAGGATTTCAACAGTTTGCTCCCACACAGAGACATAAAGTGAAAAATAATAGATGATTTTTTTTTTAAATGATGATGAAATCAGATCAGACCTATTGTCATGTTTAATCCCAGTGAGAGTCAAGTTGGGAATTGATAATTTCTTTTTTTTTAACAGAAGATCAGTTTAGTGTACATTAAGTAAAGATTTCAACCGTTTGCACCCCCATAGAAACACAAAGTGAAATATACTGTTTGAGTACTCGTTATAGCATTAAGCCTCAATGTACAGCACATTAAGGACAGAGATCCTACATGAAGAGTAAGTGCACATTCACTGGTAATTTGTTTCTCTAACCCCCTCAATGTTGCCTGAAAATGTGCTACTTGGAAGCCATTTGAGCCTGCAGCCTTCCTTCCATGGCTGAGTGTTTGCCACCCTGACACTAGGCAGCAGAGTTTCCTCAAGACTACTGAAAAGCTCATGAGCACCTGCTCCAATCTTGGCTAAGCCTATTGATCAGACCCAATCTACTGCAGCTTCATTCTGACTTGCCTTAATAACAAGAGGGGACCCAGGGGGAAAAGCTCATACGGTCTTAGGGTCTAAAATGGTTACTGTGTTCCTTCAACAGAGATGGAACACACAGACTCAATTCTTCCAGGCAGTCCTTGTTTCCTGAGATTTATTTTAATTTTAGATGTAAATTTAAAAAACAAAAAAAAATGCACTGAAAACTGATATTGGCATTTGGAGAATTACATATTAGGAAAATGCATTGAGAAATCTGTATTGTTTGGTCTCTTTTCTGATACTCTTTCCATATTTTGCTCTTTGGAATGGAATTTACAAACTATAATAGTTGAGGAAATTCTCATCTATAGATTTCAGGATTTTCTTGTCTGCCATATTTATCACCCATCCAAGAGCAAAACCAAAGAAAACCTGCCTTGAATCCTTTGGAGTACTGAGCATTTAGAAGAGTTTGTCTGTAGTGATAGCAGTTTAAAATACAACTGTATTTCTTGGTGAGTTCAAGTTTTGCTTCAGGAAATTTGACAAGATCTACCATGTTATGACAGCACTTGGCACCAGTGCTTCAGGTGAAAGGGTTATCCACACAGAAAGAATGGAACAAGATTGCATAGAATTTCTTTTTAAATGTGGAAGTGGTAAATAAAAAGAAAAATCCAAATACTGGCTTCTACAGACTGATGGTTATAATTGTTTAGTGTTTATTTATTTTTATCTACTAAAAAGGCAGAACAACGGAGAGATCTTCCATCTACTAGGTCACTTCCAAAATGCCCAAAACATCCAGGATTGGGCTACAATGAAGACAGGATCCAAGACTTTCATCATAGTGTCCCACATGGGTGGCTGGGTCCCAAGCATTTCCATTGTTGCCTTCCCACATACATTATCAGGGAGCTAGATCTAAAGCAGAACAGCCAGGATTCAACCTGACAATCAGATATGGGATTCCAGCATCACAAGCAGCAGCTTAGCCTGCTATATCATGATACTGGACCACAAGAACCCTTTTTAAATCCTCTTATCTTTCTCAACAGTTAAAAAAATTAGAAATGTGGGGCTGGTGCTGTGGCACAGCAGCTTAATGCCCTGGCCTAAAGCACCAGTACCCCATATGGGTGCCAGGTTGAGACCCAGCTGCTCCAATTCTGATCCAGCTCTCTGCTATGGCCTGGGGTAGCAGTGGAAGATGGCCCAAGTCTTTGGGCCCCTGCACCCATGTGGGAGACCTGGAAGAATCTCCAGCCCCTTGAAGAAGGCCTTGGAAAGCAGTAGAAGGTGGCCCAAGACCTCAGATCCACGCCCCTATGTGGGAGATCTAGAAGAAGCTCCAGGTTCCAGGGTTCAGATTGGCCTGGCTCTGGCCATTATGGCCGTTTGGGGAGTGAACTAGCAGATAGAAGACTTCTCTCTGTCTCCCCCTCTCTCTGTAGTTATATCTCTTAAGTAAATAATAAATTATTCAAAAAAAGAAATTAGGTAGGAGCCTTATGATTTCTGAGAAACCAAGTTATAAAAATGAATTCTCTTAACCAACGAGCAAGAGAAGATATCTTAGTGACAGCAACCAACAGAGGGATGCTGACCAATCCTGGTTTGGCCTTAAACTTTTTAAAGTACCTGAAATGTCTTAAGGTTAAGTAGTAAGAGAAGTCCTATGCACAAAATACCACCAATATCACAGGGTCTTTAGTTGAGGTTAGAACACAAATAAATAACTCTATGAGTACAGTGATGGCCTACTCATTGTGCTTTAAACAATGAAAACTTACACACAACTTGAAACATTAAACAGCTCACAAAAATCAAAGTAGAATTAAAGAACTTACTGAGAACCTTAATATAACAGCATATACGTTAATGGGGCCATTATGAAATCAACATGATTTAATCTATGTAATTCATTCATGCATGCACAGTACCTGTAATTCAGTAAAGTTAACACTCACCAAAATATAATATTAGAGTTGGAAAGCCTCACAACTCAAACTACTCTTTCTATACCATCAGACAGTATCTGGCAAACACTAACCACTGACTAAATATCTGTTAAATACAAGCATGTGACAGTTACTCTAGCACATTTCATGTTCTAGCAGTATGCCAACACAGGGTAAATGAGGAACAGCCACATAAAGAAATGAAAACTGGAAAATGTCTTCTGGAGTTAAGACTTGTAATTACAGAAACAAAACCAGCCAAAGCCAACTGAGGCTCTCGATAATCCTATATTATTTCACTTAACAGGGCTACTCAGTATTTCAGTTCTTTTTTAAAATATGTATTTATTTAAGAGGCAGAGTTAGAGACAGAGAGAGAGAAAGACAGAGAGATAGCTCTTCAGTCTGCTTGCTCACTGTCCAAATGGCCACAAAGGCCAGAGCTAAGTGGATCTGAAACCAGGAGCCAGGAGCTTCTTCTGTTTCTCCCATGTGGGTGCAGGGGCTTTAGAACTTGAGTCATCCTCCTGTGCTTTCTCAGACACATTAGCAAGGAGCTAGATCAGAAGTGGAGCAGCTGGGCCTCAAAGCAGTGCTCTTATGGGATGCTGGCCTTGAAGGTAAAAGCTAGGCCCACTACATGACAGTTCTGGCCCCAGTATTTCAGTTCTTGACTCAGCAAGAAATTATTATCAAATAGTATTGTGAAATATTTTAGTTGAGCACCTTTTTCTCTAAAAACATTTTTGAAGGAAAATGGGCAGCACAAAAAGAAGTACAGTGTAGTGGAATGATGTAGTCTGAGAGGGATCCTTGTTCCACTGCTAAATGGCTTGTGTGCTTTACTCCACCACCACCAAATAAACCACATGCACTAACCCACTCCAAATTCAGATAGGTCCAAAATACACTGGATGTTATAGCCACCCAAAGCTCCAATAAGTTGACAAAAATGTGCTTCTGGCTACTAACTCCTACATAAATACTGAAAAATAAGGTAATAACTTGCTGATATCAACATCTTCCCATTAAAACAATAGGTAGCAAACCTCAAAAACAAAATGGAGTATTCTAAGCATTTAAAAATTATATGGCATAAACTTCCTTCCATAAAGTTTGCCCAAGATAAATAACTCTTCTTATTCTGAAATTGACCCTCTAAGAGAAATAAAAATGTGCCCTAAACATTTTTTGTAGGGTGGACCTATGGTGTAGTGGTTAATACACAGCTTGGAATGACTGCATGCTGTAACAGAGTGCCTGGGTTCAAGTCCTGCCTCAACCCCCAATCCTAGCTTGCAGCTATTGCAGACACTGGTTGCAGCAGATGGATGGAAGTGGTTAGGTCCCTGCCACCCAGATTGAGTTCCCAGCCTCTAGCTTCATCAACCTGGCCCAGCTCCAGCTGTTGCTGCAATTTTGGGATTGAATCAGTGGATGGGAGATCTCTGCATTGTCACACTTTCACATAAATCTATTTTTAAAAAATTCTTCCGTAACTCAGAAAACTATAGAACAATCAACTAAATTATTCAGATGTCAAATTACAACTTAACAGATAGCCTGTGGTAAGGCTTGTTTTACTGTTTTTCAATGAATACCTCCTAGAATGACTGCAAAGCTGCCCAGGAGGAACAAGCCCAAGATTCTGAGGGCACTGATTCTGCCCAGGCCTCCCACCCATGACATCAGTTGACTTCTGACTGCTGCACAACCACCACTACCAAACTCTGTGGTGACAATTACTTTAAAAATACTCTATATTGCAAGACATTCCAAAATGCCTGTGACTGTTTTGCAATAAAACACTTATTTTTGTATTTGAAGCAGCTCACTCTGAAAATGGTAAATGACGGAGCAAATGAAGAAAGCTCATCCGTAATAAATTAGAGTAGAGTGAAATGAGAATCATATAGTGAGGCTGGTGCCACAGCTCATTTGGCTAATCCTCTGCCTGTGGCACCAGCACCCCAGGTTCTTGTCCCGGTTGGGGTGCTGAATTCTGTCTCAGTTGCTTCTCTTCCAGTCCAGCTCTCTGCTGTGGCCCAGGAGTGTAGTGGAGGGTGGCCTGGGTCCTTGGGCCCTGCACCCTTATGGGAGACCAGAGAGAGGTGCCTGGTTCCTAGCTTCAGGTTGGTGCAGTGCTCCAGCTGCAGCATGCTGGCTGTGGTGGCCACCTGGGGGGTGAACCAACAGAAAAAGGAAGACCTTTCTCTCTCTCTCTCTCACTCTCACTGTATAACTCTGCCTGTCCAAAAAAAGAGAGAGAGAGAGAGAGAGAGAGAGAGAGAGAATGTTGTGGTAGATTTCTTCTGAGAGGATTTGTTCTGAGAGGAGGAGCGTGGTGGGGGCAAGAGGCACAGAGTCACCACACAGACCCCGGGAGTCGGGTGAAAGCAGGCATGAGGCAAGCAGCCTTCAGACTCATTTATTTCAATTGCTACAGCTGCTTCTATAGCCAAGGCAGCCAATCAGGTCAAGCAGCGGTCTGTGCCCTAGCCAATCACAGCCTATTGCCAGGCAGTTTCCAAAGCATCCAATCACAGCCTGTTGCCAGTCAGGCTCTGTTGTCATGTGGTTTCCGAAGCCATCCAATCACGGCCTGTTGCCAGGCAGTTTCTGTTGTCAGTGGCCATCTTGGCATGACCTTTTCACCTTCTCATTCCACCACAAGAGAGAATCATACGGTGAATATTTCTAGAAAGCTTCCAATTATGAAAAAAATGGAATGGTAGTTATTTTTCTCAAATTCTTGATTTTCAGAGAATATAAGTATACTCATTTTACCTTTTATATATTGAGTTTAAAAATAATTTCAGGGTTTGGCACTGTGGCATAGTGGGTAAAGCAACTGCCTGCAGTGCTGGCATCCCATATGGGTGCCGATTTGAATCCCAGTTGCTCCACTTCCAATATAGCTCTCTGCTATGTACTGGGAAAGCAGTAGAAGATGACCCAAGTCCTTGGGCCCCTATACCTGTATGGGAGACCTGGAAGAAGCTACTGGCTCCTGGCTTCAGATTGGCATAGCTCAGGCCACTGCGGCCAACTGGAGAGTGAACCAGTGGATGGAAGACTTTCTCTCTCTCTCTCTCTCCTTCTCAATATGTGTAACTCTTTCAATTAAATAAATAAATCTTTTAACAAAAGAATTTTCAATTGGGCAGTTTGATCAGGAAATGTTTAACTCATGTTTGAATGTAAGAGCACTCAAATCCTGGTAAAAGCATTTAGACAACAAGCTGCAATTGATTTTCATGTCTGTAGCTTATAAAAACTCAGTTTGTTCATTCAACAAATTTTAAGTGAGTCACTTCTATACATCAGAAAACACTCTCCAAGCTAGAGATAGAGCAGTGAACAAAGGTCCCCATCATCATGAGATTAGAATCACAGAACAAACAGAAGTCAAGGAAAATCATACTTAGACCATTTGCGATAGCTGCCCAGGGAAAACACCACACAAGGCAAGGGGAGAAGAATGACTGTGTGTGTGTGTGTGTGTGTGCATGTGTGGGCTTGTGCAACTATGTGTTCTCTTCTGTTTAGCATAGTCAGGAAAGATCTCCCTAATAAGCAGAGTCCTGGAAAAATGGGGCTGTGAGCTATGAAAATTACAGGTAGACAAGTCACCAGGCAGAGGGAACAGCAGGGTCAGAGACCTGAAGGAGCTCAGCCTGTGGAGAAAGGCTGGTGCAGCAGCCAGCAACAGGTCTGCACAAAGGAAGCATTAGAAGGAGTATGGGGTGGTGCAAATTACATCCAACCTCATAGAATGGCATGGACACCACTGGAGGTTCTGTGCAGAAGAGTGGCAGTCCATGCCTTAGAAAGAACCCAGGGCTATATTGCCCCACTGTAGGTAGGAGTGCAGCAGAGAGGTAAGCTAGAAGGTACTACCACCACTCAGGCAAGAGGGTGGGGAAGAGCAGCACCCAGAGAGGCAGGAGGATCATAAGCAAAGTCTGAAGACAAAACTCACAGGGGGTGCAGGGTATAAAGAGTCCAGAGGACACCACATTTTGGGCTAAAATACCCAAAAATACAAAATTGTTGCTGACTTAGAAAATACTGCAAGAGCACATTGAGGTGACAGAGAAAAACAGACACTCCAGAAATGTTAGGCTTGAGATCTATATGAGGTATTCAGTGAAAGGTGGTTCAGGCAGGGTCTGGAGAATAGAGAGGTTTAGAGGCTCTTTGCACCTTGGTCCATCTGTCAGCAACATGCCTTACTCATTACGTCATATTAGCCCATGTGATACATGCAGCCCAAGCAATTACTGCCAATAATTATTATTCACCAACTAATTCAAAAGCAGCAGGCAGTATGAGACAACGAGGGAAAAGGAGAAAAAGAAATAGACAAGAAGAGAAGCTTACCCAGATGTTTTGGGTCAGAGGGTGTAGTGACAACATTTTCCCAAGTGCAGCAATGGCTAGTTCTGAAGCCATCTGTACTTCAATATTACCTTTCCCCTTGAAGGTGCCAGCACCCTGTATGAAGTCCAAATAATCCGTTAGTAAACACAGGGGCCAAAACCAAATTAATGGCATCAGGCTTCCTTTCTGTGTTTTCCCTCTAAATTTCCTGTGATAAAATAATAATTTCTATTTTAAATACCTGTGCTTTAGAGGTCATCATTGTGGTTCAATGGGTTGAATTTCTGCTTATAATGCCAGCATCTCATAAGAGCATCTACTCAATTCCCAGCAGCTCCATTTCTGATCCACCTCACTGATAATGCACCTGGGAAAGCAGCAGAAGATGGTCCAAATTCTTGGGCCTGGGCTACCTACATGGGAAACTTGGACAGAGTTCCAGTATCAAGATTTGAGAATGGCCCAGTCCCAGATTTTGCATCCCTTTGGGGAAGGAACCAGGGGATGAAAGATCTTGCTCTCTGTCTCTCTCTGTAACTCTGCTTTTCAAATAAGTAAATTTTAAAAAACTAGTAAACTTATACAGAAATATCTCTGCCTTGAAGTGCTATCATTGTTTTTACATTTATTCAGGATGCTCTAGTCCATGAATTTTCAGTCCTTGGAAGTATAATGAACTACATTTCCATTCCATTTTATGTACTCAGAAATGTACACAACCCTGGCCCTTCAATAATAAAGGAATGTTCAGTCTTCACAACAACCCTGTGACAGGATCACTGCTTTCAGCTTCATAGATGGGGACACTGAAGCACAGGTTAAGTACTTTTCAGGAGGTCAAAAACCTGGGATTCTACTCCAGCACTCAGCTCACAACATTTGTGTGAACACATTTGTGTGTTCTTAAAACACATTGTGCTGCATGATGTAAATGAGATGTATTCTTACTTATCCTGCGTCAGTAAGAAAAGCTGGTAAGAAGAGGTTGATGAGGTAGAGAAGTAAGCTGAAACATCAGGAACAGAATTTGAAACTGAACTTCAGATGGCAGAAAAAAAGAAGACAACAGTTAATCACCTTGCATTCAACACTTTTATTAAAGCCTCAGAGCTGAAAATATTAGAAATGCCAGGCATGTCCTTATGTTAAACATTTGGATCTTCTCTGTGAAATTGCCTAAAACTTGGTGGGAGAAATCCTGGAAGAACCACCCACATATTCTCTCAAACACAGTTATTTCAATATATTTTGTTGAAAAATTAATTTTTAACTGATATGAAATGTCATATTACCTTTCTAGTATACATGTTTCTCTCATGTGGGCCTGGAGATTTTTCCCCATTGAATTTAACTTTGCTCCAGAAGTAAATCCAAATACCTAAGGGTATGCATTATTCTACTTTACATTACTTTAACTACAATACCTGAGAAGAGTTTCTTTGGAAAGAAAGGACTTGTTTCAGCTTATGGTTGGAGGCTACAGGATCTGGTGGCTCCATTGTACATCATGGATAGAGGTTGCTCATGTATGTGGAGGCATGATCATATATTGCCAGGAAGGGGAGATAAAACAGGCAGAGCCTGAAGTGAAATGATCAAACCTCTCTTGAGAACCGCTTTCAAGGGGTACTCCCCCAGTGAACCTAAAGACCTCCCACTGGCCCATTTCCTATCCACCACAATTATATCAATCATAACTATTAATCCATTACCTTAACATGAAAGAATCACAATGTAACAGATATATGAGTTGTGGGGGAAAATCCCTGCTGTACCCCTGACAGGTTATTCAGCAAATGATTAAATATGCTTGTCCTTTCCTGCAGTTTGGCAATTTATTATTGAAACTTCTGTTACTCTAGATGGTGTCTTGCATTGGGGAGCATGATTATGAATCAATACTCTACTTCCCTTTTAATAGTCCTGAATATCCTGCAGGTTTACTCTCCCATTTTTATGAATTTCATGTTTTTAAATTTTATTAGTATTAGAATATTTAAGCATTTTGTTTGAAGTGTAATTTATTGGAGTATAAATGGTACTATATTCCATTAACAGACTTGAGCCAACTGCTGCTGCTTTCCCAGGTGCATTAGCAGGAAGCTGGATTAGAGGCACACCAGACTGCATCCTGACTGATATGTGATGCCAGTGTTGCAAATGGCAGCTTAACCTGCTGTGCCATAATGTTGACTCCTAAGTATGTATTTTTGAAATTTCCGTTGTGGAATAAGAGTAGTGGTGCAACAATGCCAGCATCCCTGTCAGTCAATTTCTTTCTTTCTTTCTTTCTTTTTTTTTTTACTTTTCAACTGGTTTCCTTTTTAGAAAACTTTTAATAAATATAAATTTCCAAAGTACAACTTTTGGATTATAGCAGTTATCCCTCCATAACATCCTTCCCACCTACAAACCATCCCATCCTCTACTCCCTCCCCCATCCCATTCTTCATTAAGATTCACTTTCAATTATCTTTATATACAGAAGATCAACTTAGTATATACTAAGGAAAGATTTCAACAGATTGCACCCATACAGACACACAAAGAATAAAGTACTGTTTGAAAACTAGTTTTACTGTTAATTTGCATAGTACAACACATTAAGGACAGAGGTCCTACATGGGGAGTAGGTGCACAGTGACTCCCGTTGTTGATTTAACAATTGACATTCTTATTTATAATGTCAGTAATCACCCGAGGCTCTTGTCATAAGCTGCCAAGGCTATGGAAGCCTTTTGAGTGTGCCAACTCAAATCTTATTTAAACAAGGTCATAGTCAAAGTGGAAGTTCTCTCCTCCCTTCAGAGAAAGGTGCCTCCATCTTTGATGGCCCATTTTTTTTCCACTGGGATCTCACAGAGATCTTTCATTAGGTCATTTTTTTTTGCCAGAGTGACTTAGCTTTCCATGCCTGAGAAACTCTTATGGGCTTTTTAGCTGGATCCAAATGCCTTAAGGTCTGATTCTCAGACCAGGCATTTTTAATCCTATTTATATGATCACTTTAGTGCTTAATGCTATCTATATGTTCACTTTAACACTCAAGATGGTATTTTTTTGACAGGCAGAGTAGACAGTGAGAGAGAGAGACAGAGAGAAAGGTCTTCCTTTGCCATTGGTTCACCCTCCAATGGCCGCCGCAGCCGGCGAAGATGGTATTTTTACCACCAAGCTTAAGGGGATTCGGAGTCCAATGGCAAGTTTTTAAATTACCCTTGGAAGAGAGTCCATAAAATGTATGCAGAACTATACAGCTTTATAGATACAAACTTCATACATTTCATAATTACAACTTTAGGACCATGGTGATTCTTTCCACTGAGCCTGCCCTCCCACTTATACTCCCACTCCTCTTGCTCCTTCCTCTCATATTCTCACTCTTATATACTAATATCTATTTTAAATTGACTTAATACACTTGACTAACTCTATGTTAAGTAAAGAGTTCAACAAATAGTATGGGAAAAAATGTTACTCAAAAGTCAAGACAAGCACTGTTCAAGTCACTGCTTCTCAAAGTTTCAATTTCACTTCTATAGATTGCCTTTTAGGTGCTCATTTTTCATAAGTCAGGGAGAACATATGGTATTTGTCCTTTTGTGACTGACTTATTTCACTAAGTATAATGTTCCCCAGATTCATCTATTTTGTTGCATTTGATCAATTCCCATCAACAGCAGATTAGGGTACTTTTTCCCTACATCCTTGCCAGCATTTGTTGTTTGTTGATCTCTGTATGAAAGCCATTCAAACATGATGAGGTGAAACCTCATTGTGTTTTTGATTTGCATTTCCCTCAGGGCTAGTGATCCTGAGCATTTTTTCATGTATCTGTTGGCCATTTGGATTTCCTCTTCTGAAAAATGTTTAAGTCCTTTGCCTATTTCTTCCTGAGTATTTTGTTGCTGAATTTCTTTATGTCATATATTCTGGTTATTAATTGTTTGTATCTGAAAAACCATAAAAGTATGACTATAGTCATATTCAAATGGACATCCAAGGTCAGTACAAAAAGTTTATTTCCTTCAATTTGATCTCAGAGTTAGAAAATGTTTTAATGGAGGAAGCCTAAGCAAGAAAGTCCTAGATTAAAAAAAAGGCTATTAAGACACTTAAGAGTTTTTGAAGTTCAAGAGTTATTAAGGAGTTATCTTTTTATGAAAGGCTGGGAGGCCTTGAAATCAAGTGTTCTGTGTATATTTTTATACATATCAATGTTTTAAATTATACTTTATTATGAACAGAATAGGCTGTTTTAATAAGGATTTAAAAATAATTACATTGTCATGAAAACCAAAAATTCCCATAAACAGTTTGTGAATTTTGGTGGAATTTAGTAAGAAGAAAAGGTAAATGTTTTGGCTTTTCTTTATAAAAATGTAACTAGAAGTCACAGGAAAATCTTTAAGCATTGAGACAAAATAATGAGAATCAACATTGTTGTCAGTTAACAGTCACATCAACCTACAATGTGACCAGTTTGGGTCTCTATGTGGTTACTTTTTTGTCCTGTTTGATTGTACCAATTTCCTCAATCTGTCAGGTTTTTTTTTTCATAAGAATGTGTGATTTTGTAATTAGTTCACTTTGTTGGAAACCAGTGTTATAAATATTAGAACCTTTCTGCATTGTATATATTTTTAGAGACAAACCAGAACTGTGGGTGACAAAAGACATAAAATTGCCACAATGAAAATATGAATAGCAGTTTACTGGTTAGCATGGAGGCTAACTTATATCTCTTGTATAGCATTATAGACAGCACAGAGTGTTTATAATGGCCTCACATACTTGCCCATCATTTGTTTATGGGAGTTTGCAGACAATAATGAGCTTTAGCCAAGCCATTATATAACACAGTTGTGGGAACCTAACTAAGAAGATGGCCCTGTTGGTTACTAGGACATTGGTTGCCATTGATGCACATAAGAGGGCAAGGGCAAAAGGATTTGGGGACTTGACAGTTTCATCTTCCTAAGTTCATCCTCTCAACACTCTGCCACTTCAAATATCCTCAATGTGTAATCTACATGTGCCTTCTCTTCTAGAGAGATCCAAGCGTGAGGTGAAGAGTACACATGGGTGAGGAACATTACACTGAAAGGCCATAATGACAATGCAAGTTAATACCAGAAATTACAAACATAACATAGAACACCCCTAACCCTTATGAGTTTCATTATATTGTTCCTGGGCTAAATTTCTAGATGAGTCCAAGTGTAATTTCATAACCAAGTCCAGTCTGGTCAGTGGTATGGCTACATTCTGAGCTGCAGATCTTGCAGGCAAGGTGCTGCACATGCAAAAAGCTGATCTACTGGTCACCACAGCAAAGCTGTAGAGTCCACCAGGGTATTTGTAGACACCATATTATATCCATCTGATGAGGGCAAAATCCAGTAGTCTATCTGCCATCTCCCAAGGAGATCCCAAGTTATCATCCAATTGTTTACACAATGGAACACATATATTGTTACATATATTGACAATTACATTGTACCACTTATTGCTATATCAAAACATAGAATGATTCAGGTTGGGGCCATGAAACTGAATGCACAGTTAGAAACATTCAATGTTTCGGGCTTGGCACCAAGAACAGGACCGCATTAACCCCTTACATTGAATAACACTAAAGGTTTTGAATTGTTCCCCCCACTGGAAGACTCAACACTGACAATTTTTAGTGTCTCTTGGCACTGGGAACACCTGGAGGCCATGATCACTCCCTTCCAGGGTGTAGATGGCACTTCTTTTATCCCCAACTGCACAGCTGTCCTCTCTTCTCTTTGTCTCCCACAGATGTGGCTGTGTTGCTGTAATCAAGGTCCTATGGGTTGTTTTCAGGCTATGGCAGCTGAAGCATCTGTCTCTGCTTCAGCTGTGCATCACCTGGGCTCTGCTTGTTGGCTCTCAAATGGTCTCAACCCTCTACCTCTACACAGTACCAGTGAAAAATACACAAAGAACAGACACTAGACCCCAATGGCAATAGAGCCACAGGTGATATCTGCATTTGTGTCCCTTGAGGCAATCATACACACACACACACACACACACAGAGCTGCACACATCCACATATAGGTGCTCTACCTAGCCATGCCCCCAGTTGCTCAAGTGGGTTAACAGACAATAGAGGCCCAGAGCCAAGGCATTATTAAGGGGTTATTTGCAACAGGCCTAGTAGGTTGTTCTGTAGGTTACCAGGACTTTGATGGCCATAAAGGCACACAGATAAGGGGGCAAGGATATTATGGAGTTGGAACATGAAAACTTCACCTTCCCAATTTCATCTTCACAACAGGTGACCCTCTCTACATGTTGTAGTCCTAGCAGAGTTATTGTCATTGTTACTATCAGATAATCATGTAAAAGAGCATTTTTTAAGAAACTCTTGGATTTCTACCTCTTAAGATTGGCACTGGTGACACTCTCTTCAATTTGCCCTCCACTTTCTCATCTTGTCTTGTTTTTTTCTTTTTTTCTGTTTAACAAAAAGAAATATATTGCTGATCTATCATCCTGTAGACATGCTCTTAATGCTCTTCTAGTCAAGATGGATTTGTTCTTGGTCCTTGATTTGATTTGGTCCCATGTCGGGGTGGACATGGTTGACAACCAAGAGTGAGGGTTATAAATCCCTTTAGCCACATATTTAAGGAGCACAGATGTTTTGACGGAGCTCTTAGAGTAAGCATTTACAGTCTATTCTTAAAATTAACTTAATCAGTTCTGTGGGAAATAGCCATCATGTCAAAATATCAGGTCAGCATATTCTGGCTGAGAATTAGATGTTTGTAGGAAGCTGATAGGTAAAAGACATGAAGCTACAAAGGAAGAATACACAAGAAAACAACAACAGTATAGCTAATCAAGTGTGTATCTGAAAAACCATAAGCAAAATAACTGTAGTCACACTAGTATTCAACATCCAAAGTCAGTAATAAAAGTTGATTTTTAAAAATTTTTTATTATAGATTTAGAAAAATTTCTAACCAAGTTTTTTTACTTTTTTTTAAACTATAGAATAATCCTTTTGAGATTTAAGATCTATTTAGAAGTCATCATTGTATGTACTCACTGAAAGGCTGGGAGGCCTTGAAGTGAGATTGTCTGTGTATATTTTCAGACAAATCATTGTTTTAATTTATATTTTATTATGAATGGAACATAGAGCTTTAACAGAGTTTTGAAAATAATGATGTCAAGAAAACCAAAAATTTCCATAAGCAGTTTCTGAATTTTGAAAGAATTTAGGAGGAAGAAAAGGTAAATGTTCTGGCTTCTCGTTATAAAAACATCCACCAGAGTGTTATAGGTGTTAGAAGTCAGAGGAAAATCTTTAAGCCTTGAGACAAAACAATTAAGGAGAGACCAATATTGTTGTCAGTTAACAGTCATGTAAGTCTACAGTCATCAGTTTCAGTCTCTATGTGGTTAATTTTCCGTAAATAAAGATATATGGTAGAATCTTCATGAATCTCTGTATTTTCTTCAGAAGTCCACCTTCTCAATTTCATCTTATCAACAGGTAACCCTCTGTACATTTTGTAGTCCCCTTCATCAGAAATCTTTGTTTATAAATATTTGTTAAAGCTGTTTTGGATTGTAAAAGTTTGTAGTATGGAACCAGGGCTGTTGATGAAAAAAAAAAACTGAAAATATTGCTAATGAAAATATGAGTAACAGTTTAGTGGTTAACAAGGGGGCTTAGCTATATCTTTTTTTTAAAAAAAGATTTTATTTGTTTTTTTAAGAAGCAGAGTTACAGACGGTGAGAAGTAGACACAGAGAATGGTCTTCCTTCCACTGGTTCACTCCCCAAATGGCTGCAATGGCCAGAGCTGGGCCAATCCAAACCCAGGAGCTTCTTTCAGGGCTTCCCAGCAGGTGCTGGATCCCAATTGCTTGGGCCATCTTTTACTGCTTTCCCAGGCTGCTTTCTCAGGCCATAGTAGAGAACTGGATTGGAAGAGGAGCAGCCAGGACTAGAACTGGCACCCATATGGGATAATGGCACTGCAAGCAGAGGATTAACCTAGTGTACCACAGCACTGCCCCCCCTTAGCTATATATATATAGTTACATCTAGTGATGTAGAAAGTACAACAGTGCTAGATAATAGCTTCACTTTCCCTTGCCTGCCAGGTAATTATGGGAGATAACAGATGATAGTGACTTGAGCCAAGCCCTTATGTAACATGGTTGTAGGCAGCTAGTCAAGCAGTTGGGCCTGTTGGTTTGAAGGTATTGGTTGCCATTGAGACAGACAGATAAGTAGTCAAAGGCATAAAAGTATGAGAACTTGATACCTTCATCTTTACAAGTTCATCTTCTTAACATCATGTCACTTCAAGCATCATCACTGTACAATCTACAGGTGCCTCCTCTTCTGGAAAGATCCAAGTGTGAGTTGAAGAATACACATGGTGTGTGGAATAGTACATCAAATGGTCACTAAAACAATGCAAGTTACAACAGGAAAGTATAAGACATAACAGAATGCCCCAAATCTTCATTGAAATTCATTGTATTGATCCTGGGCTAAAGTCTCTAAATGAGTCCAGGTGTAATTTCATGAACCAATGTGGCTAGTGGCTATGGATACCCTCCAAGTTAGATGAACTGCAGAGCTGGCAGGCAACTGCTTCACATCCAAAAAGCAAATCAGTTGGTCACTGTTGCAAAGCTGTTCAGTCCAGGGTATTAGTAGCCATCAAGTTGTATCCATTTCATGAGGGAATAAGCTCAGTAGCCTATCTTTCATATCCTAAAGGGAACTACAGCTTATCATCCCATTGTTTACAGAATGGAACACATTTATAGTTACAAATATTGGCCATTACATTAAACAATTATTACAAATTCAAATCATAACGTTACATCAGTTTGGGGATGTAAGGTTAAATGTAAGTTAGAGACATTCATTGGTTTGGGTTCAGCCCCAAGAACAGGATCCCTTCCAACACTAAACTCCTAAAATTGGGTGGAATCAGAAACCTTGAATGACACTGAACTCTTCAAGTTGTCCCCACCAAGAGGATGCAACCATTACACTTGTTGTGTGGTCTTTTGGCAATGGGTGCAACCTGGAAGTTGAAGATCCCTACATTCCAGAGAGTGTATGGCATTTTCTTCCACCCACAGCTGCCACTGGCTGTGCTGCCTTCTATTTGCCTTGAAGCAGATGTGGCTGTGCTGTTGTCTGTCCATGTTCAGTGGGATATTCTTGAGCTCCAACAACTTCAGCATCCCTCTCTGTTTCAACTGTATGTCTCTTGGTCTCTGTATCTTGCTTCTCAGAGTGACCCAGCCCACTGCCCTCATTCACACTGGTGGTGAGAAATACACAAGGAACAGACTCTAGCTGCCTTTGCTTGCTTTTTGTGCTGTTTGATCTACTTTATCAGTTTCAAGAATATCTCAGTTTTTTTCATCAGAATTTGAATGCTTTTAGAGAATAACCAGAACTGTGCATGACAAGACATAAAATCACCACAGTGAAAATTTGAATAGTTTAGTGGTTAACAAGGAGGCTAAGTTATATCTATTATATGTAGAATTATAGATAGCACAATAGTGTTTTACAATAATCTTACCTAGATCTGCTCACCAGTTGCTTATGGGGTTTTACAGACAAAAATGGCCCAGACCCAAGCCCTTAAATAGCAGAGCTGTGGGCAGCTAGAAAAGCAGGTGGGCCTGTTGGTTACCAGCTATTGGTTGATGTAGAGGTACAAAGATGAGGACAGAAGGTCATGCTGGAATAGAAAATTGGTACCTTCATCTTCCCAAGTTCATTTTTACAATACTCGACCACTTTAAGTATCCTTGCCATAAAATCTACATGTGTTTCTACTTCTGCAGAGAGCCAAAAATGGGGAGTTGAATATACATGAGTGTGAACATAACACCCAAAGATTGTACCAACTAAGCAAGTACAACAAGACATTATAAAACATAATATATAATACTCACAAACACTACTTGGTTCCATTATATTGCACCTGGGCTAAAGTTTCTAGATGTGTCTAAGTGTAGTTTCATGATCAAACCCAGTGTGGTCAGTGGGTATAGTTACCATCCAAGGTAGTTTAGCTGCACAGCTGGCAGGCAACTTATTGCACAGATCCTCTGACTACAGTGCCAGCATCCCATATGGATGCTAGTTCCAGTCCTGAAAGCTCCATTTCTGATCCAGCTCTTTGCTCCAGCCTGGAAAATCATAAGAAGCTGGCCGAAGTTCTTTGGTCCCTGCACCTATGTGGGATACATGGAAGAAGCTTCTGGCTCTGGCTTCAGATTGGCCCAGCTCCAGCTGTTGCAGCCATTAGGGGAGTGAACCAGTAGATGGAAGATCTATCTCTCTCTGCAACCACCTCTCTGTAATTCTACCTTCCAAATAAATAAATAAATCTTTAACAATTTACTTTTCTCCTTTTTAAATGAATTATTTATTTATCTGAATGGCAGAGAGAGAGAGCAAGAGAGCGAGAGAGCAAGAGAGAGATCTTCCATCTGCTGGCTCACTCCCTAGATGGCCACAAAGCCATGGCTGAGCTTGGTTGAAGCCAGGAGCTTTAGCTTTTTCTGGGTATCCCACATGGGTGCAAGACCCAAGCACTTGGGCCATCTCGCACTGCTATCCCAGGCACATTATCAGGGAGCTGAATCAGAACTGTACAACTGGGACTCAAATTGGCAATGATATGGGAGCCTGGCACCACAGTTGGCAGCTTTACTTGCTACACTACAATGCTTGCCCCAAGATCTATTAAGAAGGGATCATTTTATTTACTCATTGAAATGCCAGTACTTGAAGTCTGGCATTTTCGTTTATTTTTAGATTAATCAGTGTTTAAATTAGGTTTTATTGTGAAAGTATATTTTTAAACTAATTTTTGAAAATAATTACATTGTCATGTAAACCAAAAATTCTCATTAAGTTGTTTTTGAATGTTGGGTGAATTTAGTGGGAAGGAAAAGTAAATATCTTTACTTTTATTTATAAAAACATAGTCCACCAGAGTGTTATAAACTCTAGAAATCACAGTAAATCTTTAAACTTAAGAGAAAATATTTAAGTAGAGAAACAATGTTCTAAGTAAGACACAGAAACCTACAACTTGACCAGTTCAAGTCTCTATGAATTTATTCATTTGTATGATCTATAGTAACAGTTTTATAAATCTGTCAGCTTCCTTTAATCAGAATTTTTTTAGTTTGTTCATTTCATCAGAAACCTGTATTTATAAATACTTGTTAGAATCTTTTCTGTTTGTAAATGTTTTTAGCGAAGAAACAGCACTGTGGATGGCAAAAAAAAAAAAAAACTTTAAAATCACCATGATTAAAATTTGAATAACAATTTACTGGAAAACAAAGTGACATAGTTACATTTATTATATATAGTATTTTGATAAGGAGAGGAGTATTTTTACAAACACTTTTATTTTTTTTAGGCCAGCATAATCTGGCTGTGAATTTTCTTTTGCAGAAGTCTGATAGGTGATAGGCAAAATGCCCAAAAGCAAGAATACACAACAAACTAACAAGAGTATAACAAATCAAGTTGTATCTTAAACACAACAAGCAATGTAATTGTAGGCATATTATTGCTGTCTGTATAAGTACAGTAAGAAAAGCTTATTTGATACAGATTAATCTCATATTTAGAAATTTTTCAATTTTTCATTTTTATGTATTTAAATATTTATTGTATTTAATATATTTAAACCACAGTAGTGTTTTCAAAACTATTTAACTTTTGAGGCCTCTATACTTGTAAAGGGAGGGGCAACTCCAAAGATTTTTACAGACCCCAGTCTTTTATTATGAAGATAACAATCATAAAAAATAACATCACATCAGGACTAGCAGACATTATTGTCATATAACCTATAGAATATTTATATCAATAATGTATATATGTGAAAGTAACTTTAAATTTAGCATGAGTCTACAACTCAGCAATACTCGATATATATCATCTAGGTGTCTAATTAGCAATCATCCCTACTGAATGGCGGGTAGATTCTTTGAGGATCCTTAGGCTTTCAGCTGGAAATCATGGTCAAATGACTTAATTTGAAACAACTAATTTTTCAAAATGCATATCAATAATCTTAACTCTTGAAGCTAAGGTGAATTAGCAGGAAGCTAATGTAGCCTTGTTGTGTCACAACACAAGCCACTTTTGAGATAAGCATTTTTATGGTCTGGTCATAACAGAGTTAGAACCAGGGAGGAGAAAAATGCTTACAAGAGCTGCCTAGAAAGTTGAGGGAAAGGGGGCGGTATTGTGGAGCCACAGGTTAAACCACCTGCTATACCATCATCCAATATTAGAGTGCTGGTGCAGTCTAATATTGCAGGTGAGGCCGCTGCCTGCAGTGCCGGAATCCCAGCTGGTGCAATTCCCAGCTGCTCCACTTCGGATCCAGTTCTGTGCTATGGACTGGGAAATCAGTAGAAGATGGCCCAAGTCCTTGGGCCCCTGCACCTGCATGGGAGATCCAGAGGAGGCTCCTGGCTTCCAGCTTCGGATTGGAGCAACTCTGGCTGGTGTGGCCAACTGGGGAGTGAACCGGAAGATGTAGGACCTCTCTCTCTCTTTCTCTCTCTCTCTGTGTAACTCTGATATTTAAATAAATAATCTTTTTAAAAAAAAACTATTACTGTCTTCTTTTAACAAAATTATATTTTTATTTCTTGCTCTTATGATATTTTTCACTAAAAATTGTGTTTAATTAAAAAACCAAGCAATTTTAAACTATCACATCAACATCTCAGCAGGAACATGCAGAGGAAAAAAATGTAACTTGAATATTTATGGCAAAAAAAAAACTTAATCCCAGCAAAGGAGTTGAACATTTAATGAATACTACACCTGAATTTGAGAGCCTTTAATTGACACTCTAATAGAGATGCTTTCTATGGCATTATTCTTATGATTCTTGTTCCCCACTGGCAACTGCACCAGGGGCTTCTGTGGGAAGCTCTAACTGGCTTTAAGAGAACAAGGGGAGTCCTAGACCTCAGTCTTCGGAATCTACTACATACATAATAAGACCATGCAGTATTTCCAATTTTGTTCTCATACAACAATAATTACAGGGTGCACAAATCAGTTGGGATATCTCAGAGGGCTTTCAGGTGAATTGAGTTGCCCATATTTTACTAAAGATTAATTCTCACACAGTGTACTCACGGAAACCAAATCCTCCTTGCTGAGGGACTGGGATTAGTCTTAGATTCTTGTCTCACATCAACCAGAACTGGGACAAATGACCTTAGTGAGGCCCAACTGGCAGGAAGCCCAAACAAATGGCACAGAAACAGGATTCCCAGTGTCCACTGAGTTCAACTTAGTCATTGAGCCCCCAGATTCCAAACAGTACCATTTCCTTGTACCAACAAAGTACTTATAGGCAGCTGATGTCACAGTAAGAACTGAAAGTAAGGCATCCACAAAAATGGACTCAGCAGCTTCTGGAATATCCCTGAAATCCCAACCCCGGGGTCAGCTCCCCAAGAGCAGCCTGGAGGACACAAGCAGTGCTTGCCCTTCCCCAATAACATGTAAGGACTAGACCCCTACTCCTGGCTGCCATTTGTTACCAGTCAAAATGTGGCCCAGGCTGCTCACCCCTGAACAGCCAGTACACCAGAGATGATTGCTGATGCAAGTGCACTGCTTTATTTAAGACACCAGCATTCTTGGAGTAAAAGCAGACCTCTTTGATCCCAAATATGCTCTTTCCCAAGAATGATGGCTTCTTGAAGAAACCTGGTTCTTAAGGGAACCTGGTTCCTTTCACTGACTCTCATCTCTGATGAACTGTCTAGTGGTGGGCGGCCCGGACCTACTTTTGACCCCTAAAATACACCCTGGCACTCTGATAAGAAATGTGGACATTTCAACCATTCACTTAACCACTAGCCCAAATATCCACTCTTTTCTTAGTAAGTTTTGATAGCTCTTGTTTTTTTCTTTGTACTATCACACCATCTGAAATAACTTCACTACTATATATATAAATATATTTCATTTCCTTACCTAAGAGAGGTCATTTAATTCAAACAATAAAAACAACAAAAAATGCTTCTTGGAGGATTGAGACTTCAGTGGCTCCCATGGGAACCGGAACATTTGGTTTGGGAAGCAGAGGTAGGCCACTGAGACACCTCCACTTGAACTGACCTACTCGCCACTTACTAAGGTGAACTGATGCAATGATTGTTGGTCCCTGGAAATACGTATGCCATAATATAGAAAAATTCACATCAGAGATTTGTTCACAATAAGGACTAAAAATAATTTCTCTACTAATATCACAAAGAAATCACTTAAATACTGAAATAAATGTATAGGATTAGCTGACATGTGAGTCCTACTAGTATATCATCAATTTACACGTCTGGGTCCATAAAATTCTCATTTAAACCAAGTCAAGCATGATAAAAGTACGAATAAGATGCCGTGTCCCCGCACAAGTCCCCAGATGCGCCTATGCACTGTGGCGATCTCCTGCATTAAAGCAGCGATTTCGCCCCAGCCCCGCCCCATCTGACATCAAGTCCTCCAGATTTCCTCACTGCATCTACACTTCTCGAGCTTGGGGCGCCCGGGCTCAGCTGCGGTCCCCCGTGCCCTTGGGGAACCGCACCACGCATTAGATCGGCAATGGAGCTGCTGAATAAACGGAATAGTAAGCGACTGAAAGACCTGGGCGGCAGGGGTTCCTCGAGCCCCGCGCTGAAATCAGTGGGGACTCTCGAGGAGAAGTCCGTGTTCTCTTTTCCAACTGCTAAAAGGAGACGGGGAGCTGACCCCAAATCTGAGCCCTGGTGTGGACCCCAAGGTGAACACAGCAACAGCCGCGCCCGCCTCCCCAGCCCAAACCTCCGGGCTTGCACAAACCAGTAGACTCTGGCCTCGAGAAACAGAGGAGCTGCTGGGACTGGCCTTAGGACGCGTTCTTCTCACACCAGCGCCGCAGAGTGGATGATCGAGCCGGGCTCCGGGAGCGCCGTCCCCGCACTCAGGCCGCGACGCCCACCTGGAGGCGACCTCGCAGTGGGCCCTTGAGGGGCCTGGCGGCAAAGGGCGGGTCAGCTCCGCCGCAGCCAATCCCGGAGGAGAGAGAAACTCGGGCTCTGTGACGCGCGAGAGGGGAGGGGCGGAGCACCAGGCTTCCAGGGTTGCGAGCGAGCGCACAGTGGGAGGCGTGGCCCGCGTTAGAGCGCATGCGCAGCACACTCTGCGTGGGGCCCGGTGGTGGATCGACCTCCCGGGACCTTGGACGGAGGCCAGGCGCTGTTTTTCTCACTTTGGCTTACGACGCGCTGTCGGCCAAGTAGGTGTGTGTGTGTGTGTGTGTGTGTGTGTGTGTGTGTGTTGGGAGGCAGGTGGTGGTGGTGGTGATGTCTGCGCTGCTGGCCTTCTGCTCACAGCCTGAAGAACAGATTCGTTCCGATGTGAGCAAAGTAAAACAGCTTGGCTGTTCAGAATTCAGCGTGCAGTTTTGTGTAAGCCTCAAGTAAGTATCCGTTGTTGGTGGTGTTTGTCGGATTCTAGACTTTGTGTTCTTATTTTCTTGGTATTTTTTTTCCCATGTGGACTAGTTATGCCTGTTACCTTAAATAAGAATGTGGTAGTAAGAATTTCCTTATTCAACAAGGACTTGTTAGTGTTATATATTAATGTTAGACGTCGCAAAACACACCGGACACCAGAGTAAGGGAAAGGGTTTATTGGGAACACCCTACAGACCCGAGTGAAGGGGTGGCGAAGGAAAAAGCGAGAAAGAGAATATAAGAGAGAAACAGAGAGAGGAGCTAGCAAGGAGAGAGGATAGAGCAGAGAAGAGGACAGGAGAGCAGAGCCAAGAGAGAAGAACCAAGAGCCAAGAGACGAGAGGAGGAGGCTAGAGAGAGGAACCGAGAGAGAAGAGTCAAGAGCCAAGAGAGAGGAGAGAGCCCAGGAGAGAAGAACCAAGAGAGCACGTGTTCAGGAACAGGCCCTTTTAAAATTTCACCTGAGGGCAGGCAGGGAAGCAGAAGCAGCGAATCCCGTTAGGATGGGGGTGGAGCCTGGCTCAGGTAGCTGGGCAATGCAGCCACCTGGCTAAAACTGCCCCAGTTTCTTAAAAGTTAGTATTATCAGAAATGCTGTTGGGTACACAGATATTTTTAATTAGCTATTTTTGAGTTGCAAAGAAACTACATAATTTAACCTTACTTTGTTAGGAAACTGGTGCAGTTTTAGCCAGGTGGCCGCATGGCCCAGCTACCTGAGCCAGGCTCCACCCCCATTCTAATGGGATTGGCTGCTCCTGCTTCCCTGCCCGCCCTCAGGCAAAGTTTTAAAAGGGCCTGTTCCTGAACACGTGCTCTCTTGGCTCTTGGTTCTTCTCTCTTGGCTCTGCTCTCCTCTCTCCTCTCCTCTGCTCTATCTTCTCTCCTTGCTAGCTCCTCTCCTCTCTGTTTATCTCTTATATTCTCTCTCTCTCTTTTCTTCGCCGCCCCTTCACTCCGGTCTGTAGGGTGTTCCCCAATAAACCCTTTCCCTTACTCCGGTGTCCAGTATGTTTTGCGATGGCTAACATTAATATATAACATACTTAATTAAGTTCTATAGTTTAGACTTAGGAATAAATATAAGTAGCGGTCCAAACAGAGAGAGAAGCAGGAGAGAATGAGTGAACAGAAATATTGTGGGAAAGTATATCCTGTTGATTGCTGGACCCATGTTGTGGTGTAGCAGATTAAACCTTCACCTGCAATGTGGGCATCTTTATGGACACAGGTTCAAGTTCTGTCTGCTCTTTGATCCAGCTCCCAGAAATGTGCCTGGGAAAGCAGCAGAGTTGGCACAAGTGATTGGGCTCCTGCCACCTGGGAGACCTGGATGGAATTCATGGTCCTCGCTTCAGCCAGGCTCAGCCCTGCCTTTTGTGACCATTTGAGTAATGAGAGGATGGAAGATCTCTGTCTCTCTCCTCTGTTAGCTTGTATTTTAAATAAATAAACACATTGTTACAGCTGGTGCCATGGCTCATTAGGCTAATCTTCTGCCTGTGGCACCGGCACTCCAAGTTCTAGTCCCGGTTGGGGAGCCAGTTCTGTCACAGTTGCTCCTCTTCCCGTCCAGCTCTCTGCTGTGGCTCAAGAAGGCAGTGGAGGATGGCCCAAGTGCTTGGGCCCTGCACCTGCATGGGAGAGCAGGAGGAAGCACCTGGCTCCTGGCTTCGGATTGGCACAGTGTGCTGGCTATAGCAGCCATTTGGGGGGTGAACCAACAAAAGAAGACCTTTATCTCTGTCTCTCTCTCTCTCACTGTCTAACTCTGCCTGTCAAAAAAATACATTGTTACAGAAAAATGATTACTGTGGCATTTGATTCATATTTCTTTTTCTACTCTAGCTCCTAGGGCTATTTTGTCCTTTGGTTAACTATAGGGTTCAATGTAAATGGTCCATTCATGACCCTGACCGACTTGCCACTTCCTTGGCCTCTTCTCTCCATCAGGGACATTTCTCTTCCCTCAACCTGAGTCACCTGCAGTCATTCTTTGGGCCCTGTCATCTGGAACTCTCCTACTTTTGAGGCCACTTCATGGAGCCCTGTTAAGCATTCTGACTGTATCCTCTGAGTTTGTTTCTTTGTATCTACACTGCTCTGAGATCTTGTCAGGACCTTCACTCTGGATCTTCTTGTCCCCTCTACCTGTAGTACCACCTGTCTCCAACACATCCTTGCATTCCTTCTTTATCCACTTCAGATTCTTTAGCAACCTTTCCAAGTTTCCATCCATCCAGGCTTTCCCTCTTTGCTGTTGCTGTTGTCTGAACAGTAGACAGTGGCTGAACATCACATTTACCTCCTTGGATTGCCACACCTGGGTGTCCACAGAACCAGTAAATACTCATCCTTCTGAGAGGGAGGAAATGGCAGTTTCTGCACAGGGGTAACAGTATGACACAAGCAGTGGTGGTGGCAGTGATGACCTGCCATTCAGGTTCTGAGTGGGATGGGATGGGATGGGGAGGGATTCCCATGCCGTGACCGCCAGACTGCAGCTCTTTGTCTTTTGCAATGATGGGCTCAGGGCATGTGGCTTCCTGCCCTGGGTGTGGCTTCTCACTTCTTCATCATCATCATCGAGTTCACCTCCCCTTGAGGAACTGCAGGGACGTTTCAGTTTTCCCAAGTGTGTAAGGATTCAATGTGTCTGTTCTCTCACTGTTCTCAGCCTGCTTGTCACCTCCAACCCATGACTCTCCTGCTAACATAAAGGTGGCAGGGCGAAGTAGTGGTGAGATTAAAAGATCAAGAAGCAGCTATGTCCAAAAAGAAGCAGAACTGGGATACTGGAAAATGCTAGAAGTGTCCAATGCAGAGTTTAGGGAACAACATCCGACTGAACATCTGAGACAGAAAAGGCTAATTTTGCTGCTGCAGTATGGTTTCCAATAAACCAGTACACTTCCCTTGATTAACTATCCTAATTTCTGTTGCTCTATCAATTTTAGTTAAGTAAGTAGAGCTTCAAAATGGAAACGAAAAACTGAAAGTTCAATGTGTCTGAGGGAATCATTTACCTGTCTCAAGCATATGAAGCTTTCCAGAATGTCATAACATTAGTAAAATTACTTCAGGGTGAGCATATGGTGCTGTTGTTAAGTTGCCCCCAGGAATACCATACATCTCTTATCTGGAGTGACTGCCTTTGAGCCTCAGCTCAATTCCCAATACCAGCTTCCTGCTAATACACATCCTAGCAGGCAGCAGGTGATGGCTTAAGATGCCAGGCCCCTGCCACTCATTTGGGAGAGGCTGAATGCACTCCACATCCTGGCTGTGTTCTGGCCCAACCCTGGTCATTGAAGGAATTTCAGAAATGAACCACTGAATGGGAGATGTCTCCCTGCCTGTTTCTGCCTTTAAAATTAATAAAATAGCGATTGGTGTGGTCTGTGGGGTTACAGCCTTGGCTCTACCACTGCTGCTTGCTGACTGTGTGATTTGCAAGTGGCTAGATCTCTTGGTGCCTTTGTTTCCCCATGTGTAAGATGGAGTGAGAGTAGTGGCTCTTCCTTCATAGAGAAACTGTGGGAATTGAGGACAATGATCCAGACCAGTCCTTGAGTACATAGGAGAAAATTACATTGGAGAAAGTTATACAGATCAGAAGATGATCTGATCTTTTAATTTTAAGTACAATTTAAAGACCAACTTCAATTGCAAAAGACTTTTGCTCTGAGTAAGCCTGAAATGGTCATTAATCCCTGGGCTAAAACAACTATATAGTAACAAGGTGTTCTTGTTGCACACAGATGTCTGGTCACATGACATCTTTTCATGGTCACTGTACAAGGGTTAGATAACTGGCTACCTGGAAATGCTTAATAAGGAGGCATTGAGATGATAGGGAAAGGCTCGCAGATAATTTACTTTGTATCTTACCTCCAAGATAGGGCAGGTGATGGCTTCATTCAGGGAGGTTTTGCTTGTTCATGGTTTCTACAGAGCCATAACAATAGCCATGGCTGAGCCAGGCCAAAGTTAGGTGTGGGGAGCAATTCGGACTATACTGTTACTGGAATTAAGATTTATTCTATGCATCTGCTCTCCCACAATATGGCGCTGGGAGAGAAGTAAACAGCTTCCACCCAGCTGCCTCTCACCAACTTGACAAGCTGCAGGAGCTGCTCCTGATTGGAGGAGAGCGGCGTGCTCGGCGTGTGGGCAGCCGAGTTGGGATTGGTGGAGAGGACTATATAGGAGGAGAGAGACGGCATGGTGGTGTGGGTTGGTTGGAGAGTGCGTTGGAGAGTTCGCGGGGAAGTTCGTTACTTCGTTCTTTCTCATTTTTCTCTACTCATTCTTGCTTTGGGAGTTTGCTGTTTACTTATTCTTACTTTACTATAGAAAGGACTTGTAAAAAAAAGGGAAACAACAAGCGCCCGGTCCGGTGCGGCTCCTCCGCGTGCGGAGGAGCAGCAGTTAGGAGCCTGGAATTCCATTGTTGTCTTCCACAAAGGTGGCTGAGGTCTAAACCCTTTACTTTTCCAGGGGTATCAGCATGGAGGTGGATCTGAAATGGGGTAGATGAGACTCAAACTGGCTCTCATTTGGGATGCCAGTGTCCCAGGAGGCAGCTTCACTCTCTCTGTCAGGATGTCATCCCTTTTGGTCTTTGGATCTTGATTTAGACTGTCTTGGTAATGAGCTCCAAGACAAGAATGCCCACCAGGCTAGGACAATTCAGAAAGACATGCTTTCTTGTGTCTCTTAGGATGGTTTTTTAGGTCAGTCCCTTTGGAAAGAATGATTTTTGGTATCTAAAATACGTTTCTCAGTCTGCTCAGGGCATCTGTGAAATGCAGTCTGAGGAAAAAGCATCATGATCTTCCCTTTCCACCATGATGGCAAATTATCTGTGTTGACATTTCCAGACTGCTGCTGTACAGATCCACACACCCCCTCTGGCTGCCTCAATGTGTCAAAGGCAAAACTATTTTCAGAGTTAGCTTTTTCAGGATATAATACATTTCTAGCACTGGTAGATGCTATGCATTCATTGTTTTCTGATGAACTGAGCACCTCTTGAATGGGAGGATCTTCAACAGTAGTGCTAGTGCAGTCTGAAGACAAGGTGGGTTTTTTAAGGTACTACTGGAACACTCATTGTGGAAGCATTATCAATCACTCTTTTCAGTTTTCTATTGTGTATTAACAGAGCATGTTTGAAATCTATCCTTACTTTTCCTGATAAACCATCTGCTTTTAAAATGTGGTGACTCCAAAGCCAAATTTCCAATGTAAATCTGTGGGGTCATATTTATAGTTAGCTGTTCATTCCATTTAGGATTATAAGGACTACTAAATTTTGCTGTTTTTTTCCTCTATATACAACTACTCCTATATATATATATATTGCTCTTCTAAACTAGTTTTTTTTTTTCACTTTAACTTGGTGCTAGAAACAGTTGCCTGCAACTGCAACCTTCCACTGTCATTATTGTTAATATCAGACTCTGGTAAAGCAGTGGCCACGTCCCAAAATTCAGCAGAAACTATGTATCAGGAATGGTAGTAGACTCTGAAGATGAAAACATGAATAAAACATGATTCCTTCTTTAAAGGATCTTATAATCTGGTAAGGAAACAACCCCTGTGCAAAGCTGTTGGCTCCCAGCAGCCAGGCGGCCATAGCAGCTGTGCCTCCTCCTACAGGGGGTGCCCTCAACCTTCCATGCCCAAGATTGCCATCTTCCACTTGACCCCATGACAGCCCAGGCCTCCTACAGCCACTCGGAACCCTCACACCAGGTTCCCTGACACCCAACCCTCTTGCCAACCCCCTCTCCAGCCATGCCAAATTCCCAGTCAACCCCATACCTCATCAGAGCAATTTTTAGTTCTGTTTGATAGGTATTAGTTGAATGAAAGAAGCACAATTGGAAATAATTATGATTTCCATTTAATTATATCTACAAAACCCAAAGAATCTCCTGAAAGCAATTCCTATCAGAATAATAGGATAAGTTAACATAATATAAAAATAACATGCAAAAATCAAATGCAGGAGTGGGAATTTAGTACAGAGAATTTAGTAAGCATGCACATGTTTGACATCGTAGTATGTGGGGTTGATTCTCAGCTTTGGGACTTGACCCTAGCTCCCTGCTAATTTGGACCATGGGCAGGAGTGATGATGCCTCAAATGTGTGGATTCTGTCCATCCTCATTGCAGACTTAGACCAAGTTTCCAGCTCCAGGCCAAGGACCAGTCAAGTACATGTATTTGGAGAGGGAAACAGCAGGTGGAGTTCTCTTTCTCTCTTTCTTCCTCTCAAATAAATAACTTCTGAAAGAAAGAGAAGAAAGAGAGAGAGAAAGAAAAGAAAAAAGGAAGGAAGGAAGGAAGGAAGGAAGGAAGGAAGGAAGGACAGACACTAGCAATCCGGGGTGACTAAAAAGGAACAAACATAAACATGACCCTTGGTGGATGGGCAATATGAGTCAGAAAGAATTATCTGCTGATCTAACTGGTAGGTTAAACACAAAAGTGAAAGAATGACCAATATCAATAAAGACAAGGAGAATAAGAGTAAATATCTCTGTTTTCTAGGGGTTACATAGACTTATGAGGGTACTTTAGAAAGTTCATATGAAGTGTAATTAGCAAACAAACTTATTTTGTTACAAAAATTGCTGAAATTTATGCATTTTTTCATACTGCACATTTTCCATATTGGTAAACCCTTGTGTGTACCTAATGACAATCATAACCTAAGTGTAAGTCAAATAGCATTTACCTCATAGACTGACAGTTTTATGAAAAGATGGCACCAAGTATTAGTTACTGTTTATTTGGTAGGACTAAAGGAAAATTAGCTCATAAAAATATCCAAATCATGCAAGCAAGAGAGAAAAATAATAGGAAGAAATTAGAAATTTAAGGATACATAGGAATGGAAAATTCTCAAAGGATTCTCATTGTGGCTTTTATCATTTAAGGTTGAGAAGTTTGCTTACTCTTGTTCTTACAAAAAAATCAAGAAAAGATTTAGAAATCCAGGACAATCATAGGCAACTGCATGGTGAATTTATGAAGGTTACGACCATAGCAGCTATTGTTAAAACTTGTAAATTGATTGGCTCCAAATAAATTCTATTAAATGTTCAAATCACTCAAAATTCATGAGTTACATCTAAATGGCAAGTTTGCCATGAAGTGGTGCTCCTACCCTCTCTCATCCTTAATTTTTTTTTCAAAAGGTAATTCTGAAAAACAAACCCATTCTCTGATTATCCTGCTCATGCTTCGACCATGGACAGTAATAAGACAAGACAGGTAACTTGTCTGCTTGTGAAACAGGTCCATGCCTCAAGCAACACCTGCACAATTTTACCCCTCAGTCTGATCTCCAACGACACAAAGCACTTATTTCCTCAAAGAATATCACAGAGGGAGATGAGTTGTTGGTTCTCTGAAAAACCTTTTTTTTTTTTTTTTTGACAGGCAGAGTGGACAGTGAGAGAGAGAGAGAGACAGAGAGAAAGGTCTTCCTTTGCCGTTGGTTCACCCTCCAATGGCCGCCGTGGCCAGCGCGCTGCGGCCGGCGCACCGTGCTGATCCAATGGCAGGAGCCAGGTGCTTATCCTGGTCTCCCATGGGGTGCAGGGCCCAAGTACTTGGGCCATCCTCCACTGCACTCTCGGGCCACAGCAGAGAGCTGCCTTGTCACACAACACATTCACTGTCACCAATGTACATATTTAGTAATCCAAGCCCCTTGACAGATAGAAAGGTTAGTCCAGACTCATTTGCCACAGGCTTTGCCAGCAGTTTTCCAACAGCCTGGAGAACCAGCGAGGACTCCAGCTGAGGGCATCAATTTGAGAGCTTTGAATTGGTCCGGGTTCTGAATTGGTGCCAATATTTCCATGGTGAGTTTTTCTCTAATAATCTTCCATGGTACCAACATCTGCCCACATCACACTACAGACAGTGGCAGTTGGTTGGCAGGGAGTTGGACTGATGACAGGGAAATAATGAAATTATTCAATGCAATGCACAGTCCTTGTATTTGTTCCTCTGAGAGGAGACTCTAGTCTGTTAGCAATTCCAAGAATCTTGTGTTGCAGAAGTGGCTCAGTTACCAGCAACTCCTCTTGGCCTGCTCCAAATGGCAACTCTTCAGCTTTCAGATGTTTCATCTGCTGCAGTTTCATGATGCCCCCTATTGACTGAGCACATGGCAGCCTCCCAGCATAATTCCATCAGATCAGCACCAACAAAGCCTGATGTTAGGTGTGCTAAGTGACAAAAGTTAAATGTTTCAATAAGTCTCAGTTTTCTATACAAAGTTTGAAGTATCTTTTCTCTGGATGCTTTATCTGAGATACCCAGGCCTGTTTCTCAGTAGAACTTTCCTGTCCATCTCAAAGCAGGGTCTAATGAGTGTGTGATGAGTAGCTCCAAATACTGGGACCTGAACTGTGGTGGGCATGTTGTTCAAATCTTCCATGAAGGTTAGGAGCTGGGCTACAATTCTTCATCTTGTGTCTTTTGAAGCAATTCTCTTTTAGAGGGTAATAGCAGCCATCTCATTGATGAAAACAACACAGAGTGTATGTGACATGGCTGTGTTAACATTTCACTAGGCATCTGCTTAGACACTCCTGACATGCCAGACACAACCTCTGGGGATGCTTGCACACTTCTAGATATTTCAAACTTTGCAGTGGAGTTCTGCAATTCCAGCTTCCTAGATTTAGTTTTCTTTTGCAGGACAGCTTCTATTTTCCAGTGTACTTCCTAAAGATACTTTTTGCCTTCTTTGCTTTTTATCTTCCTTTTCTTTTTTAAAAATCTCTATTTAGAAGAGAAGAATATTTTGAATACTGTATCTCAGATAATGGCTTCTTATAATTACTTTTCTTAATGGGAAGATCCAAGAAAAAATGGTCTTTATTTCTATCTTCAGTTTTTTTCAATACAACATCCTCTCTCAGACTCTCAGGCAGGGATTTTCAAAGGAATGCAGCCTCTTTTGGAAGTTATCCATGGTGTTCAATCAGTGGTTCCTCTTTGCTCCATCTCAGGAGCACTTGAAACAGAATCAAGATTTCTTTTCTGATACAGTGACAGTAGGGAGCTGTTCATGTGATTTGCTGATAGTGGATCTGAGTAATCTTCCATATTTGAGTCATCATCAGAGTAGCCTTCAGAAGACCTCAGTCCTTGTCCTCTTCATCTCGTCTTACTTTTTTTGCCCTATACGCATCTTCTAATTCTGTTAAATTCTTAAAATCCTTCTCACTACCAATTATGCTAAAGGTATTTTTCCACCTGAATCCTAAAAACATTTCTCTTTTTTGCTCATAATCTATATTGCACATTGGTTTTAAATCAAGTGCTCAGACTTTAGTGTCCACATATTTGCCACATCTGTTACTGGTTGGATAATGGATAATGTGGTGCTTAGCTTATTATCCATGAAACCTGGGTCTGGGTTTCATTGCGTCTCATCTTTATGATTTCTTTCTTTTTTCAATATTTATTTATTTTAAATGCAAAGTTAGAGAGAGGTAAAGAAAGAGAGGGGGATGGAGAGAGAGAAAGAGAGAGAAAGAGAGAGACAGAGAGACAGAGAGAGAGATCAATGTTCCATAAACTGGTTCACTTCCCAAATGGCCACAGGCCAGGGCTGAGCCAGGCTGAAGCCAGGAGCCAAGTGCCCCATATAGGTCTCCCATATGGTGCAGGGGCTGAAGATGTGAACTATCTTCCACTGCCTTCCCAAGCGTATTAGCAGGAAGCTGTATCAGAAGTGGAGTGGCCAGGACTTGAACCCGTGCCCATACAGGATGCAAGCATTGCAGTTCATGGCTTTACCAGTTAAGTCACAATGCCAGACCCTCCAATTTTTTAATGTAGGCACTAACAGCTATGAAATTCCCTCTTTTTTTTTAATCTTTTATTTAATGAATATAAATTTACAAAGTACGACTCATGGGTTACAATGGCTTCCCCCCCATACCGTCCCTCCCACCCACAACCCTCCCCTTTCCCACTCCCTCTTCCCTTCCATTCACATCAAGATTCATTTTCGATTATCTTAATATACAGAAGATCAGCTTAGTATACCTTAAGTAAGGATTTCAACAGTTTGCTCCCACACAGAAACATAAAGTGAAAAATAATAGATGATTTTTTTTAAATGATGATGAAATCAGATCAGACTTATTGTCATGTTTAATCCCAGTGAGAGTCAAGTTGGGAATTGATAATTTCTTTTTTTTTTCCAGAAGATCAGTTTAGTGTACATTAAGTAAAGATTTCAATCGTTTGCACCCCCATAGAAACACAAAGTGAAATATACTGTTTGAGTACTCGTTATAGCATTAAGCCTCAATGTACAGCACATTAAGGACAGAGATCCTACATGAGGAGTAAGTGCACAGTGACTCCTGTTGTTGACTTTACCAATTGACACTCCTGTTTATGGCATCTGTAATCTCCCTATGCACCAGTCATGAGTTTCCAAGGCTATGGAAGCACCCTGAGTTCTCCGACTCTTATCTTGTTTAGACACGGTCATAGTCAAAGTGGAGGTTCTCTCCTCCCTTCAGAGAAAGGTACCTCCCTCTTTGAAGACCTGTTCTTTCCACTGGGATCTCACTCACAGAGATCTTTTTGCCAGAGTGTCTTGGCTTTCCATGCCTGAAATACTCTCATGGGCTTTTCAGCCAGATCCGAATGCCTTTAGGGCTGATTCTGAGGCCAGAGTGCCATTTAGGATATCCGCCATTCTATGAGTCTGCTGAGTATCTCACTTCCCATGTTGGATCACTCTCCCCTTTATTTATTCTATCGATTAGTGTTAGCAGGTACTAGACTTGTTTATGTGCTCCCTTTGACTCTTAGTCCTTTCATTATGATCAACTGTGAACTGAAATTGACCACTTGGAATAGTGAGATGGCATTGGCACATGCCACCTTGATGGGATTGAACTGGAATCCCCTGGTATGTTTCCAACTCTACCAATTGGGGCAAGTCAGCCCGAGCATGCCCCAAATTATGCATCTCTTCCCTCTCTTATTCCCACTCTTATGTTTAACAGGGATCACATTTCAGTTAATTTTCAACACTTAAGAATAACTGTGTGATAATTACAGAATTAAACCAGTCATATTAAGTAGAACAGACAAAAAAAATACTAAGAGGGATAGTGTATTAAGTTGTCCATTAACAGTCAGGGCTATGCTGATCAAGTCACCATTTCTCATAGTGTCCATTTCACTTCAGGAGGTTTCCTTTTTGGTGTTCAGTCAGTTGTCACCGATCAGGGAGAACATATGGTATTTGTCCCTTTGGGACTGGCTTACTTCACTCAGCATGATGTGTTCCAGATTCCTCCATTTTGTTGCAAATGACTGGATTTCGTTGTTTCTTACTGCGGTATAGTATTCTAAAGAGTACATATCCCATAATTTCTTTATCCAGTCTACCGTTGATGGGCATTTAGGTTGGTTCCAGGTCTTGGCTATTGTGAATTGTGCTGCGATAAACATTAGGGTGCAGACCGCTTTTTTGTTTGTCAATTTAAATTCCTTTGGGTAAATTCCAAGGAGTGGGATGGCTGGGTCGAACGGTAGGGTTATCTTCAGGTTTCTGAGGAATCTCCAGACTGACTTCCATAGTGGCTTGACCAGTTTGCATTCCCACCAACAGTGGGTTAGTGTCCCTTTTCCCCCACATCCTCGCCAGCATCTGTTGTTGGTAGATTTCTGTATGTGAGCCATTCTAACCGGGGTGAGGTGAAACCTCATTGTGCTTTTGATTTGCATTTCCCTGATTGCTAGTGACCTTGAACATTTTTTCATGTGCCTGTTGGCCATTTGGATTTCCTCTTTTGAAAAATGTCTATTGAAGTCCTTGGCCCATCTCTTAAGTGGGTTGTTGGTTTTGTTTTTGTGGAGTTTCTTGATCTCTTTGTAGATTCTGGTTATTAACCCTTTATCTGTTGCATAGTTTGCAAATATTTATTCCCATTCTGTCGGTTGTCTCTTCACTCTCCTGACTGTTTCTTTTGCAGTACAGAAACTTCTCAATTTGATGCAATCCCAATAGTTGATTTTGGCTTTGACTGCCTGTGCCTCCCGGGTCTTTTCCAGAAATTCTTTGCCTGTGCCAATATCTTGAAGGGTTTCTCCAATGTTCTCTAATAACCTAATGGTGTCAGGACGTAGATTTAGGTCTTTAATCCACGTTGAGTGGATTTTTGTGTAAGGTGTAAGGTAGGGGTCTTGCTTCATGCTTCTGCATGTGGAAATCCAGTTTTCCCAGCACCATTTATTGAATAGACTGTCATTGCTCCAGGAATTAGTTTTAGATCCTTGATCAAATATAAGTTGGCTGTAGATGTTTGGATTGATTTCTGGTGTTTCAATTCTGTTCCATTGGTCTATCCATCTGTTTCTGTACCAGTACCATGCTGTTTTGATTACAACTGCCCTGTAGTATGTCCTGAAATCTGGTATTGTGATGCCTCCGGCTTTGTTTTTGTTGTACAAGCTTGCTTTAGCTATTCGAGGTCTTTTGTGCCTCCATATGAATTTCAGCATCATTTTTTCTAGATCTGAGAAGAATGTCTTTGGTATCTTGATTGGTATTGCATTGAATCTATAAATTGCTTTTGGGAGAATGGACATTTTGATGATGTTGATTCTTCCAATCCATGAGCATGGAAGATTTTTCCATTTTTTGGTATCCTCTTCTATTTCTTTCTTTAAGGTTTTGTAATTCTCATCGTAGAGATCTTTAACCTCCTTGGTTAAGTTTATTCCAAGGTATTTGATTGTTTTTGTAGCTATTGTGAATGGGATTGATCTTAGAAGTTCTTTCTCAGTCATGGCATTGCTTGTGTATACAAAGGCTGTTGATTTTTGTGCATTGATTTTATACCCTGCTACTTTGCCAAACTCCTCTATGAGTTCCAATAGTCTCTTAGTAGAGTTCTTTGGATCCTCTAAGTACAGAATCATATCGTCTGCAAAGAGGGATAGTTTGACTTCTTCCTTCTTGATTTGTATTCCTTTGATTTCTTTTTCTTGTCTGATGGCTCTGGCTAAAACTTCCAGAACTATGTTAAATAGCAGTGGTGAGAGTGGGCATCCCTGTCTGGTACCAGATCTCAGTGGAAATGCTTCCAACTTTTCCCCATTCAATAGGATGCTGGCTGTGGGTTTTTTATAAATTGCTTTGATTATATTGAGGAATGTTCCTTCTATACCCACTTTGCTTAGAGTTTTCATCATGAAAGGGTGTTGAATTTTATCGAATGCTTTCTCTGCATCAATTGAGATAATCATATGGTTTTTCTTCTGCAGTCTGTTAATGTGGTGAATCACATTGATTTGCGAATGTTGAACCATCCCTGCATACCAGGGATGAATCCCACTTGGTCTGGGTAGATGATTTTCCTGATGTGTTGTTGTACTCTATTGGCGAGAATTTTATTGAGGATTTTTGCGTCTATGTTCATCAGGGATATTGGTCTGTAATTTTCTTTCAGTGCTGCATCTTTCTCTGGCTTAGGGATTAAGGTGACGCTGGCTTCATAGAAAGAATTTGGGAGGATTCCCTCTTCTTCGATTGTTCTGAATAGTTTGAGAAGAAATGGGATTAGTTCTTCTTTAAATGTCTGGTAGAATTCAGCAGTGAATCCATCTGGTCCTGGGCTTTTCTTTGTTGGGAGGGCCTTTATTACTGTTTCAATTTCTGTTTCAGTTATGGGTCTATTTAGGTTTTCTATGTCTTCCTGGTTCAATTTTGGTAGATTGCATGTGTCCAGGAATCTATCCATTTCTGATAGGTTTTCCTGTTTGCTGGAATACAAGTCCTTGTAGTAGTTTCTGATGATTCTTTTTATTTCTGTGGTGTCTGTTGTTACGTTTCCTTGTTCATCTCTGATTTTATTGATTTGGGTCTTTTCTCTTCTTTTTTTAGTTAGTTGGGCCAATGGGGTGTCAATTTTGTTTATTTTTTCAAAAAACCAGCTTCTCGCTTGGCTGATTTTTTGTAATGTTTTTTTGGATTCAATCCTGTTAATTTCTTCTCTGATTTTAATTATTTCTCTTCTCCTACTAGATTTGGGTTTGGTTTGCTGCAGTTTTTCTAGGTCCTTGAGGTGCGCTGAAAGCTCATTTATTTGGTACCTTTCCAATTTCTTGATATAGGCACCTATTGCTATAAATTTGCCTCTCAATACTGCTTTTGCTGTATCCCATAAGTTTTGATATGTTGTGTCGTTGTCTTCATTTACTTCCAGAACGTTTTTGATTTCTCTTTTGATTTCTTGAATGACCCAGTGTTCATTCAGGAGCATGTTGTTCAGTCTCCATGTGTTTGCATACTTTCTGGGGTTTCCTGAGTTGCTAATTTCCAGCTTCATTCTGCTGTGGTCTGAGAAGCTGCATGGTATGATTCTAATTCTTTTAAATTTGCTGAGACTTGCTTTTTGGCCTAGTATGTGATCAATCCTAGAGAAGGTTCCATGCACTGCTGAGAAGAATGTGAAGTCTGTAGATGTAGGGTTGAAAGTTCTGTAGATATCTGTTAGATCCATTTGGGCAATAGTGTCAATTAAATCTGCTGTTTCCTTGTTGATCTTCTGTCCGGATTATCTGTCTATTTCTGAGAGTGGAGTATTGAAGTCCCCCAGTACTATTGTATTGGGGTCTAAGTCTCCCTTTAAGTCTGTTAACAAATCTTTTAAATAGACCGGTGCCCTGTAATTAGGTGCATATACATTTATAATAGTTACATCTTCCTGTTGAATTGAACCCTTAATCATTATATAGTGTCCCTCTTTGTGTCTCTTAACAGTTTTTGTATTAAAGTTTATTTTGTCTGATATTAAGATGGCTACGCCCGCTCTTTTTTCATTTCTGTTGGTATGGAATATCTTTTTCCAACCTTTCACTTTCAGTCTGCATGCCTCTTTGTTAGAGAGATGTGTTTCTTGTAGGCAGCAAATAGTTGGGTTGTGTTCTGTGAGCCAGTCAGCCAAACGGTGTCTTTTAATTGAAGCATTCAGACCATTAATGTTCAATGTGACTATTGATAAGTAGTGACTTTGTCCTGCCATTTTCCCAGAAATATTTTCTAGCATATGCTTTGAGCTTCCCATGCTCTTTTACTGGTAGGTGTTCTTCCTTTCCCTTCTTTCATATTGATGGCCGTGTTTCTGTGTTTCTGAGTGTAGCACATCTTTAAGTATCTTTTGCAGGGCCGGACGAGTGGCCACAAAGTCTTTCAATTTCTGTTTGCTATGAAAGGTCTTTATTTCACCTTCATTCACAAATGAGAGCTTGGCAGGATATAATATTCTGGGCTGGCAATTTTTCTCTCTTAGCACCTGTGCTATGTCTCGCCATTCCCTCCTAGCCTGTAGTGTTTCTGATGAGAAGTCAGCTGTGAGTCTGATTGGAGATCCTCTGAGAGTAATCTGACGTTTCTCTCTTGCACATTTTAGGATCTTTTCTTTATGTTTCACTGTGGTAAGTTTAATTACCACGTGTCGTGGTGAGGATCTCTTTTGGTCATGTTTATTAGGGGTTCTATGAGCTTCCTGTACTAGGATGTCTCTGTCCTTCTCCAAACCTGGAAAGTTCTCTGCTAGTATCTCACTAAAAAGGCCTTCCAATCCTTTCTCTCTCTCCATGCCTTCAGGAACTCCTAGAACTCGAATGCTGGTTTTTTTAATAGTATCCTGTAGATTCCCAACAATATTTTTTAGGTTTCTAATTTCCTCTTCTTTTCTTTGGTTTGACTGTATGTTTTCCTGTGCTCTATCTTCTAAGTCCGATATTCTCTCTTCTGCTTCACCCATTCTGTTTTTAAGGCTTTCTAATGTGTTTGTCATTTGATCTATTGAGCTCTTCATTTCATTTTGATTTCTCTTCACTATCACACTTTCCTGTTCTACTAGTTTCTGAGTTTCATTTTGACTCTTCCTTAAAATTTCATTTTCACGAGAGAGATTTTCAATCTTGTCCATTAAGGATTTCTGTAGTTCAAGGATTTGCTTTTGAAAACTTCTGAATGTTCTTATCATAAATTTTTTGAAATCCGTATCTTGCATTTCTTCTATCTCATCATCTTCATACTCTTGGCTTGGGGTGTTTTGCTTATTTGGAGGCATCATAGTGTCATCGTTGATCTTGTTCCCTCGATTTCTGTGTTTGTTACTCGGCATAGTTAATTCTTCTTGCGTCACTGAGTTTTTTTTTTTTTATACTGTGTCCGTGTTAAGTGGACTGCCTGCTGTTGGAGGAGCCTTGGAGGCTTGAGATGGGTGCGGCCTGAGAGCTCTGCTTGGTTCTTCCTGGTTAAGGGTGTGCAAAGGTGACACCCTCAGGTTATGCGTGGTAAATCTCTCTCTTTTTATTTATTTATGTTTTTTATTTATTCAGGGTGTAAGTAACACCGCATGGCAGGGCTGTGCAGAATTGATGGTATTTAGCTTCCAGTCTTTGGCTCCTCTGGACTCCCACTGGGTTGCCTAGGCTACTGAATTGTAGTGACTCAGTTCCTTAGCTCTCCCCCATTGATATGTAAATCCAGAGAGGAGGCCTGCTCTTTGTCTCTTGGGAATTCTTCAAGCCTTGCAGCCTTGTAACCTTTGCAAGGCTAGGGGGAAGAGAAACCCCAAAGCCTCTTTTTTCCTTCTTTCCGGTAGTGAGTCTGCTGCACTTTCCGGCCCCCCTCTAGATTCTGACCCCCGTTTCCCCACCAATGTCTCGGGTTATTGAGCTCACCTCCCCTTCCAGCGCCGATGTGTGGACTCGGAGCCCTGAGCGTCCCAAGTCTCCCCGCTGTTGTCTGTGTGGCATGCACTCCCCTTGGAGCACTGGCGCGCAGACCCTGGGGCTTCCGCGGCTCGGTCCCGCGACTTGGCTTCCGCGCGGTGGGTGACCTTGTTCTCTCAGTAGGTCCTCTGATTCACGGCCACTCCATCCAGAAGGGTTTCCCCTGCAATATTCTCCCGGTTCTTCTTTCTGCGGCTACCGTAACTCCCCTTTTATTAAACTAAATTTTCCCAGACTATCGGTGCACGCCCTCACTATTCCACCATCTTGGCTCCGCCCCCATAAAATTCCCTCTTAACACTGCTTTTTCTGTATCCCTTAAGTTTTGATAATTTGTGTTATTATCTCCATTTCCAGATTTTTTTGATTTCCCATTTTTTTTTCTTCTATGATCCACTGTTCATTTAGGAGCATGTTGTTTAGTCTATGTATTTACATATTCTCAAGTTTCATAAGTTGTCAATTTTCAGCTTCATTTCTTTGTGGTCAGAAAACATATATGCTATGATTTCAATTTTTTTGAATTTGTTGAGACTTGCTTTATGGCCTAGCCTATGATCTATCCTAGAGAAGGTTCCATCTACTGCTGAGAAGAATGTATATTCTGCAACTGTGACATAAAGAGTTCTATAGTTACCAATTGGGTCCATTTTGTCTGTAGCATTGATTAGCTCTGCTGTTTCTTTGTTTAGTTGATCTGTCCATTGATGAAATTGAAGTGTTAAAGTCCCCCATTACTATTGTATTGGAGTTCATATCTCTTTTTAGATCCATTAGCATTAAATGTATACATTAACTGTATATTCATTTACTATAGTCACATCATCTTGTCGAATTTATACTTAATCATTACATAATTCCCTTCTTTGTTTCTTTTATCAGTCTTTGTGTTAAAGTCTACTTTGTATGAAATTAGACTGGCTACACCTGCTCATTTTTGCTTTCTGTTAGCATGGATAACTTTTTCCATTTTTTCACTTTCAGTCTTCATACATCTTTGTTGGTGAGGTCTGTTTCTTATGGGTGGCAAACAGATGGGTCTTGCTCTTTCGATATCTCTATCTCCAAGCAGAATTTTTCATCCCTGTTATTTATTTGCTTCTCTATATTTTTGAGTAATCTTATTACCATTCTTTTGAATTCCTTTTCAAGCACCTACTAAATCTCTTCATCTTTACTTCCTAATATCAAAGTGTCTTTGTGTTTCTTTTGGGGAGCTGTAGTTTCTTCCTTGATCATGTTTCTTGTATTTCCACGTTTATTTTAGTTTATTTTAACATTTGGTTTTCTCCTCTGATGGATTTTAATCTTTGGACTATGCCTCTATGGCTTAGTGCTGTGTCTGCTCCTTCAGTTGATATGCAGAGGATGTGCTGGGTGGGGACTTGGAGCTCCTGTCAGTGCTCAAGAATGGGTCAAGAGTCCAGGGTGACATCCAAGTCATGATAGATCTCTGTCAGCAGAGAGTGACAATATGCCCATATCAGTGGGCACGATCACAGCCTCATCTCCTCTCTGCCAAGGTGATCAGTGCCAGGTGTTAGCACACATGGAGGTGCCTGAACCACACAAAGGATCTGTTCAGGCCTCAATCTGAGCACAAAAGCTTTGCATTGACCTACCCCAGGCACTCAGGGAACTCTGAGCCTCTGAAGCCAGAGTGATTTCACAGAGACCCAGGTGTAATGAATGCCCTATCGTGCATTCACTGAATTCCCACAGTCATAGAGCTGAAGGCTCCTAGTTAAAGGAAGAAATCTACTCTCAGTCCCATGAACCTACCTCACCCACAGAGAGAGCAGAGGCATTCCCAGAGCCAGCTGCCTGTTGGTATTCCACCTTGCCAATTTGAGTCCAAGTGCCTGGATAGAAATGGGGGAAAGGAGCATCTCACAGTCCTAAATAGGTGCCTTGTCCCCATACCCTCTAGGCCAGACTCAATGTAAGTGGGGA
This sequence comes from Oryctolagus cuniculus, assembly GCF_964237555.1. Classification (NCBI taxonomy): domain Eukaryota; kingdom Metazoa; phylum Chordata; class Mammalia; order Lagomorpha; family Leporidae; genus Oryctolagus; species Oryctolagus cuniculus. The sequence continues at coordinate 87,027,981 of NC_091446.1, read as the reverse complement.
TGTGGATTTATCCCTCTGATAAAATCCCTTAGTGATGTGTGTGCATGAATTGCAACAGCATCTACTCATATTAATAAGATAGCACTTTCTCCCTCTGTTTCTGGGCACTCTTGTAGGGGGATGGGGAAAAATAAATATCCTTTCCCTTCAAGGGGTTAGGTGGGTACCCTGCCCCCTACTAACACTCCAGCCTGTAATCAAAGTCAGAGTGGTCAGCAAGGTTCTCTCTGTGTACCCTGAGCCCCTAATAATGAGTGTTTTGTCCAGGGTAGGAAGTGAATCTGCAGTGACCTTTATAGTTATAGGAATTGCAGACTTGTCTCTGTATAGATCTGGATTTTCATCAGCAATTTGTTTATAGATTGGAGAGGGCCTTGCATGAAGGTAATCTTCCTGAGATTGATTCTGTGCCAATGTTTATTCTTATTTTTGTTTCTTGGGCTGTTCTTCTTCCATTCTGTTGTGGTGGGTTGCTTCTACTTTTAATTGAATACTTGATAAAACTTATCTGGAATTATCTCATTCATGTTTATTTCATTTACTATTTGGGAAAGATACAGATAAGTAACTAGTGAGCATTAGGAACAGAGTACTGCCAGCAACACCAGTGCTCCAGGCTGTGCTACCCAAAATCCACTCTTTCTGTGTAGCTGCTGCAGTTGTGCTACATAGAAATATCCAGCATAACTGCAGGCTCAGCACACTCACTCCCCAACAAGCGTCTGAACTTCACTCCCCATCATGCACCATATAACACAGCACTTACTAGTACTCAACTTCTGTTCTCCAACCACACATGAACTTGATCCTATTATAGTCCTGAGATTTCCAAAAAAAGAGTATGGAACAGACAGTACCCAAGCCCTACCTTAATGTGCCATATTTGACTATTCATTTAGATGCTATCTTACACAGAAATTTCTATCCTATATAATGACAACCCCAAAACTTATAATTTTTTAACATTACCTACTTTCTTTTTAAAAAGATTTTCTTTATTTATTTGAGAGGTATAATTACAGACAGTGAGAGGGAGAGATAGAAAGGTCTTCCTTCCGTTGGTTCACTCCCCAAATGGCTGCAATGGTCGGAGCTATGCCAATCCGAAGCCAGGAGACGAGTGCTTCTCCCTGGTCTCCCATGCAGGTGCAGGGGCCCAAGCACTTGGGCCATCTTCTACTGCCTTCCCAGGCCACAGCAGAGAGCTGGATCGAAGAGAAGAAGCTAGAACTAGAACCAGCATCCATATGGGATGCCGGTGCCACAGGTGGAGGATTAACCTGCTGCACGTCACCAGCCCTAACATTACCTACTTCCATTTTTCAAAATTTATTTATTTATTTTAAAGGCAGAGTTGAGAGAGAGAGAGAGAAAGAGAGAGATCAATCTTCCATCTGCTGACCACTGGTTCACTCCGCAAATGGCCACAATAACTGAGGCTCGGACAGGTCAAAGCCAGGATCCAGGAGATTGTTCTGGGTCTCCCATGTAGGCATCAGGGACCCAAGGATTTGGATCATCTTCTGATACTTTCCCAAGTGCATTATCAGGGAGCTTGATTGGAAGTAGAAAAGCCAGGACTAGAACTGGCACCCATATGGGATGCCAGCACTGCAAGTTGTGTCTTAATTCACTACCCCACAGCATCGTCCACCCAAATCTTAAAAATTGCAGCACTAATTTCCTCCTGAGAGTTTCCACACTCCTAAGAATGTACTATCCCTGAAATAAATATTTGTTTCCTGCTCTCCTTTATCTACCTATCTTCCTTGAATTCCCTCACCTGGTAACAAGATCATGGACTGAAATCAAGCCAGTAGATCTCCCCTACAAGAGACACTAGTGCATAAATAAAATACTGTCTGATATTATTATAGTTTCAGATTTATTTTAATGCAATTGTTTTGGTTTCATTATCCCGTTCCACTCAGTGTGACCTTATTTTATATTTACTTTCTTTCCCCGTCCATAAAGCCCCTTCTGGGTTCCTATTGGATTTATATTCAGCTCAGATCTCAGTACATATCCACAGAGGATGGACACTTGACTCAGGTAGCATGTCCATTACTGTGTGACCAGGCTAAAGATGCGATGATAGATGATCTAGCTGAAGACAGTCCTGTAAGTCATTTCTTCCACCTAAACTGGCCCTGGTAATGCCCTCTGGGGATCTTCCAAGTGCTAAACATGAAATGGAAATTTCAAATCCTAGGTTAAGCAGTTTAAAAGCCAAGTAAATGCTTTGTATATTTCATTTAAAAAACAAAATAGGGGCCGGTGTTGTGGCACACTGGGTAAAGCCACTGCCTGCAGTGCCAGCATCCTATATGCCAGTTTGAGGCCCAGCTAATCTACTTCTGAGGCAGCTCTCTGCTATGGCCTGAGAAAGTAGTAGATGGTGCCCAAGTGCTTGGGCCCCTGCACCTGTATGGGAGACCAGGAAGAAGTTCCTGGCTCCTGACTTAGGATTGGTCCAGCTCTGGTCATAGTGGCCATCTGAGGGAGTGAACCAGCAGATGGAAGGTCTCTCTGCCTCTGCCACTGCCACTGCCACTGCCTCCCTATAACTCTGCTTTCAAATAATTGAATAAATATTTTAAAGAGTTTAAAAACAAAACAAAGGCAAAATACTGATGCTCATTCAAAGAAAAATGAAGTTAAATACTGTTAAAGAATTCTATGTTCAGGTGATATAATAATTCAAAGTGTCTATGATTTTTCCAACTTGACTTTATTTTTTATATATATAAAGTGAAAATTAGGCAATACAATGGAGGAGACAATCATAGTGGGAGTAAAGTGTAGAAATGGAGGTAATGAATAGACACAAAAATGTCTTATTAGCAGCATTCAAAGCAAAATGCCCCAAATATTGAATTTCATTATGTCAGGAAAATATTCAAAAGCACAATCATCCCAAAATTCAGAAGTTATCTTCTGACCTATAGGAACTCATGGGAGCGGCTGGTGTTGGGGTGTAGCTGGTAAAACCACCGTCTAAAATGTCAGCATCCCATATGGGTGCCAGTTTGAGTTCTGACTACTGCATTTCTAATCCAGCTGCTTATAAATGGCCTAGGAAAAGCAGCAGAAAATGGCCCAAATGCTTGGACCCCTGACACACATGTGGGAGACCCAGAAGAAACTCCTGGCTCCTTGCTTTGGCATGGCCCAGGCCCAGTCATTGCAGCAGTCTGGGGAGTGAACCAGTGGATGGAAGATCTTTTCTATAACTCTGACTTTCAAATAAATAAATAAATAAATCTTTTTAAAAAATGAGAGCTTGCCAGAGCCCAGATTCTGCACATCCCAGAAGAGTTGCAGAGTAATTATTCTTGAAGATCTGTTGTTGGTCCCACCCTAGAGATTCTTTCCAACAGATCAGCTTCTTGCAGACTATGGTAACTTATTTGCTGACCACAGATGTTCCTTCATACAGTCTGAGGGAGTTCTAGGGATATCAGAAATGAACAGAAGGAGAGAGGTGCATTTGAGTGCAGCAGGAACCATGCTCACATGAGGGGAACCTACTTCTGGGTCCCAGTTCCTGGGGCTACAAATCTCGAAAATATGATCAGGAGGATGGTGGGAGTGGCTGGGAGTGGTATGACTCACTGTGCATGGAGGTTGGATCATATATAAAGGCATACTCCAGACCCCACCAATCCTCTGCAGATTATGAGCTTTGCTCTGATGCAAAGCAGTTTCAGTTCCTGAATGCCTGGGCAGCCCTGCTGATGCAAGGCATAAAAATGGGAGTGGGTAGGAGTTTATTGGTTTGCTGCTTGCTATGTATGTGCAGCTGAGCATAAGGCTAGACTGCAGTTCTGGGTTCCTTTCATTCTTGTCCAACTTGCATACAGCTTCTGTCTGGATTCCTTTTGTCATCCCTGGATCTTCATATAGGAGTTAGGGGTGATTTTTTATCAAATCTGTGTGCTAAACTTTGAGCAGCACAATTGTTTGTCTCTGATCCAGGTCTCAATACCCTCCCAGTACCCTTGAGAATCAAGCAGTCTCACTGGCTTCTTTCAAGTGCAGCATGGTTTACATCCTGCAGATTTCCCACTCTGCAAGCCAACCATGCCTGGCAATAGATGTGTGTAAAAGAGCGAATGATTGGCTATGGCTGACCTGGCCCTTCCATGGACTCAATGTAGAGATTCCATGCATGCTAAGGGACAGTATGCCTGTTGGATCAGCATCAAGGAGTACAGAGAGGGGAAAAATAGTAAGTATCCATGACAGAACCTGACAGTAGTGGCTGAGTAGAGAGTCTGGGACATGCTGATGAACAAAGGCATCTCATCCCAGCCCCAGGTTCCCTAGCAGAAAGTGGCAAAAACCAGAGCATAAGTTCTCCATCATTTTGCACTCTACCCCTTATTTCTTCATGCTGCTTGTTTTGGAATTCATTTTCTTGATTTTTCCCCCTTTCCTAAGTTGGAAGCACACCTTATAAACTATAAAATTTATTTTCTTTTTAAAATACAGATACTTATTACTATTAATATTAATTTTCATACAACTCCCATTTTAACCACATGCATTACTGTACACTGTATTTTCACTTTTAATTATGAGATAGTGTTTTATAACTTACCTTGTAATTTTTTTCCCAGTATACAAGGGTATACTGCTTATTATCTACATATTTTTGAACTTCTCAATTATCCTTCTGCTTCTGGTTTTCAAGTTTTATAAATATCTATATGTATTTCTACATCTGTATCTATATCTATATATATGCTTTGAAAACCAGAGAAAGATATTGGGCATCTGGTAGTTTGCTCCCTAAATACTAACAGCTGAGGTTGGGCCAGGCAAAAGTTGGGAGCCAGGCCTAAACAAGGGTGTCAGTTTTCCAACTACTTGAGCCATCACCTGCTTCATCCTGGGATACAAATTAATAGGAAGCAGGAATCGAAGCAGTACCAGAACTCAGTCACTCTGATATTGTATGTGGATACACCAAGAATCATCTTAATCACTAAGCCAAACAGTCCTAATTTTCAGCTGAAATCCATTATGGTCAAATAAAGTACTTTATGTGCTTTCTGCCCTATTAAATTTATTCAAGTTATTTTATGATATAGCAAATAGTCTTCTCTGGAAAATGTTGCATGTATACTTGAATGTAATGCATATTCTCTTATTGAGTAGTATGATATATCAACTAACTGCTTTTATAGAAAACTTTTATTTAATAAATATAAATTTCATAGATACAACTTTTGGTTGATAGTTCTTCCCCATACCCTCCCTCCCAGCCCCATTCCATCCCATCTCCTACTCCCTCTCCCATCCCATTCTTCATTAAGATTCATTTTTAATTATCTGTATATACAGAAGATCAACTCTATACTAAGTAATGGTTTCAACAGTTTGCACCCACACATATACACAAAGTATAAAGTACTGTTTGAAGTCTAGTTTTACCATTAATTCACATAGTACAACACATTAAGGAAAATGTCCTACATGGGAAGCAAGTGCACAGTGACTCCTGTTGTTGATTTAACAATTGACATTCTTTTTGTTTGTTTGTTTTAGAAATATTTAGTGAATTTACTCAAGTGAAGAAAGTTTAAATGATACAGAAATGAAAAATATTAGAAATATATATACAATAAAAAGTGAATATAAATTAGCTAATTCCATGGACATTTCCAGTTAAACATTCATACACATATTCACCTTTTTTATATAGGGATAATACATACATACATGGCATGATGATTCTGGCAAAAAAAATCAGAGATACTAAAAATATTCTCAAGTTTTAAAAATTGTGTGGAATATATCTGAACAATAACATTCTATGTGAATGTAAACCCCTGATTTAATTCCAGGATTTTATCACGCCAGAAGTATGGTTGGTTTCAATTTTTTAAAACAGATATTGGTATCATAATATATTGGCTTAGTTAATAATTAAGGCATTTTGCATAAACAGCATTTCAGTGTGAACATTTTTAATATTATTTACTTTAATGTTTTCACTTTCAAAGTCTTTCAACATAAGAAAATAGCTGCACACATTTAAGTTTTTTATAAAACACAATCTTGAAAAAAATCACGATTGGTCTTTGTAGTTTCTAGTAATAACTCTTGTCTTACTTTTGCAGAGTATAAATTATATTCTTATGCATGATTGCATTAAGACCCAGTAGTTCTTAAACAATGTTATCAAATAACCATACAGACCCCAAATGCAGCAAAGGGGAAGAATCTTCATAGTGCACTTTCACCTCATTGAAGTTGAAGCTGCTCATTTTGGATACTATTCCACTTCAATGTGAAGTAGATTGTTAGGGTTTCATTAGTGGTTTCAATTTGTGGCTTTTTAAAAGAAAAAATGATTTTGATTTCTTCCACAGTTCACAGTTCTCAGAAGAGACCTATTTTTGGAAATCCTATAGTCCCAGGATGTCTCGAATAACCAAATGCTGTTTAGTAGATGAAATCTCTCAATGCAACTGTAATAAATAAGCATCTACATCCTTAGCTATATTACCAGTATATCCTGGAACCAAAGTAAGATGGTTTTCTTGTTCCCACAACCCACTTAATTGTTGTCTTAAAATCTGAATATTTCCATCATTTCTGATTTCTGATTTGGATGACAGTTCTGACCACCACCTTTTTATGACTGCTTTAACCCACTGCGCCACAGTTCTGGCCCCCTTTCCTGATTCTTTATTGAGTGAAACATTCCAAAATGTGAGGTGAATAAGGGCAAGCATTTGGCACAGCAGATTAAGTTGCTGCTTGGGATGCTTTCACCAACCTACCTGCTTCTGCCACTGCTACCACTACTGCTACTCAGGGAAGCATGAGATGATGGTTCAAGTACTTGGTCCCCTGATCTCTGCAAGGGAGACCTAAATTGAATCCTGTCCTCCTGGCTTTGGCCTGGCCCTACCTGACTGCTATGTGCATTTGAGGAGTGAATCAATTTATGGAAGATCTGTCAGTCTGCCTTCCAAATGAATAAAAATACATAAAAATTAAAACATGAGGTGAATAAAGGAAATTTCCAAACAAAAGTACTAACATAATTAGTCATCAGCAGACCTACACTAGTGAATGCTGTAGGAAGTCTAAAGCTGAAAAAAAAATGTTGGAAGATTCTTATTGGATGTACAGGGACAAATCAGAATCACTAAAGATGACAAACATGTGCAGTAGTGAATATAGATAATTAATTTCCTTAAAAGAGAGATGGTTATTTGAAGCAAAAGCTATCACACCATGTGTGACACACATGTGTTAATTCAGTATGTACACATTGGTATAAAAATAGCACATTGTACAGGGATCACAAATGGAATAGTTGTTTGAAAAATACCCTATATTTATATAATGCAGAGCAGTGTTATTCATGTATATTGTGATAAATTATTCATATTGTAATTCCTTAGAGCAATTAATGCATATAGTTATGTGTCAATTGAAGAAAATTAATACAAGAAAGCATGGTAGGGGCCAGCACTGTGGTGTAGCGGGTAAAGCTGCTACCTGCAATGCCAGCATCCCATATGGGCACTGGTTTAAGTCCTGGCTGCTCCAGTTGTGATCCAGGAAAGCAGTGGAGGATGGCCCAACTCCTTGGACCCCTGCACCCATGTGGTAGAGCCAGAGGAAGTTCCTGGCTCCTGGCTTTGAATCAGCATAGCTCTGGCCATTTCGGCCAATTGGGGATTGAATCAGCAAATGGAAGACCTCTCTCTCTCTGCCTCTCTTTCTCTCTCTGTAACTCTGACTTCCAAATAAATATATAAAAAGAAAGAGAGAGAGAGAGAGAGAAAGAGAAAGAATGAAAGGAAGAAAGAGAGAAAGAGAAAGAGAGAGAGAAAGAAAGAGAAAAAAAGAAAAAAGAAAGAAAGAAAGAAAAAGCAAACAAGCAAGCAAGCATTGTATGCCCTTGCTAAGGCCGCCATAATTCAATACTATAGGCTTAGTGTATTAAACAACAGAAATTTATTTTTTCATAGTTCTAGAGAATGAAAATTCAAGAGTGAGCTTCTTCAGACTTGGTTTCTCCTAGGTCTTTTTCTTTGGTTGGAAGATGGCCAAATTCTGTGTCCTCACTTGATCTTTCCTATGCCCTATCCTTGGTGTTTCTCTTCCAAAGACAGCAGTTGAATTGGATAAGGGCCCATGCAAAGGACCCTATTAATCTCAATTACTCATTTGAAGGTCCTATGAATGTCCACATACATATTTTGGAAAAACATTTTTCATCTATAACATAGACCTAAATATACAACAGGAATGCCATATGAAATATTTAAAACACTTTATTGGCACCGGCTTTTAGCCTAGTGCTTAGATGTCAGTTAAGATGCATGTGTGCCAGATTTGAGGGCCTGGGCTCAGACTCATAGTGCTAGCTTCCTTCTTGGGAGGATCCCAGTAGGCAGTGTCAATGGCTCAAGGGACTGGTGTTCAGAATCCACATGAAAAGGGAGGAAGAGCTTCAGTGAGTTCCCAGGTTCTGGCTTCAGCCTGGCTCAGTTGCAGTCATTGCAGGCAGCTGGGAAGTAAAACAATGAATGGGAATTCTTTCCGAATGTGTACCAAATAAGCAATGTAAATAAAAAGGTTTTTAAAAATAATTTAATATATTTGATGACCTCAAAAGAAGGTAGAAAAGCAGAGAAACAAATCAAATGAGATAAACAAAATAAATAATAAAATAGTAGACATAATTTCTTTTTTTTAACTTTTATTTAATGAATATGAATTTCCAAAGTACGACTTATGGATTACAATGCCTTCCTCCCCATACTGTCCCTCCCACCCACAACCCTCCCCTTTCCCACTCCCTCTCCCCTTCCATTCACATCAAGATTCATTTTCCATTATCTTAATATACAGAAGATCAGCTAGTATACATTAAGTGAGGATTTCAACAGTTTGCTCCCACACAGAAACATAAAGTGAAAAATAATAAATGATTTTTTTAAATGATGATGAAATCAGATCAGACCTATTGTCATGTTTAATCCCAGTGAGAGTCCAGTTGGGAATTGATAATTTCTTTTTTTTTTTACAGAATTTCAGTTTAGTATGCATTAAGTAAAGATTTCAACAGTTTGCACCCCCATAGAAACACAAAGTGAAATATATTGTTTGAGTACTTGTTATAGCATTAAATCTCAATGTACAGCACATTAAGGACAGAGATCCTACATGAGGAGTAAGTGCACAGTGACTCCTGTTGTTGACTTTACCAATTGACACTCCTGTCTATGGCATCAGTAATCTCCCTATGCTCCAGTCATGAGTTTCCAAGGCTATGGAAGCCCTTTGAGTTCTCCGACTCTTATCTTGTTTAGACAAGGTCATAGTCAAAGTGGAGGTTCTCTCCTCCCTTCAGAGAAAGGTACCTCCTTCTTTGATGACCTGTTCTTTCCACTGGGATCTCACTCGCAGAGATCTTTTTGCCAGAGTGTCTTGGCTTTCCATGCCTGAAATACTCTCATGGGCTTTTCAGCCAGATCCGAATGCCTTTAGGGCTGATTCTGAGGCCAGAGTGCTATTTAGGACATCTGCCATTCTATGAGTCTGCTGAGTATCTCACTTCCCATGTTGGATCACTCTCTCCTTTATTTATTCTATCGGTTAGTGTTAGCAGGTACTAGACTTGTTTATGTGCTCCCTTTGACTCTTAGTCCTTTCATTATGATCAACTGTGAACTGAAATTGACCACTTGGAATAGTGAGATGGCATTGGTACATGCCACCTTGATGGGATTGAATTGGAATCCCCTGGTATGTTTCTAACTCTACCATTAGGGGCAAGTCAGCTTGAGCATGTCCCAAATTGTACATCTCTTCCCTCTCTTATTCCCACTCTTATGTTTAACAGGGATCACATTTCAGTTAATTTTCAACACTTAAGAATAACTGTGTGATAATTACAGAATTAAACCAGTCATATTAAGTAGAACACACAAAAAAAACTACTAAGAGGGATAATGTATTAAGTTGTTCATTAACAGTCAGGGCTATGCTGATCAAGTCACCGTTTCTCATAGTGTCCATTTCACTTCAACAGGTTTCCTATTTGGTGTTCAGTCAGTTGTCACCGATCAGGGAGAACATATGGTATTTGTCCCTTTGGGACTGGCTTACTTCACTCAGCATGATGTGTTCCAGATTCCTCCATTTTGTTTCAAATGACCAGATTTCATTGTTTCTTACTGCGGTATAGTATTCTAAAGATTACATATCCCATAATTTCTTTATCCAGTCTACCGTTGATGGGCATTTAGGTTGGTTCCAGGTCTTGGCTATTGTGAATTGAGCTTCAATAAACATTAGGGTGCAGACCGCTTTTTTGTTTGCCAATTTAAACTCCTTTGGGTAAATTCCAAGGAGTGGGATGGCTGGGTCGAACGGTAGGGTTATCTTCAGGTTTCTGAGGAATCTCCAGACTGACTTCCATAGTGGCTTGACCAGTTTGCATTCCCACCAACAGTGGGTTAGTGTCCCTTTTTCCCCACATCCTCGCCAGCATCTGTTGTTGGTAGATTTCTGTATGTGAGCCATCTAACCGGGGTGAGGTGAAACCTCATTGTGGTTTTGATTTGCATTTCCCTGATTGCTAATGACCTTGAACATTTTTTCATGTGCCTGTTGGCCATTTGGATTTCCTCTTTTGAAAAATGTCTATTGAGGTCCTTGGCCCATCTCTTAAGTGGGTTGTTGGTTTTGTTTTTGTGGAGTTTCTTGATCTCTTTGTAGATTCTGGTTGTTAACCCTTTATCTGTTGCATAGTTTGCAAATATTTTTTTCCATTCTGTCGGTTGTCTCTTCACTCTCCTGACTGTTTCTTTTGCAGTACAGAAACTTCTCAATTTGATGCAATCCCAATAGTTGATTTTGGCTTTGACTGCCTGTGCCTCCCGGGTCTTTTCCAGAAACTCTTTGCCTGTGCCAATATCTTGAAGAGTTTCTCCAATGTTCTCTAATAACTTGATGGTGTCAGGATGTAGATTTAGGTCTTTAATCCATGTTGAGTGGATTTTTGTGTAAGGTGTAAGGTAGGGGTCTTGCTTCATGCTTCTGCACGTGGAAATCCAGTTTTCCCAGCACCATTTATTGAATAGACTGTCCTTGCTCCAGGAATTGGTTTTAGATCCTTGATCAAATATAAGTTGGCTGTAGATGTTTGGGTTGATTTCTGGTGTTTCAATTCTGTTCCATTGGTCTATCCATCTGTTTCTGTACCAGTACCATGCTGTTTTGATTACAACTGCCCTGAAGTATGTCCTGAAATCTGGTATTGTTATGCCTCCGGCTTTGTTTTTGTTGTACAAGATTGCTTTAGCTATTCGAGGTCTCTTGTGCCTCCATATGAATTTCAGCATCATTTTTTCTAGATCTGAGAAGAATGTCTTTGGTATCTTGATTGGTATTGTATTGAATCTATAAATTGCTTTTGGGAGAATGGACATTTTGATGATGTTGATTCTTCCAATCCATGAGCATGGAAGATTTTTCCATTTTTTGGTATCCTCTTCTATTTCTTTCTATAAGATTTTGTAATTCTCATCATAGAGATCTTTAACCTCCTTGGTTAAGTTTATTCCAAGGTATTTGATTGTTTTGTAGCTATTTTGAATGGGATTGATCTTAGAAGTTCTTCCTCAGCCATGGCATTGTCTGTGTATACAAAGGCTGTTGATTTTTGTGCATTGATTTTATATCCTGCCACTTTGCCAAACTCCTCTATGAGTTCCAATAGTCTCTTAGTAGAGTTCTTTGGATCCTCTAAGTAAGAATCATATCGTCTGCAAAGACAGATAGTTTGACTTCTTCCTTCTCAATTTGTATTCCTTTGATTTCTTTTTCTTGTCTGATGGCTCTGGCTAAAACTTCCAGAACTATGTTAAATAGCAGTGGTGAGAGTGGGCATCCCTGTCTGGTGCCAGATCTCAGTGGAAATGCTTCCAACTTTTCCCCATTCAATAGGATGCTGGCTGTGGGTTTTTTATAAATTGCTTTGATTATATTGAGGAATGTTCCTTCTATACCCACTTTGCTTAGAGTTTTCATCATGAAAGGGTGTTGAATTTTATCAAATGCTTACTCTGCATCAATTGAGATAATCATATGGTTTTTCTTCTGCAGTCTGTTAATGTGGTGAATCACATTGATTGATTTGCGAATGTTGAACCATCCCTGCATACCAGGGATGAATCCCACTTGGTCTGGGTGGATGATTTTCCTGATGTGTTGTTGTACTCTATTGGCGAGAATTTTATTGAGGATTTTTGCGTCTATGTTCATCAGGGATATTGGTCTGTAATTTTCTTTCAGTGCTGCATCTTTCTCTGGCTTAGGGATTAAGGTGACGCTGGCTTCATAGAAAGAATTTGGGAGGATTCCCTCTTCTTCGATTGTTCTGAATAGTTTGAGAAGAAATGGGATTAGTTCTTCTTTAAATGTCTGGTAGAATTCAGCAGTGAATCCATCTGGTCCTGGGCTTTTCTTTGTTGGGAGGGCCTTTATTACTGTTTCAATTTCTGTTTCAGTTATGGGTCTATTTAGGTTTTCTATGTCTTCCTGGTTCAATTTTGGTAGATTGCATGTGTCCAGGAATCTATCCATTTCTGATAGGTTTCCCTGTTTGCTGGCATACAGGTCCTTGTAGTAATTTCTGATGATTCTTTTTATTTCTGTGGTGTCTGTTGTTACGTTTCCTTGTTCATCTCTGATTTTATTGATTTGGGTCTTTTCTCTTCTTTTTTAGTTAGTTGGGCCAATGGGGTGTCAATTTTGTTTATTTTTTCAAACAACCAGCTTCTCGCTTGGCTGATTTTTTGTAATGTTTTTTTGGATTCAATCCTGTTAATTTCTTCTCTGATTTTAATTATTTCTCTTCTCCTACTAGATTTGGGTTTGGTTTGCTGCAGTTTTTCTAGGTCCTTGAGGTGCGCTGATAGCTCATTTATTTGGTACCTTTCCAATTTCTTGGTATAGGCCCCTATTGCTATAAATTTGCCTCTCAATACTGCTTTTGCTGTATCCCATAAGTTTTGATATGTTGTGTCGTTGTCTTCATTTACTTCCAGAAAGTTTTTGATTTCTCTTTTGATTTCTTGAATGACCCAGTGTTCATTCAGGAGCATGTTGTTCAGTCTCCATGTGTTTGCATACTTTCTGGGGTTTCCTGAGTTGCTAATTTCCAGCTTCATTCTGCTGTGGTCTGAGAAGCTGCATGGTATGATTCTAATTCTTTTAAATTTGCTGAGACTTGCTTTATGGCCTAGTATGTGATCAATCCTAGAGAAGGTTCCATGCACTGCTGAGAAGAATGTGAAGTCTGTAGATGTAGGGTTGAAAGTTCTGTAGATATCTGTTAGATCCATTTGGGCAATAGTGTCAATTAAATCTGCTGTTTCCTTGTTGATCTTCTGTCCGGATGATCTGTCTGTCGCTCCCCCTCTTCGTGGAGGAGCAACACTGAACCCTGCCTAGGCTTCATATCTGAGTCACGGCACCATTATGTCGCTCCCCCTCTTCGTGGAGGAACGACACAGGACCCTGCGCTGTTCTTTCATCTGCTCGACCCTTCCTGGGTTTGCTTCTGGTTCTTCCCGGGTTGGCTACTGTCCCTTCCACCTCCGTGGAAGGGCGGTTCCCCCTGGCCACTTTCCCCACTTCCGCAGGGGAGCGGCACACCGCCGGCCGGCTCTCTCGGGAGCTGCACAGGTGTTCCCCTTAGATGTTCCCCTTAGATGTTCCTGGTGCATGCCGTCTCTCTCCTCCTTTATAGTCCTCCTCTGCCAATCCTAACTCGGCTGCCCACATGCCGAGTACGCTGCTCTCCTCCAATCAGGAGCAAGTCCTACAGTTTATTGGCTGAACTGGAGGCAGCTGTGCAGAAAATGTTTTCTTCTCTCCCAGCGCCATATTGTGGGAGAGCAGATGCATAGAATAAGTCTTAATTCCAGTAACTTAGTCTAGTCCGGGTTGCTCCCCACACTGTCTATTTCTGAGAGTGGAGTATTGAAGTCCCCCAGTACTATTATATTGGGGTCTAAGTCTCCCTTTAAGTCTGTTAACAAATCTTTTAAATAGACCGGTGCCCTGCAATTAGGTGCATATACATTTATAATAGTTACATCTTCCTGTTGAATTGAACCCTTAATCATTATAAAGTGTCCCTCTTTTTCTCTCTTAACAATTTTTGTATTAAAGTTCATTTTGTCTGATATTAATATGGCTACACCTGCTTTTTTTGGTTTCTGTTGGCATGCAATATCTTTTTCCAACCTTTCACTTTCAGTCTGCATGCCTCTTTGTTAGAGAGATGTGTTTCTTGTAGGCAGCAAATAGTTGGGTTGTGTTCTGTGAGTCAGTCAGCCAAACGGTGTCTTTTAACTGAAGCATTCAGACCATTAATGTTCAATGTGACTTTTTTTTTAACTTTTATTTAATGAATATAAATTTCCAAAGTACGACTTATGGATTACAATGGCTTCCCCCCCATACCGTCCCTCCCACCCACAACCCTTCCCTTTCCCACTCCCTCTCCCCTTCCATTCACATCAAGATTCATTTTCAATTATATTAATATACAGAAGATCAGCTTAGTATACATTAAGTGAGGATTTCAACAGTTTGCTCCCACACAGAAACATAAAGTGAAAAATAATAAATGATTTTTTTTAATGATGATGAAATCAGATCAGACCTTTTGTCATGTATAATGCCAGTGAGAGTCCAGTTGGGAATTGATAATTTCTTTTTTTTTTCAAGATCAGTTTAGTATGCATTAAGTAAAGATTTCAACAGTTTGCACCCCCATAGAAACACAAAGTAAAATATATTGTTTGAGTACTCGTTATAGCATTAAATCTCAATGCACAGCACATTAAGGACAGAGATCCTACATGAGGAGTAAGTGCACAGTGACTCCTGTTGTTGACTTTACCAATTGACACTCCTGTCTATGGCATCAGTAATCTCCCTATGCTCCAGTCATGAGTTTCCAAGGCTATGGAAGCCCTTTGAGTTCTCCGACTCTTATCTTGTTTAGACAAGGTCATAGTCAAAGTGGAGGTTCTCTCCTCCCTTCAGAGAAAGGTACCTCCTTCTTTGATGACCTGTTTTTTCCACTGGGATCTCACTCACAGAGATCTTTTTGCCAGAGTGTCTTGGCTTTCCATGCCTGAAATACTCTCATGGGCTTTTCAGCCAGATCCGAATGCCTTTAGGGCTGATTCTGAGGCCAGAGTGCTATTTAGGACATCTGCCATTCTATGAGTCTGCTGAGTATCTCACTTCCCATGTTGGATCACTCTCCCCTTTATTTATTCTATCGGTTAGTGTTAGCAGGTACTAGAGTTGTTTATGTGCTCCCTTTGACTCTTAGTCCTTTCATTATGATCAACTGTGAACTGAAATTGATCACTTGGAATAGTGAGATGGCATTGGTACATGCCACCTTGATGGGATTGAATTGGAATCCCCTGGTATGTTTCTAACTCTACCATTTGGGGCAAGTCAGCTTGAGCATGTCCCAAATTGTACATCTCTTCCCTCTCTTATTCCCACTCTTATGTTTAACAGGGATCACATTTCAGTTAATTTTCAACACTTAAGAATAACTGTGTATTAATTACAGAATTAAACCAGTCATATTAAGTAGAACACACAAAAAAACTACTAAGAGGGATAATGTATTAAGTTGTTCATTAACAGTCATGGCTATGCTGATTAAGTCACCGTTTCCCATAGTGTCCATTTCACTTCAGGAGGTTTCCTTTTTGGTGTTCAGTCAGTTGTCACCGATCAGGGCGAACATATGGTATTTGTCCCTTTGGGACTGGCTTATTTCACTCAGCATGATGTTTTCCAGATTCCTCCATTTTGTTTCAAATGACTGGATTTCGTTTTTTCTTACTGCGGTATAGTATTCTAAAGAATACATATCCCATAATTTCTTTATCCAGTCTACCGTTGAGGGGCATTTAGGTTGGTTCCAGGTCTTAGCTATTGTGAATTGAGCTGCAATAAACATTAGGGTGCAGACCGCTTTTTTGTTTGCCAACTTAAATTCCTTTGGGTAAATTCCAAGGAGTGGGATGGCTGGGTCGAACGGTAGGGTTATCTTCAGGTTTCTGAGGAATCTCCAGACTGACTTCCATAGTGGCTTGACCAGTTTGCATTCCCACCAACAGTGGGTTAGTGTCCCTTTTTCCCCACATCCTCGCCAGCATCTGTTGTTGGTAGATTTGTGTATGTGAGCCATTCTAACCGGGGTGAGGTGAAACCTCATTGTGGTTTTGATTTGCATTTCCCTGATTGCTAATGACTTTGAACATTTTTTCATGTGCCTGTTGGCCATTTGGATTTCCTCTTTTGAAAAATGTCTATTGAGGTCCTTGGCCCATCTCTTAAGTGGGTTGTTGGTTTTGTTTTTGTGGAGTTTCTTGATCTCTTTGTAGATTCTGGTTATTAACCCTTTATCTGTTGCATAGTTTGCAAATATTTTTTCCCATTCTGTCGGTCGTCTCTTCACTCTCCTGACTGTTTCTTTTGCAGTACAGAAACTTCTCAATTTGATGCAATCCCAATAGTTGATTTTGGCTTTGACTGCCTGTGCCTCCCGGGTCTTTTCCAGAAATTCTTTGCCTGTGCCAATATCTTGAAGGGTTTCTCCAATGTTCTCTAGTAACTTGATGGTGTTAGGACATAGATTTAGGTCTTTAATCCATGTTGAGTGGATTTTTGTGTAAGGTGTAAGGTAGGGGTCTTGCTTCATGATTCTGCACATGGAAATCCAATTTTCCCAGCACCATTTATTGAATAGACTGTCCTTGCTCCAGGAATTAGTTTTAGATCCTTGATCAAATATAAGTTGGCTGTAGATGTTTGGGTTGATTTCTGGTGTTTGAATTCTGTTCCATTGGTCTATCCATCTGTTTCTGTACCAGTACCATGCTGTTTTGATTACAACTGCCCTGTAGTATGTCCTGAAATCTGGTATTGTGATGCCTCCGGCTTTGTTTTTGTTGTACAAGATTGCTTTAGCTATTCGAGGTCTCTTGTGCCTCCATATGAATTTCAGCACCATTTTTTCCAGATCTGAGAAGAAGGTCTTCGGTATCTTGATTGGTATTGTATTGAATCTATAAATTGCTTTTGGGAGAATGGACATTTTGATGATGTTGATTCTTCCAATCCATGAGCATGGAAGATTTTTCCATTTTTTGGTATCCTCTTCTATTTCTTTCTTTAAGGTTTTGTAATTTTCATCGTAGAGATCTTGAACGTCCTTGGTTAAGTTTATTCCAAGGTATTTGATTGTTTTTGTAGCTATTGTGAATGGGATTGATCTTAGAAGTTCTTCCTCAGCCATGGCATTGTCTGTGTATACAAAGGCTGTTGATTTTTGTGCATTGATTTTATACCCTGCTACTTTGCCAAACTCTTCTATGAGTTCCAATAGTCTCTTAGTAGAGTTCTTTGGGTCCCCTAAATAAAGAATCATGTCATCTGCAAAGAGGGATAGTTTGAGTTCTTCCTTCCCAATTTGTATCCCTTTAATTTCTTTTTCTTGCCTAATAGCTCTGGCTAGAACCTCCAGAACTATATTGAATAGCAGTGGTGAGAGTGGACATCCCTGTCTGGTGCCATATCTCAGTGGAAATGCCCATGAGAGTATTTCAGCCATGGAAAGCCAAGACACTCTGGCAAAAGATCTCTGTGAGTGAGATCCCAGTGGAAAGAACAGGTCTTCAAAGAAGGAGGTACCTTTCTCTGAAGGGAGGAGAGAACCTCCACTTTGACTATGACCTTGTCTAAACAAGATAAGAGTCTGAGAACTCAGAGTGCTTCCATAGCCTTGGAAACTCATGACTGGAGCATAGGGAGATTACTGATGCCATAGACAGGAGTGTCAATTGGTAAAGTCAACAACAGGAGTCACTGTGCACTTACTCCTCATGTAGGATCTCTGTCCTTAATGTGCTGTGCATTGAGATTTAATGCTATAACGAGTTCAAACAGTATATTTCACTTTGTGTTTCTATGGGGGTGCAAACTGTTGAAATCTTTACTTAATGTATACTAAACTGATCCTCTGCAAAAAAAAAAAAAAAAAGAAAGAAAAAAAGAAAGAAAGAAAAAAGAAATTATCAACTCCCAACTTGACTCTCACTGGGATTAAACATGAATAGGTCTGATCTGATTTCATCTTCATTTAAAAAAAATCATCTATTATTTTTCACTTTATGTTTCTGTGTGAGAGCAAACTGTTGAAATCCTTACTTAATGTATACTAAGCTGATCTTCTGTATATTAAGATAATCGAAAATGAATCTTGATGTGAATGGAAGGGGAGAGGGAGTGGGAAAGGGGAGGGTAGTGGGTGGGAGGGACGGTATGTGGGGGAAGCCATTGTAATCCATAAATCGTACTTTGGAAATTTATATTCATTAAATAAAAGTTAAAAAAATATAAAAAAAAAGAAAAAATAAATAATTGAAAGCTAAAAAAAAAAAAGGCTGTTGATTTTTGTGCATTTATTTTATACCCTGCTACTTTGCCAAACTCTTCTATGAGTTCCAACAGTCTCTTAGTAGAGTTCTTTGGGTCCCCTAAATAAAGAATCATGTCATCTGCAAAGAGGGATAGTTTGAGTTCTTCCTTCCCAATTTGTATCCCTTTAATTTCTTTTTCTTGCCTAATAGCTCTGGCTAGAACCTCCAGAACTATATTGAATAGCAGTGATGAGAGTGGACATCCCTGTCTGGTACCAGATCTCAGTGGAAATGCTTCCAACTTTTCCGCATTCAATAGGATGTTGGCTGTGGGTTTTTCATAGATTGCTTTGATTGTATTGAGGAATGTTCCTTCCAAACCCAGTTTGCTTAGAGTTTTCATCATGAACGGGTGTTGTATTTTATCACATGCTTTCTCGGCATCTATTGAGATAATCATATGGTTTTTCTTCTGCAGTCTGTTAATGTGGTGTATCACATTGATTGTCTTGCGCACATTAAACCATCCCTGCATACCAGGGATAAATCCCACTTGGTCTGGGTGGATGATCTTTCTGATGTGTTGTTGCATTCTATTGGCGAGAATTTTATTGAGGATTTTTTCATCTATGTTCATCAGGGATATTGGTCTGTAATTCTCTTTCAGTGCTGCATCTTTTTCCGGCTTAGGAATTAAGGTGATGCTGGCTTCATAGAAAGAATTTGGGAGGATTCCCTCTTCTTCGATTGTTCTGAATAGTTTGAGAAGAATTGGAGTTAGTTCTTCTTTAAATGTCTGGTAGAATTCAGCAGTGAATCCATCTGGTCCTGGGCTTTTCTTTGTTGGGAGGGCCTTTATTACTGTTTCAATTTCTGTCTCAGTTATGGGTCTGTTTAGGTTTTCGATGTCTTCCTGGTTCAATTTAGGTAGGTTGCATGTGTCCAGGAATCTATCCATTTCTGATAGGTTTCCCTGTTTGCTGGCATACAGGTCCTTGTAGTAATTTCTGATGATTCTTTTTATTTCTGTGGTGTCTGTTGTTACGTTTCCTTTTTCATCTCTGATTTTATTGATTTGGGTCTTTTCTCTTCTTTTTTTAGTTAGTTGGGCCAATGGGGTGTCAATTTTGTTTATTTTTTCAAAAAACCAGCTCCTCGTTTGGCTGATTTTTTGGAATGTTTTTCTTGATTCAATCCTGTTGATTTCTTCTCTGATTTTAATTATTTCTCTTCTCCTACTAGATTTGGGTCTGGTTTACTGTAGGTTTTCTAGATCCTTAGGTGAATTGAAAGCTCATCTATTTGGTGCCTTTCCAATTTCTTGATGTAGGCACCTATTGATATAAACTTTCCTCTTAACACTGCTTTTGCTGTGTCCCATAAGTTTTGCTATGTTGTGCTGTTATCCTCATTTACTTCCAGAAAGTTTTTGATTTATCTTTTGATTTCTTCTATGACCCATTGTTCATTCAGGAGCATGTTGTTCAATCTCCATGTGTTTGCGTATGCTCTAGGGATTCCTGAGTTGCTAATTTCCAACTTCATTCCTTTATGGTCTGCAAAGCTGCATGGTATGATTCTAATTCTTTTGAATTTGCTGAGACTTGCTTTATGGCCTAGTATGTGGTCAATCCTAGAGAAAGTTCCATGTACTGCTGAGAAGAATGTAAAATCTTTAGCTGTAGGATTGAAAGTTCTGTATATATCTGTTAGATCCATTTGGGCAATAGTGTCGTTTAAATCTACTGTATCCTTGTTGATCTTCTGTCCTATTGATCTGTCTATTTCTGAGAGTGGAGTATTGAAGTCCCCCAGTACTATTGTATTGGGGTCTAAGTCTCCCTTTAAGTCCGTTAACAAATCTTTTAGATAGACCGGTGCCCTGTAGTTAGGTGCATATACATTGATAATTGTTATATCTTCCTGTTGAATTGATCCCTTAATCATTATGTAGTGTCCCTCTTTGTCTCTCTTAATGGTTTTTGTGGTAAAGTTTATGTTGTCAGAAATTAAGATGGCTACGCCCGCTCTTTTTTCATTTCTGTTGGCGTGGTATATCTTTTTCCAGCCTTTCACTTTCAGTCTGTATGGATCTTTGTTGGAAAGATGTGTTTCTTGTAAGCAGCAAATAGATGGGTTTTGTTCCTTAACCCAATCAGCCAGTCGGTGTCTTTTAACTGGACAGTTCAGGCCATTCACGTTCAATGTGACTAATGATAAGTGGTAACTTTGCCCTGCCATTTGCCAAAGATAAGTTCTAATATATGCTTTGAATTCCCTGTGGTCTTTTGCTGTGAGGTTTCCTTCCTTGGTTTCCTTCCTTTACCTTCTTTCATATTGATGGCCGTGTTTCTGTGTGTAACACATCTTTAAGCATCTTTTGCAGGGCTGGACGAGTGGCCACAAAGTCTTTCAATTTCTGTTTGCTATGAAAGGTCTTTATTTCACCTTCATTCACAAATGAGAGCTTAGCAGGATACAATATTCTGGGCTGGCAATTTTTCTCTCTTAGCACCTGTGCTATGTCTCGCCATTCCCTCCTAGCTTGTAGAGTTTCTGATGAGAAGTCAGCTGTGAGTCTGATTGGAGATCCTCTGAGAGTAATCTGACGTTTCTCTCTTGCACATTTTAGGATCTTTTCTTTATGTTTCACTGTGGAGAGTTTAATTACAACGTGTCGTGGTGAGGATCTCTTTTCGTCGTGTTTATTAGGGGTTCTGTGAGCTTCCTGTACTAGGATGTCTCTGTCCTTCTCCAAACCTGGGAAATTTTCTGCTAATATCTCACTAAAAAGGCCTTCTAATCCTTTCTCCCTCTCCATGCCTTCAGGAACTCCTAGAACCCGAATGTTGGGTTTTTTAATAGTATCCTGAAGATTCCCGACAATGTGTTTTAGATTTCTAATTTCCTCTTCTTTTCTTTGGTCTGACTGTATCCTTTCCTGTTCTCTGTCTTCTAAGTCTGATATTCTCTCTTCTGCTTCACCCATTCTGTTTGTAAGGCTCTCTATTGTGTTTTTCATTTGATCTATTGAATTCTTCACTTCAGTCACTATCACAGTTTCCTGTTGTACTAGTTGTTTTGTTTCATTTTGATTCCTCCTTAATATTTCATTTTCATGAGAGAGATTTTCTATCTTGTCCATTAAGCATTTCTGTAGTTCAAGAATTTGTTTTTGAGAACTTCTTAATGTTCTTATCAATTTTTTGAGATCTGCTTCTTGCATTTCTTCTATGTCATCATCCTCATAATCTTGAATTGGGGTGTCTTTTTCATTTGAGGGCGTCATGGTGACTTCCTTGTTTTTATTACCTCGGTTTTTGCGTTTGTTATTTGGCATATTGGAGATATTTGGTTTCTTCACTGTGGTGCTTTTTCTTGTTATACTATGACTCTAGATTAAGTGGACTATCTGTTTTTGATGGAGCCTTAGGGCTTGAGATGGGTGTGGCCTGAGAGCTCTGTTTGGTGTGCCAAAGGTGACACTCCCAGGTTAGGCATGGTAAACCTCTCTCTCTCTCTTTCTTTTTTTTTTGATTCAAAAGGGAACTAATTCCGCACAGCTGAACGAAGTTGGAGGTAGTTAGCAGGCAAATGATATACCCACAGGAGCCAGAGATCAGAAGCTCTTTCCCAAGGACCACACAGGGAATCTGTTCTGCCCTCAGTGTGGGCTCAAATTCTCCTTCAGTCTCCCACTGGGTTGCCAAAGTTACGGAATTGTAGCGTCTTTGGAGAGTGCTCATGTGAATTCCGTGAGTTCTCTCCCCCACCGTCTCTTTTTTCACAGTCTCAGTTCAGTAGCACCACAAATTTACTAGGTCCTAATCTCCTGTTAATTCGCCCCGCCCAGAGTCAGGTTTTTCTGCTAGGCTCAGGGCCGGTGCAGACCTGAGGTCGCTCTGCTTATGACGTGTGTCCAAGATGGCGCCTGCTCTTTGTCTTGCTCGCCCTTGAGAGGTGAGCGGAGAGAGAGAAACCCGTGTCCGTACCAGTCACCTTTCTCTCTCTCTCTCTCTCTCTCTCTCTCTCTCTTCCAGTTAGCCTGGTGAACTCCCCCCCCCGGGGGTCGTTCCCTCTAGTCTCCTCTCTCCGCTTGCCTGCCGGTGTCTTGGGCTATTGAGGTTCGGCTCACCTCGCATTCCAGCGCTGGTGTGTTGAGTCTGCCTCTGCTGTCCCGAACTGTGGGCTCCCACGCTCTCCATGCAGGTGCGCTGTGAATCACTAGTTCTGGAAGAGTTTCTTCTGCTGTTTCCTCCCCTACTCTTCCTTGAACCTGCAGTATCTCCACTTTTATTAAACTGTCTCTCTCCGGACTATCAGTGTGCTCCCTTCCTATTCCGCCATCTTGCCTCCTCCCCAGTGTGACTATTGATACATAGTGACTTTGCCCTGCCATTTTCCCAGAAATACTTTCTAGTATATGCTTTGAGCTTCCCATGCTCTTTTACTGGTAGGTGTTCTTCCTTTCCCTTCTTTCATATTGATGGCCGTGTTTCTGTGTTTCTGAGTGTAGCACATCTTTAAGTATCTTTTGCAGGGCCGGACGAGTGGCCACAAAGTCTTTCAATTTCTGTTTGCTATGAAAGGTCTTTATTTCACCTTCATTCACAAATGAGAGCTTAGCAGGATATAATATTCTGGGCTGGCAATTTTTCTCTCTTAGCACCTGTGCTATGTCTCGCCATTCCCTCCTAGCCTGTAGTGTTTCTGATGAGAAGTCTGCTGTGAGTCTGATTGGAGATCCTCTGAGAGTAATCTGACGTTTCTCTCTTGCACATTTTAGGATCTTTTCTTTATGTTTCACTGTGGAGAGTTTAATTACCACGTGTCGTGGTGAGGATCTCTTTTGGTCATGTTTATTAGGGGTTCTATGAGCTTCCTGTACTAGGATGTCTCTGTCCTTCTCCAAACCTGGAAAGTTCTCTGCTAGTATCTCACTAAAAAGGCCTTCCAATCCTTTCTCTCCATGCCTTCAGGAACTCCTAGAACTCGAATGTTGGTTTTTTTAATAGTATCCTGTAGATTCCCAACAATATTTTTTATATTTCTAATTTCCTCTTCTTTTCTTTGGTTTGACTGTATGTTTTCCTGTGCTCTATCTTCTAAGTCCGATATTCTCTCTTCTGCTTCACCCATTCTGTTTTTAAGGCTTTCTAATGTGTTTGTCATTTGATCTATTGAGCTCTTCATTTCATTTTGATTTCTCTTCACTATCACACTTTCCTGTTCTACTAGTTTCTGAGTTTCATTTTGATTCTTCCTTAAAATTTCATTTTCACGAGAGAGATTTTCAATCCTGTCCAATAAGGATTTCTGTAGTTCAAGGATTTGCTTTTGAAAACTTCTAAATGTTCTTATCATAAATTTTTTGAAATCCGTATCTTGCATTTCTTCTATCTCATCATCTTCATAATCTTGGTTTGGGGTGTTTTGTTTATTTGGAGGCATCATAGTGTCATCGTTGATCTTGTTCCCTCGATTTCTGTGTTTGTTGCTTGGCATAGTTAATTCTTCTTTCGTCACTATGCGTTTTATTTTATTTTTTTTTTTTTATACTATGTCCGTGTTAAGTGGACTGCCTGCTGTTGGAGGAGCCTTGGAGGCTTGAGATGGGTGCGGCCTGAGAGCTCTGCTTGGTTCTTCCTGGTTAAGGGTGTGCAAAGGTGACACCCTCAGGTTATGCGTGGTAAATCTCTCTCTTTGTATTTATTTATGTTTTTTATTTATTCAGGGTGTAAGTAACACCGCATGGCAGGGCTGTGCAGAATTGATGGTATTTAGCTTCCAGTCTCTGGCTTCTACCCAGAGTCTGTTTAGGCTCCTCTGGACTCCCACTGGGTTGCCTAGGCTACTGAATTGTAGTGACTCAGTTCCTTAGCTCTCCGCTGTTGATATGTAAATCCAGAGAGGGGGCCTGCTCTTTGTCTCTTGAGAATTCTTCAAGCCTTGCAGCCTTGCAAGGGAAAGAGAAACCCCGAAGCTTTTTTTTTTTTCCTTCTTTCCGGTAGTGAGTCTGCTGCACTTTCCGGCCCCCCTCTAGATTCTGACCCCCGTTTCCCCACCAATGTCTCGGGTTATTGAGCTCACCTCCCCTTCCAGCGCCGATGTGTGGACTCGGAGCCCTGGACGTCGCAACTCTCCCCGCTGTTGTCTGTGTGACATGCACTCCCCTTCCCGCACTGGCGCGCAGACCCTGCGGCTTCCGCGGCACCCGCGGCTCAGCTTCCGCACGGTGGGCGACCTTGTTCTCCCAGCAGGTCCTCCGATTCACAGCCACTCGATCCAGAAGAGTTTTCTCTGCAATATTTTCCTGGTTCTTTTTTCTGAGGCTACCGTAACTCCCCTTTTATTAAACTAAATTTTCCCGGACTATCGGTGCGCGCCCTCACTATTCCGCCATCTTGGCTCTGCCCAGACATAATTTCAATCATATTTTAATTAAATGTAAGTGGAGTGATGATTAATGCAGAACTTGTCAGGTTTGATTAAAAGAAAAGACACTTCATTATGCATATCCATAAGTGATGCATTTTAATACAGGTATACAGACTAAAAGCAAAAGAAGATGCACTATGCAGAGTGGGATGTACAACGTAGTAAAGAAAATTGCATCCCATATTGGAGTATCTTGGTTTGATACACAGTTCTGGCTTCCAGCTCTACTTTCCTGCTAACTCAGGCTCTAGGGGGCAGGATGATGCAAGTAACTGAATTGCTGGCCGATGATTTTAACACAGCACAGTCCCAGTCATTGCAGGTATTTGGAAACTGAATCAGAGATGAGACCTCTCTCCATCTCTGCCATTTAAATAAAAATAAATATTTTACAGAAATATGCTATATGAACACTAATCGTAAAAAGCTCAAGTTGGGGGGGTGGTGCTGTGGGGCAGTAAGTTAATCCTCCACCTGTGGCACCAGCATCCCATATGGATGCTGGTTCTAGTCCCTTCCAATCCAGCTCTCTGCTGTGGCCTGGGAAGGTAGTAGAGGATGGCCCAAGTGCTTGGGCCCCTGTACCCACATGGGAGACCAGGAAGAAGCACCTGGCTCCTGGCTTGGGATTGGTGCAGCTCCAGCCATTGCAGTCATTTGGGGAGTGAACTAACAGAAGGAAGAACTTTCTCTGTCTCTCCCTCTCACTATCTGTAACTCTACCTCTCAAATAAATAAAATCTTTTAAAAAAAAGCTCAAGTATGTATCATATTTGGTACAAAATAACAATATTTTATGTAAAATGTTACCACAGATGTAGAGACTTTTCTTCACAATAAGTGGATCACGTGTCATTATGATAATCATAAATGTCCATGTTCATAAAACAAAGTTTCAAAGGACATGTGGGGGCAGCACTGTGGTGCAGCAGGTTAAAGCCCTTGGCTTGCAGTGCCAGCATCCCATATGGGCATTTGTTCAAGACCTGGATGTTTCACATCCCATCTAGCTTCCTGCTAATTTGCCTGGGAAAGCAGTGAAAGACAACCCATGTTCTTGGGTCTCTGCACCTATGTGGGAGACCGTAAAGAAGCTGCTGGCTCTTAGTGTCAGATCAGCTCAGCTCTGGCCATCACAGCCATTTGGGAAATGAACCAAAGGATGGAAGACCCTTCTCTCTCTTTCTCTCTGTCTCTACTTCTCTCTGTAAATCTGTCTTTCAAATAAATAAAAAATAAATCTAAAAGAACATGAGGCACAACCCACAGAACTAAATAAGAAACTGAAAAAAATCCACAAAGTTAGATGATTAATACTTTTCTTTTAGTGACTCATGGACCAAACAGATAAAAATCAGCCGTGTGTGTGTGTGTGTGTGTGTGTGTGTGTGTGTGTATTGACCTAATCTGATCAATACATGTCAACCACTTTGTGGAACAGTCACCACAACAGAACAAACTGGTGGACCCCAACTGAGTCATCACAACTGCTTCCTGAGGTCTTCATTAGCAAGAAGGTGGAATCAGAAACCAGAGCTGGAAGTCAAACCCAAGCACTCTAAAGTAGGACTTGAACATTTTAATTGGTATCATAGCTACTAGGCTAAATGCTAACTCTCTCTTTACACAATTTTTTCTCTGCTTTATTTGAATATACTGTGCATACTCTTCTCCTGCAAATTCTGTTTCTACTAGGACCACACTGATGGCATCTCATCTTTTTCCTTGAACTTTTCTAGTTTCTTCTACTTAACATGACCCAGATGGGTATCTAAGTATTCCTTCTGGTCTTCCATGCATTCTATTCTGCAGTTCTCCTTGGTAAATTAGTTCCTCTGTAGTTTGACACTCTTGTTTCCCTCTGGCTTGGGTCTATCCCACAGCTTTCAGACCAAAGCTTCTACTGCAGGTTGAATCCTCCTTTATAGGTGTCCAAATGATACCTCAAGCTCAATAACATCTAACTTGAAAATCATATCATGGGGGCTCGCATTGTGATGTAGTGGATAATATTGGGGCCAGTTCTGTGGTGTAGCTGAAGTAACACCTTGACACTAGGAACTCCATTTTGGAGCACTTGAGACTCCATTCTGGGAAGGTGCCCCCCACACCGTGAGACTCTGGTCTGAAACTATGATCTAAAACAGTTGAACAATAGCAGTCCACTACATCACACTTGGCAGAGCATAGAAACCCCCTAGCATGATTGCTCAAGCTTGGAAGTAGATAGGCTACACCTGGGTTAATGATAAAAATGTAATTTCTCTATGTCCTACAGATGATTAAAACCAATACCGGGATTAATGTCAAGATTATAATTGGAATTGTTAAGATTGTAACTGGTATTGTCAAGATTATAATTGATACTAGTTTCACATAGGTTTTAGGTCAGCTTGACCCCAGTAACCATGTATTCCCCCCTGTTCCTAGCAACCATGAATTCCCCCTCCCAATTTTGTGGTTTTTGCTTTTATAAACCCTATTGCTTTGGGCTTCAGGGTTGAGAGTTCTTTAGGGCATGAGCCCACTCTCCACCACTGGCAATAAAGGATCATCAAATTTTATCAATGTGCAGAGCTCCTTTGTTTGCACTCGCTCAGATACAACATAGCCAACATCCCATATGGGCCCAGTTCAAGTCCTGACTGCTCCACTAATGGTACAGCTCCCTGCTATGGCCTGGGAAAACAGTTTAGAAGATGGTCCAAGTGCTTTGGCCCCTGCACCCACATGGGAGACCTGGAAGAAGCTCCTGGCTCCTGGCTTCAGATCAGCCCAGCTCTGGCCATTGCAGCCATTTGTGGAGTGAACTAGCAGATAAAAGATCTTCTCTCTTTTCTCTCTTTGGTTCTCTCTCTCTCTAACTCTGCCTTTCAAATAAATATATAAAATCTCTTTTAAAAAGTATATATACTGCAACCTGAATTTTTTGCCCACTACTCCATAGGGAAAATAAATATAATATATATTGTAGTAAACCCTTATGGTAATTGTTCCAAAAGACATGCCTCCCTGATTTCCAAGTCTTCAAAGAGTCCTTCAACACAGTTACCCTTGACTGTGCCATTTTACTTGGATTAGCCCATGGAACATCAATATATATCAGACAGACATAGTTTGAAAAGCTTTGCCAGGGCCAGCACTGTGGTGTAGTGGGTAAAGCCTCTGCCTGCAGTGCTGGCACTCCACATGGGTACTGGTTCAAGTATTGGCTGCTCTACATCTGATCCAGCTCCCTGCTAATGTGCCTGGGAAAACAGTGAAAATGGCCCAAGTACTTGGGCCCCTACACCACATAGAAGACCCAGAAGAAGCTTTTGGCTTCTGGCTTCGGTCAGACCTAGCCCTAACTATTGTGGCCCTTTGGGGAGTGAACCAAATGAATGTCTCTCTCTGTCTCCCTCTACCTCTGCTTTTCAAATAAATAAATAAAAGCATTGATCTCAATCAAGATATCAGATGATTAAACCCTACTTTATGATCCAAGAAAAAACATGTCTATGTAGTGTAGCTCACCTCCAAAAGATTGATTCAAAATTACAAATGAAAGGATTATATTTTCAACCTGTACATCTCTTGTAGGTTTGCTACACATTGAATGCTGGTATATATCAGGGAGTAGAGAAGAAATAATTGAAATTCACCAGCATTTTATAGTCTCACATAGAAGTCGCCACAAGCATGATACATGCCAACCACAGAGCCATTGTCTATGCTTACTTTTTAACATATGTGTGGGCATTCAATTATGCTTTATTTGTATTTAGCAAACTAGTTAGCAACAAAATATGATTTTTCACTTTAAATAAAATAAAATAGATTAACTATAAACTTCTTTTGTATTTAATGTTGCTTAGAATGGATAACTGACATTAAAGGGGGATAAAAAATGACAATTACCATAAGGGTTTACTACAATACATATTTATATTTATTTTCCCTATGGAGTAGTGGGCAAAAAATTCAGGTTGCAGTATATATACTTTTTAAAAGAGATTTTATATATTTATTTGAAAGGCAGAGTTAGAGAGAGAGAGAACCAAAGAGAGAAAAGAGAGAAGATCTTTTATCTGCTAGTTCACTCCACAAATGGCTGCAATGGCCAGAGCTGGGCTGATCTGACATTTTTAACACAATCTTCAAAAGTGCAGGGTTACAAATTGACTCGTTTCTGAAATGTATACCAAAACTAAATGCAATTTTCTTTTTTTTTTAACTTTTATTTAATAAATTTAAATTTCTAAAGTACAGCTTATGGATTACAGTGGCTTTTTCCCCCCATAACTTCCCTCCCACCCACAACCCTCCCATCTCCCACTCCCTCTCCCATCCCATACATATCAAGATCCATTTTCAATTATCTTTATATACATAAGATCAATTTAGTATATATTAAGTAAAGATTTCAACAGTTTGCACCCACACAGAAACACAAAGTGTAAAGTACTGTTTGAGTACTAGTTATAGCATTAATTCACACAGTATAACATATTAAGAATAGAGATCCTACATGGGGAATAAGTGCACAGTGACTCCTGTTGTTGACTTAACAATTGACACTCTTGTTTATGATGTCAGTAATCACCCTAGGCTCTTGTCATGAGTTGCCAAGGCTATAGAAGCCTTTTGAGTTCACCAACTCCGACCTTATTTAGACAAGGTCATAGTCAAAGTGGAAGTTCTCTCCTCCCTTCAGAGAAAGGTACCTCCTTCTTTGATGGGCCACTTTTTCCACTGGGATCTCACTCACAGAGATCTCTCATTTAGGTCTTTTTTTTTTCCTTTTGCCAGAGTGTCTTGGCTTTCCATGCCTGAAATACTCTCATGGGCTTTTTAGCCAGATCCAAATGCCTCAAGGGCTGACTAAATACAATTTTCACTATGACAAAATGCAGAACAATTATCAAAATTAAAGGTGGCTAACATCTACAATGATATGACTGTAATCAACTCACTTATCTCCTAAAAATTTGTTCCATCTTTCTTTTTTTGTTCTTGTTATTTTTAAATATTTATTTATTTTAAAGTAAGAGTTACAGAGACAGAGAGGCGGTGGAAGAGAGAGACAGAGAGAGACAGAGGGGTCTTCAAATGGTCACAATAGCTGGGGCTGGGCCAGACTGAATCCAGTAGCCTGCAGCTTCCTCCAGGTCTTCTATGTGGGTGCAGGGGCCCAAGCACTAGGCCCTCTTTTACTGCTTTTCCAAACAGTTGAAGCAGTTGTTAGCAGGGAGGTAGACTGAAAGTGGAGCAGCTGGGTCTCAAACCAGCACCCATATGGGATGCCAGCATTTTACTGCTATAGCACAGCACTGGCTCATTCCATCTTCCTTGTCAGGTAAAAAGATTGTGGCCGCTAGGCTAATCCTCCGCCTAGTGGCGCTGGCACACCGGGTTCTAGTCCCGGTTGGGGCGCCGGATTCTGTCCCGGTTGCCCCTCTTCCAGGCCAGCTCTCTGCTGTGGCCAGGGAGTGCAGTGGAGGATGGCCCAGGTGCTTGGGCCCTGCACCCCATGGGAGACCAGGAAAAGCACCTGGCTCCTGGCTCCTGCCATCGGATCAGCGCAGTGCGCTGGCCACAGCACGCCGGCCGCGGCGGCCATTGGAGGGTGAACCAACAGCAAAAGGAAGACCTTTCTCTCTGTCTCTCTCTCTCACTGTCCACTCTGCCTGTCAAAAAATAAAAAAATAAAAATAAAAAAAAGATTGTGGCAATCTTTCTGTGATACCGGAACTATCAGGATATAGGAGGCATCAGTACATTTGCAGTTACCAACTGTGTTGACAGACTAGGTTTCAGAGAGCTCCAATTCTGGAAATAATGAAGGTAAAATGAAGTGGTAGAGAGCAACACAGAGATTCTCAGAAAAGACAGGTTATCTCTCCAGTGATGGCCATACCTTAATAAATTTCTAAGTACCACTTCCTAGATCCTTGCCTGTCCTCAACCCACTCACTTATCTCTTCTAAAAGCTTATCAAACTTTCTGACATCACACTATCTTTGATAGCTTATAGATTAGGTGAGGTATCATCATTTAAATCTTAAATCACTCTTGGCATTAGAGTGAATAATTAATTGCTTGGGCCATGCAAAGCTATGGCCTTTGCTCTTCTAGGATTCGCTTGCCTCTGCTGTGAAGAACTAGAGAGCATTTGGGCCACAGGGATGTTCCTTCAGGTGAAATCCCTATTCATGGAACCCACTTCTTCACACAGCATTAACTACTTTGTTCTAAACTAAACAGGATCAGGGCGCTGTGGCGCAGAGGGTTAACACCTTGGCCTGAAGCGCCGGCATCCCATATGGGCACCGGTCCTAGTCCCGGCTGCTTCACTTTTGATCCAGCTCTCTGCTATGGCCTGAGAAAGCAGTAGAGGATGGCCCAAGTCCTTGGGCCCCTGCACCTGAATGGGAGACCCGGAAGAAGCTTCTGGCTCCTGGCTTCAGATCGGCGCAGCGCCAGTTGTTGAGGCCAACTAGGGAGTGAACCATCAGATGGAAAACCTCTGCCTCTCCTCTCTCTGTGTAACTCTGACTTTCAAATAAAAATAAATAAATCTTTAAAAAAATATACTGAACAGGATCAGCATTCAGTTTCCTAACTGTTCTCACAGAATCCATTGTCCTTGGAAAGTAGATTTTGTGTAAACAAGAGCATGGGCAGGATACACAGTGCAGGAATGGGCCAGAAACTTCATTAGCTGAGAAGGCACCACAAAGCCTCATAAATACTACTGTCTAATAGTAGGGCAGCCTGTACACATTTCACAGTGAGTTCTCTGGGAAGTTGGGTATGTTTCACTGGTATTGTTAATATCTTAATGCTACAATGGATAAAAGAATGTCATCCATGCCACTAAAAGGATTCCTCAGTGGCTGAGATAGAAGTGGACTCATACCACAGGCCTCCCTGCTGCTCACCCAATCTATAGGCTCCCCTTTCTCCATTGCCATCTTGGATTGTCCACCCCATCTGTGGAGATTCTGCAGCCACATCTGCACATGTAAGATAACACACTGGCTTTTTGGTACAGCACCCACTACTGAGGAACATCTGTCTCACTTTCTAGGGCTCCCTGTGGGCCTGTAAGGCCTCTATTTCCCTTATCCCCAACCTTCAGAGAAGCAGAATTCATTCACAGCTTGTGGAGCAGCATCAGGAGAAGCACAGGGCCTAGAAAATCTCAGAATAACAGGGCAGGGCTAAGAAGGATGGTGCATGCTCAGAAAGAAATGGAAAGCCTTCTGATGGTTCTGTACT